>NC_080742.1:89783701-90086731 GCF_020826845.1 Diceros bicornis minor | reverse complement strand
TACTGTGTTGGTTGTGGAGACACAATGGCACAAGTGCCCTCATGTGCAGGTCCACCTGGCAATGTGGTGGCGAGAGTGGTGCACCAACAATGGGATTATGGATGAGGCTGGCTCCAGGCGCAAGAAATGAGGGTTCATTGTCTGCAGAAAGTACGAAGAAGAAGAAGAGGAGGAGGCGGAGGAGGAGGAAGAAATTAAGAGACATAATCAAATGCAAAACCAAATTTAAAAGGGCGTTTTCAAGGTAATAGGAGAAATTTGAATATAATTTTGGTAGTATATAATATTAAGGAATTACAAATAATTTTGTTAGGTAAAGTTATATTATGGTTATATAATAAAATGTTATTTTTTAGAGGTAAAATCTGCAGTAAATTATGATGTCTGGAAATTGCTTCAAAGTACATCAACTAAAAATGCCAAAAGTAGAAGAACGAAGGAAGGCAAAACATCAGTTATTGAATCTGGCTAATAGGGCTCATTTTATTAATCTCTCTGCTTTTGTGGTTGAAATTTTTCACAATAAAAAGCTTGAAAATGTTATACCAAGGGAAACATGGAAAGTAGAAGTTAATTTCATCTAATGCTTCACCTTCAACGTGCTTCGCCACAACACTAAAATAAGCGCCCTGTTCTATAAAGTAATTGGCTTATACTCTTCAAAATTGTTAAAATAGCAAAAGACAAAGACAGACTGAGGAACATTCCAGATTAAAGAGTAAAGGAACACAACAACTATATGCAAGATGCAATTCTGGATTGGACCACGGACAAGAATCTTTTTTCTTTTTTGCTATAAAAGACATTATTTGCCAAAAACTAATAAAGTAATACATATTGATGTAAAAAAAAAATAACCCGCAATTAAAAGTTGCTCTGATTTTATTATCACTGTGTGCTAGAAATTCTAACCAGCTTTGGTGACAAAAGACTCCTTCCAGGCAATATTTGTCCTTCTGTGACTGGCTTATTTCACTTAGCACAATATCCAGCACCTAGAGGTAGAGAGGAAAACAGCGATTGCCAGGGGTCAGGGGGAGGGGAAATGAGGAGTTGCTGTTTAACCGGTATAAACTTTCAGTTATGCAAGATGATTAAGTTCTAGAGATGTTAACAATACTGGATTGTACACTTAAAAATGTGTGAAAAGGGATCTCACATTAAACGTCCTTATCAACAAAAACAAAACAATAAAAACAACTCCCCAGGTGATTTTGGTGCACCTTGAGAACCACTGATCAAAGCAAAAGGATCGGATACGATGCCCCTATGAGACATAGGTATTCCAGGAGAGTTTTACTTATAGTTATTCCACTTACATCATCTATTAAAATTTCCTAATGGTGTATATATTTTTGAAAAATTGCCTATGTACAATACAAATCAATCATAATTATACAACAGTTTCTATATTTTTCACAATTATATAAAAGTCAATTATAAACATTCAGACTAAATTCCTTAGTGTTGACATAACTGTAAACATCTAATATGTAATTCAACAGACTTAATCTTATTGCAAATCAATCCTATTAACAAAGTCACTCAATATAGAAACCCTTTGATCCTCAGTTTCACGGGACCATTTCCTTATACAAAGGGTTTCAAATCAATAAATCATTCTTATCTCTATTAGAGTGGGTTTTCCTTTTTAGATTTTTTACAAGATATGTAAATTCTGAAAGCTTCTACTGTTGGTGGAATCTGCAAGTACACAATGTAATCTGATATGCTTAAAGGAAAGGTATTAGACTAAGATTAAAATTGTTCCCTGGTACATAGAGATAAATAAAAGGATTTTTCCCCATTCAAAAAAAAAAAAAAATAAGACTCCTCCAGAAAACATCTTTTGTTGGTCTAAGTTGTAAACAATTTCCATGTTTATATATATATATAAACATTCATATATACACACACATACACACATATATGTATGTGTTTGTATGTGTGTGTATACATATATATGCATACATATGTATGTGTTTGTGTGTGTAACATATCACTTAGTAAGTGTTGCTTCTACAGGGAAGCTGATTGGGGAGAACTCTCAGTTACACAGCTTCCCCTGTCATGCCCCGGCTCAGCTATAGGTGTGTTTAAAGTGTGAGTTCTTTGAAGCTTGGAATCATTCATGCTCCCTTCGTGCACAGATTCTGTCCCCAGTCCCTGCGGCACAGTATATTTCTCTCTTTAAACATTAGAATAAAATAAGCCTACTGTTGGTCAAAATGAGGAAACAGAACTTGAGTCACTTCAATTCTGTCATCCTATGTGACCAATTGGAGATTATGTATGTTTAAAATTTAAAACGGTGAAACAGAGTATTTCCTTGGAAGTGTAAGATTTTTGTTTGGTAAATGTGAATTATAGTTCATACATGAGATATTTGAATTGAATATTGATTGATTGAATTTGATATTGAATTGATATTTGAATTTGAATAAGATCTTTAACATTGAAATGTATTAATGTATTCTTATTTTGTAATTGTTGATTGTTTTCCAAATCTAAAGAACAAATCAAAGATATGTTGATTATTAGTGATTATTATATGACTGTTGATGAAAATAATATTGTTGTATAGGGGAGGGGGATGCTAAAATGTTATTTGCTCTGGTAGTCAAATAGGCTAGATATGCCATGGGTGAGAGACAAAGGATTCTGGACCCTTCTGTTATTTATTATGTAGAAGAGAAATTCCAAACCAAGAGCTACTCAGGGAAAGGTTAATTCCACAGTTTCCCTTTGTGACAATCTCCTTCCTTTCCTCATAACAGCAATTTGGTGGCAGAGGGTCAACATGCCCGCTCTGAGTTCAGCGACCCCAGCAGTTTGTGTGAAGTGCATCTTCCCAGGAAAACTCCCCTCCAACCCCAGGCACCACAGCTCACCTGGTATCACTCTGGTCCTGGAGATGACCATGGAGTCCATGGCTAGAAAATTCTGTCCCTGAACCTGTGAAGGTGAGGAACCTTTTACAGAACTGTGGCATGTCTAGACTGGAAATTGGCAGAATCTAGGTTTAATAATAGCACCATCCAAGTAAAAAACTTGTCTCTTAGAGACTTTATTCATCAGCATTGTTATCTAAGCTGCTTACAAAAAGGGCTCTTAGCCAGGAAAGAGAGATAAGGAGGACAAATCCTGATTAATGTTCTTGAAAGCATCTTGGAATCCTTGCGTTGATATTTATTGAACTCTTGCTGTATGCCAAGCACTGGGAAGACAGTCATGGACCACAGAGCATGCTCCATTCCATTCATCATACAGTATATCAGGCACAATGGGGAGATTTCTAGCAAACAAAAACTTAATACAGTAAGATTATTGCAAAACTGAGATGTGTAAAAGATGTGTTGTGTGCTCAAGAAATGACTGGAGACCTCCTGGGGAGCCCGGGAAGCAATCATGAGCTCTGAAGGGTAAGAATGACTTTACCAGGTGGACCTGCAGAGGTAATAGTGTGTGCAATTGCATGTTATCTTGGTAGATAGGTGGCAGTCGTCACTGGAATGTAGTTATAAAATAACACCGAATAAGGTGCTGAGACCTGAAGAAGTGAAGTCCAGGGGCCGAGACCTGAAAGTAGAAAGACTGGTGGTATGGAGAAGGAGTAGAACTGGGCAATCCCATGCAGTTGTAGGTGAGGGTCAGTGGGGAACAGGGAAATGCAATGGGCTGGACAGGCCTGTGGGGCCCTGGAGAGAGTCTGAAGACCACGGTGTGTCTGAGGTAGAAAGAGGCTCCCTTTAGCAGGCAGTGTGAGGGAAGCTGGATTGATACCAGGTGAATTCTGGTAAAGCCTGGGCTGAGGAATCCCTGCTGAAACAGCAGAAGAGAAGGAAGAAAAAGAGGACCATGACAGCTCATTCACAGGAGTTGTCCTCTACTGTGACCTGGGGTGGACTCCTACTGACTGGGGCCCTGGGGCTCCAATGTCTCCAGTGTGGGGAGATGAGGAAGGCTTCTGAGAGCTTCTGTGGGGGCAGAAGCTTCCTCTGGTAGGGGTAGGGTTCAAGAAGGCAGAGCCCCCTCTCCCCTTGTGACAACCCCCCTGTGCTGAAGAAGTGGCTATGTAGTGTTGGGGGTTAACTGCTGGCAGAAGGATCTGAGAGGGCTGGATGTCTGAAGGTTGGGAGAAATGCCCAGTCTTATTTTAAAAGACACCATACCTCTGAGAGATGTCCCATTTGTTGGTGTTCCTGGCACTAACTGAGTAATAGATTAGCTTTTGCCTTATTCCTGGCTCTTGTCTGGATCATCACATGTAGGTCATAATAAATATTTTGGTCACATCACAGAGTCACCTTCTTTTCTGATCCTGAAACATGATAAACTGGGATTTCAGTGACACCAGCATCCATGGACATTGTGGATAAAAAGAGATGGTACCTTGAGAAAATGCTTAGGAGGGACGCCAATGTGTAACCACCAGAGGAAGGCTTAATGTAGGGGTCTGGCAAACTAAGTTCAAGGACATCCAACCTGTGCCCATGAACCACCTATTCCAGGGAGACAATGGGCTACACACGAGAGAAGTCCCAGTGCTCCCGGCAGGTGAGTTCCTGGTAGGGTGTCTCTGTTAGCTCTGGTGGTAGTGAAATAAGACCTGGGTTCTAGTGAGTCAGCCTGTGATATTATCATGTCTGCCTGTGCTCAGAGCCACCTTCTGAAGACCAGAAGCCATGAACATTTTCTTGATAGCATCTGATGGGATTTTTATGTATAACTGGTCAACTCGGACTGAAAAGCAGCTGGTGGCATCTGTTTGCACAAGGCCTATAATGGTATATTCTTTTTTTTAATGAATGAATGAATGAATTAATTAATTTTTCCCCCCAAAGCCCCAGTAGATAGTTGTATGGCATAGCTGCACATCCTTCTAGTTGCTGTATGTGGGACACGGCCTCGGCATGGCCGGAGAAGCGGTGTGTCTGTGCGCGCCCGGGATCTGAACCCCAGCCGCCAGCAGCGGAGGGTGCACACTTAACTGCTGCGCCACGGCGCCGGCCCTATAATGGTATATTCTTATCTTTGTCCTCTTCTTGAACTTCTTATGTCTCTATGCACATTATTGTTTCAGCATCACACAAATTTTTGTTAATGTAAAATGATTGAATTTTCTAATTCAAGAATCAGCTTGGTTCCTTAGAGTGACTCTTTATCATTTCTAGTGTCTCCCTAAACTCCTCCTCAAACCTCCTCAAAATTGCTTTTACCAAATTACCCAAATCAACAAATTTATATTCATTCCACTGACTCTCCTGCTACAAAGAGTTCCATTCCAATGATTCTCCTTAGCAAGGGGCATGCCAAAGTTTCCCTCCTCTTGAGGCTGCATTTACTCTGCTCTGTCCCACTGCATTTTGATGACTGAAGTCAGTCTGTTACTGAGGACTACGATGTAGAAGAGAGATGACTATAATACCCCTACTCCTTCTCTCTTTAATTCTTCCTCCAGATACACACTACCATTCAGCCCACCCATTCTGCTGTGTGACCATTGTGTTCAGTTTTTACCTTCCTTAATTTAGCCCAAACATTGAGATACCTTTGTTCTCCTAGCTTAACCCAGGTCTAGAGTATGTTTTCTGTTTCATGCTTTCATCTTTTATTCTTAGAAATTCCCTTACACTCTCTTCTATATTTGTTCAACGACGAACATATCTCATGTCTAATTCTTACATTCAAGGAAATTATAAGCAATCCCAAACAAAGAAGCTGGGAGAAAAGTGTGGCTTCTCCTAAAAGGACAGGGACCTGGATTCCTGGAGGGCCAAGGAAAATCTAATATTTCATGTATATGTGTGTGTGTGTGTATCCATGGTGTTGTGTGTCACTCTACTTATGTGACCTGCCTCTCTTTATTTTTGCATGTAATCTGTGCTCTAAAATTCCTTGGTTAATGACATGGAAAACTGGATGAGTTGGTTTTCATCAAGACTGGCAGGGTGATTAAGTTTGTAGAATTTGATGAGTTGAGTTTGAAGTACTGATGGAGATTCCAAGTGACATTATCATGGAAGAAGTTGCATAAATTGTGCTAGAGCTCAGATTAGATATCTGGTTAGAATACTTAATTTGAGAGTTATTAGAATAGACATTTTTATTAAAGTGATGAAGTTGGATGATTTTTTTTAGGGAAAGTATATAAAGTAATAAGATGGAAAAGGAGGAAATACTGAATAAAACCATTTTTAAGGGAAGAATATAGAAATAGTCGTCTATTAAGGAGATTGACAGTGAGTGAATCAAAAATTAAAACAAATTGTGAATAGTGTTCTATCTTAGTCTGTTTGGGCTGCTATAACAAAATACTACACACTAGGTACCTCATACACAACAGAAATTTGTTGCTCACAGTTCTGGAGGCTGAAAGTCTGAAATCAGAGTGCCGGCATTGTCCAGTGGAGGCTGTTTTCCGATTATAGACTTCTTGTTGTACCCTCACTAGGTGGAAGGGGCTAGGGATCTCTGTGGGGGTCTCTTTTATAAAGACACTAATCCCATTCATGAGGGTTCCACCCTCATGACCTAATCACCTCCCAAACCCCCACCTCCTAATACTGTCACATTGGGCATTAGGATTTCAACATGAGCTTTGGGGGAACATAAACATTCAGACCATAGCATGTCTCAAATCTGAAAATTCACTAAATCTTGTAGATATTTCTTTAGCATGTATGAGATTAGTTGAGGTGGAAATTAGGCATTGGAAACAGATTCCATAAGAAAGACTGAGACTGGATTCCTCTAAGAAACAGTTTACGACCAGAATTCTCCTGGTTCCAGGAAACAGAAGGCTGAGTAACTGGTGCCTAAGGCAAGTCTAAGTCAGGAATAAGGGTATCCCAGCTCTAGGCCCTAATATAAGACAGGGTAGTAGGTTTGTGGATTCTATATAAGTATGAAGGGGTCTGTCTATATCATCATTGTCTCATAGGCCTGCATGGGATGGGGGTCACTTGTGATGACTTCCAGGAATTAAGAATAAGTTATTGGATGAAGGATCTATTTCATAGGGAGCAGTCTTTGGTCTTATAACCTCCACTTACATCTCTGATTTAATTAATAGAATTCTATTTATATTGAGAATGTGGTAAAAGGTGTAATGGACACCCAGCTTGGATCTAAATAGCAGCAATTTTTGGAGCTCAGAAATGTCAGGGAAGGTCTTTCAAAAAGGAGGGAATGTTTTCCTGGAAGCCTGTGTGTATGAAAGCATGAGATGCTCTGGGAGAGAGCTCATCTTGAAGTAAGGGCAAGGGTGGAGGACTGGCAGGGTGGATTGACCCAGTAATACAGCCGTAGTTCTTGGGAGGATGAGTGGATTCTGAACTCAGCTGGGTTTTTGTTGCCAGAATTTGTAGCCTGCGTGGAGTTCTCTGCATTCCCTTATTCCAGGTTATAATTACTATTTTAGTGGTTGCTGAGGAATGTGTGAAATTGAATGAGCCTTTGTGCTAAAGTCTCTGTAAGGCATTGGGGATCAAGATACAGAACTGCAGTCTTACTGCTCCAACACAGAGAAGGAAAGGGAAAGCTTTAGCCCAAGGCTTCCTCTTGTACTTCATTAATAGAGGTACCACTTGCAAGAAACTGTACCTGGGAGTTATGATGGAACCCGCTGGAAGCAACAATAGGGTCTGCTGTATTGTACTGCTTGGTGAATGAAATGGTACAGAGCAGAAGCATAAGCAGTAGATGGCAGGTATTTTAGGGCCAAGCAAAAAAAGAAAAGGATCTCACGGATACAGTGACACTCAAGATGGGCAATATCCTTGTCAGGGTGAACATAGCAGAGTGAACACAAGGCTGGAGTAGAAGGCGAGTAAAACTCTACTGGAGTACAAGATGCATCTTATTTATATACACACGTGAAAACCCCTGGAATCTCCCCAAACAGTGTGCAGGAGAGGATTTTGCAGGAGTCTTAGATCCTGGACTGGTCAGAGGGTTGTTGAGGGGATGATCTAAGAGAACACTGATTCATTCATTCATTTAACACTACTCGCTTCAGGAACTCAGGTAAGTGTAGAGATTAAAAAGTAAATGATATAGGCCTCTGCTCTCATTAACCTCACATTTATTAGTGTAAATTTTAAACAGCAAACAATCGAATGTGTTAATTGCCATGAGGATGGAAGTTCAGGCTGTCATAAGAGCATGTAGCAGAGGAACCAACTCAGTCAGAGATTCAAGGAAGTCACCCTGGAGGAAATGACTTCTGAATTGGTGTGTGGAGGAATCATTAGGTGTCCAGTAGATAGACAGAGGAAGGGTGCTCTAGATAGAGTGAACATTATAGGTGAAGACCCCAGAGTGGGTTGCATAGGACATGTTTGGGGACCTGAGAGAGGTGGAATCTGTCTGGTAGAATGGGGGCAGTTGTAGTAACTGAAGGAAAGAGGAAGTTCACATCAGAGGGTAGAGAGGTATGCAGAGACCACATCATGGAGGGTGTTGAGAGGCTTGTAAAATAACATAAACTTGAAACTTTAGCTAGGTTAATAGTGAAAGATATCAGTGGGTTTTAAGCTCGAGAGAGTGGTTTGTGTGTGGGGCAGGTAGCAAGCTGGAAGGCAAGGGGACTACTTGGAAGGTGGTTAAGGAATCCAGGTGACAGACAATGTTTGCTGGGCTATAGTGTTATCAGTGAGCTTAAAAAATTATTGAAAATTGCGAGGAATTTAATACCTAGAAACACGTAAGGGGTGGTGATGGATTAGGTGTGGGAGGAGAGTGTCTGAGAGGTGGCGAGGGTGACTCCTCCATCTCTGGCTTGGTCATTTGTGTGGCTGGCAGGACCATTAGCTGAGATAAAGACAATGGGAGATGTCAGATTTAGTAAACAACTCAGAATGTATTAGTCCCCCAATTGACAAAATGATGAGGTATAGGACCTGGAATACAGGACAAAATTTTGTTGAGGTATTGGAATTGAAAATGGAATGTCTTTTTTTTTTTGAGCAGCAGTGAAGCTCAGGAGGGAGAAACGATGGCAGTATGGGCAAAATTCCTTTCCTAGAAAAGAAAATCCTACCCCTGGCACTAGATCTAACACAGATAGCTTGTCCTGCCTGAACTTTGACAAGCTCGTGAGTACAGCAAGTGAGAGGAGGACACATTGCCGAGCGGCTGCATTGCTGAATTCCGGAGTTGAGGAGTGGAGGAAGGACTTCTATGGCAGATGGTGTGGGGAGTGTTTCTTCTTGGTTGAGTGGGGCCTCCCGAGGGAGAAGCCTCCTTGCTCTTGTGGCTGCCCTTTTTGTGCAGAGAGCAGCTGGCTGTGCAGTGCTGTGTATTCACTGCTGGCACAGAAGTACAGAGAGGTCTGGTTGGTGCTGGCTGACTCCAGGGTCAGGGGGAACTTCGTCGTCTCTTTTCGAGAGACGTTGTACCCCTCAGAGACATCTCCCTTGTCAAAAGTTTCAACATTAGTTGAATAGTAGATCAGCTTTAGACCCAGCCCTGGGTCTTGTCGATACCAGTACATACAGTAATGGTTCATATTCTGAGAACAATTCAGGGTCAACTTCTTTCCCGTCTCCGTGATGAGGTGTCTCGGAGTCTGGGTCACTTCGGCTTCCATGAGGCCTGTGAGGGAAAGAGACAGAGCTAGAGACAGCTGAGAGGGGCACCTGATCCTGCAGCCTCTGGGAAAAAGCTCCAGCTAAGACCTGCAAGCTATGGCCAAGGCCAAGAGTTCCTCATGTGTTCTGGGACTCACCTGCTCCCAAGAGACAAAGAATGACGTGACCCAGGAGCCAGGGACCCATGGTAGCGTCACACAGGTGCCTGCCAGCCCTGGGGACTCCACTTGGTTTCTGTAGTGTCTCCATCTCTCTGGCTACTTGTCCCTCATTTTTGGGAGAGAAGCCACTCCCCTCTCCCCAGAGGGCTGAAGTGCAGGCAGACCATGGGGGTTGGCAAGGCTGTGCTCACTGTCCTTTTCCTTGCTCTGCTTTGAGGCTGCTGGTCTCTATGCTTTTGATAATCCTTCTTATCAGTATACTCTTGTCAAACTTGGCAAATATTTCTGTAGTTTGGATTTTTATGATGAAAATTGGTATAACATATTTGATTATCCCTTAGAAATGTGAGAACATGAAACTCACACTATCATCAAAACTACACTTTTATACTTTAGAAGTCCTCCTTTTTATGCTGCAGAAAACATTCCAAATCTATTCCTGTCTTTGTCAATCACTGATATATTTTTTAGTTACTATCTTTTAAAAGAGTCTTGTGTTAAAAACTCAGTCAAATCCACATCGTGGATTCTTTTATTGGTCTGTATCCAGTTCAAAATCCTAGACACAGGGATCTTTTCTCATTAGCTGTTTAGAGTTCGTTGTGGGTGCTAGTCGCTGCTTTCCCCAACGCTGGTGTTTGGCATATCTTTCTTCCTTTTCGTCTTCCCTCTCCTTCTCCCAAAGGGGCTGTGAAAGGCTAAGGTGACATCTGCCTTGTTCAATAATCTCACATTGTTACCCACAGCTCAATTTCTTTGTCTGCTCTTGGTGCACGACTTTGTTTTCTTGCCTTCTCCACATGTTGCTGCACAGGGAAGGTTTCTGTCCCTGAATATTGTGTTGCAGCCAGGCTGGGTTTTCTCTGCCCTGGATCCAAGTTGGGAGCTCTGCCTGTGGCTGGAGGTGTCATAACATCTCTTCGTAGTTCCTCCAGCAGCTGCACATATCGCTCCCTTTCCAGATCAGTGTGTCCTTCCTGTAAATTTCCTGGGGTTTCCCAGAATGTCTTTCCCCTTGAACACCTTTGAGCTTTTCTTTGTTAGAACCAAAGTATTCTTGGGGGGAGGAGGAGAGAGAAGGAGATGGTCTCATCCCTCCTAATTACTTCCAACCACAGCTAGAGCTTCCTAGAGCCCTTCTGTATTTTGCTAAATCATTACCATCTCCATGAAAGAAGTTGGCCTATATTCCAGTTCTTGAGCTACCTTCAACCTCAGAGATGTCTTTCGCGCCCCCAGTCCCCTTCCTGAGGGAGGCTCAGATCTAATAGTCTCTATTCCATGTGAAGAGGGAGAGGCGATTGTTATCTTGATAACAACGCTGCTCTAAGGAGGAGGGTTCTCTATTTTTATATTTCTGTACCATTCCTTTCTGGAAAAAACTGTGGGGAGCAAGCTTGGCTCTTCTTCACTCCTAGGTGTTGCGTTGTCATGGAAACTCTGCCAAATCCTAGTGATGGGTACAGGTGTTCTCAAGAGAAGGAAAGCAGTTATTATTCTCAAGAATCTGCCTCAAGTAAATAATTTCCTATTACTTAGTAAACCTCATTGTCCCAAATTTCATCTTTAGAAACCTTTCACAGTTTACCCACATCCACAAATCTCAACTCACTGTCTATGTATGCTCCTGTCCGTTGGATTTTCCCGGGTTCCATGGTGCTTCCAACGTCATAGAAGTGGATAATTACAACACAAAGATTTATAGTTTTTCCCAAGCATTTTCCGTGTTAGATTAACCCAAGATTTAGGAGGCAGCTGACTGTATATTCCTATCCTCCTACCAGCTAATTCGGTCTTCTCAGACACGTGCTTCTTCCCCCTCCACCGCCCCCCAACTGAGGCTGCTCTGGTCTCTTCTTTCTTTCTCAGCATCAACCAAGGCACTAAACTGATGCTGTTAACCTGAGTCCTTGATGTCCTCGCATTAGGAGCCAGTTGTTGTACCTTCCCATCCTTCCTTCCTAGAACTTTCCCTCTGATCTCTCCTTCCCAAGGCCAAGACATTCAAGAGTTCTGGGAACTTTACTCCCCCAATATGGAGCAGACTCCTATGTCCCTAACAAAGGGACTGGAAAGAAATCCTCTAGATGGCCTGGAGCTCTGAAACATCTCTATCCATCTTTTTCACTTTAATGTCATGTATTTCATTCTGTGCTGCCCATCTCTACATGTCCATGTTTTATACATGGACAGTATTCAGTTTTATACAGTGTTCAGTTTTATAAAACTTTCTCTTATTATTTGAAATGCACTGTATTATATTAGGAAGATGTTAGTGCCCTCTAGTGGAATATTGCTTCGGTAGACAGAACAATGGCCCCTTAAAAGTGTTCAAGTCCTTGTGGATATGAATGTGTTTAATTAGATTGCAGAAGGGAATTAAGGTTGTAGATGCAGTTAAGATCGCTAATCAGCTAACCTTGAGATAGGGAGAGTATCCTAAATTATCCAGGTGGGCCCAGTCTAATCACATGAGTCCTTATAAGCAGAGAACCTTTCCCAGCTATGGTTAGAGGGAGATGTGAGTATGGAGGAAGGGTCAGAGAACTGGGACGTTGCTGGCTTTGAAGACAGAGGAAGGGAATCACAAGGTAAGGGAATCTGATTCTCCCCTAAGCCATCAGAAAGGAAGGAAGCACTGCCAATACATGGATTTTAGGTGAATGAGTCCTGGGTTGGACTTCTGACCTCCAGAACTGTGAGATAATAAATTTGTGTGGTTTTCAGCTGCTGAGCTTGTAGTAATTTGTTATAATAGCAACAGAAAACAAATACAATCACCAAGACTAAAAATCTGTGAAGGGTTGTGGTAAGAAAGCAATTAAGATGGGAAAAGCAAAGGAAAGGGTAATAATTGGGCAGGACAGGGCCTCTGGGGGATCTTATTAGGATGGCAGTGGGGACTCATATGGGCAGGGTCACTGTATGACTTCGGTTTCCATTTTTGTACAGGGGATATGGCTGCAGTGATAAACTGCTGGTGCAGAGGGACCCAGATGGCTGGTTATTGCTAGAAGATTCAAGGGTCAGGGGAGATACTCTTTTCTTCCTCTCTCTCTCTTCCCCCTCCGTCTCCCCCTCTCTCCTTCCCTCTGTATGTGAGTGTGTTTATGTGGTCACCCTACTGTGGGATGGAAGCTGGAAAGTGAATGAACTTCTGCTGATATTCACGATAACAAGAATGAATTCTAATCTCCTACTATTTGGAAGGAGACTTCCCATGTCCTGTGTCACAACCTCCGTGCCTTCCTTGGCAGCAGCACCTTGGTGGCTCTGTTCATCTTAGCTGAGGCTGTGCATGCTGTGCTGGCCACTGACTGTCAGACCAAAGGAAGGAGTTCTTCCCAAGAGAATAGTCCCTCTCAGAGTGTTGACTGTGGGGCTCTCTGCTGGAACATTCTCATCCTAAATCTTTGGAGATGAGGCGTTTACAGAAATGGAACATGTCAAGAGCAGAAACTGGCAGCATCTGCCTTTAAAAATGCATCATCTGATTCAAACTCCAGTCTTTATCCCTTTGTCTCTCCGTAGGCTGCTCCCAGCATGACTTTTTTTTATCAGCTGCCTTCTTTCAGCTGCCTGGAAGGAGGGCTCTGTTTTCATTTTCTATTGCTGCTATAACAAATTACCACAAAATTAATGGCTTAAGCAACACAACTTTATTATTTATGATAGATTAGAAGCTGGACATGGGTCTCATTGGGTTGAAATAAATATGCGGCAGGGCTGTGTGCCTTTCTGGAGGTTCTAGGGGAGAAACTGTTTCTTGGCCTTTTCCAACGGCTAGAGGCCACCCACATTCCTTGGCATCCTTCCTCCATCTCCAATGTCAGCAGTTGTGGGTTGAATCCTTCCCACATCTCTCTGACCACTGCTACCCCTCTGCTTAATTGGCCCATTTGGATAAACCAAGACAATCTCCATATCTCTTCAACTGCTGAGCAAATTTCATTGCATCTACAAAATTAATTTCTTTTGCCTTGTAAGGTAACATATTCACAGTTTCCAAGAATTGGGACATGGACATTTTGGGGGTCATTATTCTGCCTATCAGGGATCCTTAGCCAGAAAAGGAAAGTAAGGCTAGGAATTGGTTAAATTTAAGAAATATAATTTTTAAGGGGAGAAGAGGAGGCAAGCCCAGAATCAAATCATTGTAGACATTGCTGAATTATTCATCCACTCCTTTAATGGACATATACTGAATATCTCTTACATGTCAGGTGCTGTTTTACACTACGGGGATATGGGCATGAACATAAAAGACAACATTCCTGCCTCCATATTGATTATGTTCAATCATTCATTGAACTTGCATGTCATGCTCAGAAAAAGGTTCAGGGGATGGAATGAAGAAAGGCATGTCTTGTTGCCTTAAAGATTTTATAGCCCAATGAGAAGATAGCTATATCATTAAACATTATAATTTGGTATTTGCAAAAAGGGAAGATTGTGTAACTTGTAGTGAGACTACAGAGGAAGGAGTCCACCATGTTTTGGGGGAAACAGCACATTTCACATAGTGCTATTGTTTTAAATAATATTTGGAAGAGCACAGTGAGCTTTCTAGATGTGTCATGCAAGGGAAATTGTATGTGCTGCTGTTTGGAGATGCTAGAGTTCAATGTTTTTAGAGTAAAGTGAGTGAGAATGTGAGTGGTGGAAGGAGTGGCTGGATCTCACAGTAGGATTGTGATCATGAGAAGTCATATATATATATATATGAAGTTTTTTTCACCACCCCACCTCTCCTTCCTGGGTAGTTTACTTATGTCTCTTCTCAAACACACCACCATACCCAGGGCTCTCCAGTCCCATAACAAAGTAGGGAAACAGAAGAAGATTTAGTAGATTGAATAAAAACAGAGAAATTATCAGCATACTTCATACAGCTGTTGTGTTTTAAGAGCTGGTAAACATGTGGATTCAAAGGCATGATTATCTTGTGTCTCAATCAGAGGCTGGATCTGGTCAGGTCATTTAGTTTTCCATCTTCTCTTCCTCCTATGGGAAGACCTGAAGATTCTGAATTACTGACCCATTCCAGCTACTCAAAACACGTGTGTATGTCTTCCTGGGTGCTCAACTGTGATGGGCTTAATATGGAAAGATATCAGTGACTCAAAAGGAAAACGTAAAGAGCTCTTTATCATCATCCTAGACTCTAGGGACAATTTGACATTCTAATGCAAAGATATCTTTCTAGTAAAGGACTGTAATTTCCTTTCTTTCAAAATATTAAAGGGATAGTCATCAGTTTTTTTCCTGTGCTAATAAGTTTCAATTTTATGCACGGTAGACTGTAGAGAGCCACTGAAGGATGCTGTGGAAGGGAATGACATGATCAGATTTCTGCAATTAGGCGGATTGTAGTTAGGTACATTGCTGACACTGCATTAGATGGGATGAGGCTAGAGCTGGAGAGATTAACTGGAATTAAATTATCTGGATAGGTGATTTAACAAGCATAAACATGTCAGTGTTTGCATTGAGAGAATGAATGAAGAGAAACGTCCTGTAGGATTTAGAAATGAGAGCACTTGAACATGGATTGGATGTCCAGGGTAAAGGTGGAAGAGAAATATAGTTCAATTCTGTTTTCAATTTTGTGCAAGTAAGTGACTCATACTTCAATTCACCACATCAGGAAACCAGAAGAGTAGCTTGAGAGGCAAAGATAACACGTTGTGTTTAACCTCTGGGGGAGAAACGTTCAATTGGTGTCCTAAAAGGATTTAAGTTCAAATTAGGAATGAGCGTGGAGAGTACAGATCTAAGATTCATTGATTAATAGGTGGAATTCTCCAGTCCCCATCTGGAGACAATGGGCAGCAACTACCTTATAGAGAAAGAAAGGAGAAGAGATGATACCATGTCAAGAATTCTTTTCTCTAAGAAAGTACCTTTTCTCTCGTCCTTTTCTTGTTATGACTCTTTCTCCATCTATGGCAGCAGGTGACAATTCAGTTCTGCTTAATTCATTAATATTTGAGTTACTCTGACAAGGTCACTCTTGTCTAATTATGGAAGGGTAGTTCAAGTCACAAGAAAAACAATTTGCTTCCCCAAGACTCTGATCAGTATTCAGATTATCTCAAATTTTTTTTCTACAGGAAACTAACAAATTTGACTCTAACAACAAAATTAAAGTCCCACTAAATATCCTCCTACTACCCGGATCCTAGCATTAGTTGTTTATCTGAGGTCTGACCTTGAGGTTGTTAGTTGTCTCATCATTGGAATTTCAAAGGATTGTGCTACCTTCCAAAATAATTAATCAACTGATAAGATAAACTATGTCCTTATTGGATTACCCCAAAATTCATAAGAAGAAAGCTAATTATATATTGCTTTCCCTCTGCCAACTGAGTTTATTCCCTACAGAAAAGTTCTCTCAATCCTCACTCCATCTCCTTCACTGGCAACTATTCTGGTCTCATCTTTCATCCTTTTTCTCAACCTAGGGACTAAAATAGTTTTGTTGCTTATCCTGAGTCTTTGATGTCCTTCCAGCAGGAGCAAATCTATTCCACTTCCTCACCTCCCTTTTTAGATATTCTTGTTGCTCCTTTTACCAAAAGCTACTCCCTTCTACTTTTATATGGTGTCCCTGATAAAACAGTAGGAAGACAAACTGATCTACCGCATGGCTAAGACTCTGAGACATCTCTCGAGTAGTTTTGAATTCTAAGTAAATGTATTTGATTGTATGCTCTCTGAATGTCTTGTCCTGGTTTTCCTGATATTTGTTTTCCACTGGTGTGGGAGACAGAATTCCAAGAATGGCCCCAATGACCCTTGCCCCTGTATAATCCCCTCCCCTTTGAGTGTAGGTGGAACCTATGACTATGATGAGATATTACTTCTGTGATTACATTATTCCACACAGGGTATATTATCCGGATGGGCCCATCCTAATATAGTCTCATGAGCTCTTTAAAAGCACAATTTTCTCCAGCTGGTGGCAGAAGGGGAGGTCAGAGTGTGCTTTGAAGTATAAGAAGGGTTTGATGTGTATTTCTGGCTTTGAAGATGGAGGGAGAGAGACTGAAAGGAATTGAAGGCAACCCTCCAGTGACAGCCAACAAGGGAACAGCGTCTTTAGTCCTGCCACCACAGGGAACTGGATCTGCCAATACTATGAATGAGCTGGGAGGAGGAGCCACGCTCCAGAAGCAAATGCAGCCAGACGACACCTCGATTTCAGCCTCTTGAGACCTTGAGCAGAGAACCCAGCCCCACCATCCTGGGCTTCCAACATTCAGTACTGTGAGACAATAAATTGGTGCAGTTTTAACCTGCCTAATTTGTAGTGATTTTCTATACAACAATAGAAAACTAATACAGTTAGTTATCACCACACATCCTTCTTTGGGGAACTATACAATGAACATGAAGTTGTGATCCTTAATAATTCCTGTAGACAAACACGTTTCATTTCTTTTACACCTCCCTTCCCTACCCCCTCACACACACAGACACACAGACACACACACAGACACACACACACACACACACACACACACACTGTTTCCTCCCTCTGGTAATCCTGAGCCCACAACTTGTCTACAAACTTTTCAGTACCCTCTGCATCTTCTCTCACCCATGCTCAGGCCATTCTACGTCTAAGTCTCCGTACCTTACCTATACAATTTGATTAGTCATTCAGAGACTCCATTGAAGAATCTTTGAAAATCTGGGTTTTCTTTTCTTTTATTTAATTGAACAGAATTCAGTTTCATCAAAATTTCCCTACATTCATATCTGAAAATTAAAGTTTGTCTTAGAAAAAATTCACATTGGATTAACGTTCTCTGGTCCAGGGGAATATCACCAGGGGCAAAGACTTTGATTACAATAGGAAAAGAGTCTTAGACGGACAAGAATAGGAAAAGAGAAGTAAAGAATATTGAGGTCAGGGCCGGGCTTCAGTGCAATCTTGTCAGGAAACTTCTCCTAGTTGGAGTCAGGAATCTTGAGGGAAGGGTCCCTTATTCCTTGTTTTGCCTCTCCTTTTGTGCAGAGAGGATGTGGCTGTGTAGTCCTATGGATAAACTGCTGGCACAGAGGTACACAGATGTCTGGTTGGTGCTGGCAGACTCCAGGGTAAGGGAAAAATATTTCAATTCATTTATCGCGACACGATACCCCTCAGGGGCATCTCCTTTGCCCATGTAGCCAGTACCAATTGAATAGTAGATCAACTCTCGTCCAAATCCTGGGGTTTGGGGATACTACTGCATCAGTTATGATTCAGAGCCTGTGAACACTCTAGAGTTAATTCCTTTCCTGTCCCTGAGACCTTGTGTCTTGGGGACTGTATGACTATAGCATCCTTGAGGCTGTGGGAGAAAAAAGGGTGATTAATTAAAGACAGAGCCTGGGGAGGGGATATTGACGCTACTGTCCTGTAGAAACATTTTGTAGTTGAAGCCTGGGAAGCCGGTAACAGGGATTCCTCACCTGTGCCCAGGACTCACCTACTCTGATGAGACAAATGAAGACGCAGCAGAGGAGCCTGTTGCTCATGGCAGCATCAGATGAAAAATGCTGTCTGGTACTGTGACGAATAGTCTCTGATACCAACACTTTACCTGTACTTCCTGGCCAGAGACCATGCCATCCTCCCTCACTGCTTCAGAAAAGAGTGAAAAGCCTCTTAGACTTAACAGAAAGTGGTGGTTTCATTTATCCAGGTCATTTAATTGTCTATGCTTTCTCTTGAAGAATTAGCATGGTAATTTTTTTGCCTTTAAGAATTTTTATTTTCTCATATATGATATATCCTTTTGGATATGGTGGGTTTGGGTCTTTTGAATTTTCTCTAGACTATGATGTAAAATTGAGTATGTTCCATGGACCCTTGAGTGTTTTCTCTGAACACTCGGAACTCTTTTCCATTTTATCCCTATACACAACCACAAATTCTACTCTAAAGTACTCTAATCTCTAGCCAGCCTGTTATTTATTTTCATGAGCACTATACAATCCTTTCATACTTTCTATATAATGCCTTGGTCTTGTCGTTTCTCCTTCCTTGGGCTGATGATTAAGAGAATGAAAAGATATGGTGGAGGGAATGGAGCAACTAAATACGTCAAACTTAGGAAAACCTAGCAGGTGCCTAGAACACGTTCAGAGAGGATCTGGATCTGGTGTAGTAACTTGTCTTACCAGACGTTCCACCAGATGGCACTGGGTGTGGACAAATGCTGCTGTAAGGACTTGTAGCAGCTGTCTGCCTCTTGAGTGATCTAGTAACTGCTCTGAACAGTGCTTGGTCTGGGGAAAAAAGCATTTTAGAGGAATTGTGGGATGTTAGTTACCACAGATGAACTGAATCTAAAATGTCATTGATGTGGCTTTCTGCTCTTTAACATTATTTCTAGGAAGAAGTTTTTTTTCTCAAATTCCAGGTCACCTGATGATGTGGCTGTGAATTGCCAGAGATAAACTGCTCGCACAGAAGTGCAATATCTCCTGGGCCAGGAAGAAACCCTCCTTCTCTTTCTAGGAGACACTGAACACCTCAGGGAATCCTTTTTAGCAACAAGTGATCATAGATCTCCCTCAGCCCCAGCACTGGGTCTTGGTCACACCAGAACATTCAGTCATAACCATGTCATTTAATGTCCTAAAGAAAATCCAAAAAAGCTTTCTTTCCCATGTCTTTCTCTAGATTTCTAGATTCTGGATCATTCTAACATTCAGATGGCCTGTGGGAGAAGGATGAAGAAGTTACAAAAGAGCGTCCACCAGGGAGCCCAATGTTTTGGTCGTTAAAAAAAAAAGGATCTAGCCCTGATGGCCTAGTGATTCAAGTTCGGTGCTCACTGCTTTGGTGGCCCAGGTTGGCTTCCTGGTGGCAGAACCGTACCAACAGTCTGTTAGTTGTCATGCTGTGGTGGTGAATCACAAAGAAGAATTAGAATGACTGACAACTAGATATACAACCATGTACTAGGGCTTTGAGGAGGAAAAAAAAGGAAAAGAAAGATGTAGATTGGCAACAGATGTTAGCTCAGGGCCAATCGTTCTCTGCCAAAAAAAAAAAAAAAAAAAAAAAAACCAAAGGCCTTTGCTGGAGCCTAGAAATCCCAGGATCTGATTTTCCTGGTGCTCCATGATCTTACCTACTCCCAGGAGACAAATGGCTCTTCCTAGGAGGAGCCTGATAGCCATGGCAAGACAGGAGAACGTATGGTTCTTCTCCCAACTCTTGTCAGCCTGCAGGTTGTTTGCCTGTGATATGGCTATCTCTGCCCACACTCATAGTCCCACATCCCACAGAGATGGAGTCTTTTTTTCCCTTCACTTAGCTCCACTAAGCATACGACTGTCCGGGCCAATTCAGATTGGGAAAAACAATTGTTCTTCTGGGTTTATACATGTTATCCTTTGCATTCTTTCTGAATCAGACTTAGTTTTTCATCCGTGACATTCTTTGTCAACTACCTTGCCACTAGGTTAGTGGATAACGTGGAAGGCTCTGGACAGAGACTGCCTGGATTTGAATTCTGGTGCTGCTATTTTCGGTTATCTTAGGCAAATAAATGAACTGTTTTGTGCCTCAATTTTGCTATCTGTAATTTGTGCTAATAAAAGTACCTACTTTATAAAGTTTCTGTGAGGAGGGGTGTTGGGGGATTAATTAGAGAAGACTGATTCATTTATTCATTCGTTTAACACTACTCCCTTCAGACACTCTGATGAGTATGAAGATAAAAACAGTAAACGATATAGGCATAGTCCCTGCTCTCATTACCTTCAATATTTATTAGTGTAAATTTTAAATAACACACAATCCAGTGTGTTAACTGCCATGAGGATAAAAGTTCAGACTGTCATAAGAGCACATAGGAGAGGAACAAACCCAGTCAGGGATTCAAGGAAATCTTTCTGGATGAGATGACTGAATTGGTATATGGAGGAATCATTCGGTGTCCAGTAGATAGGGAGAGGAAAGGTGATCTAGATAGAGTGAACATTATAGGTGAAGACCCCAGAGGGAGTCAGCAGGGGATGTATTTGGGTTCTTGAGAGAGGTGGAATACATCTAGTAGAATGGAAGGTAGTTGTGGCAACTGAAGGAGAAAGGAAGTCCACGTTAGAGTGTAGACAAGTATGCAGAGACCACATCATGGAAGGTATTGAGAAGCTTGTAAATTAAGATAAAATTGAAAGTTTAGCTAGGTTAATGAAAGACATTGATGGGTTTTTAAACTCAAGAGAGCGGTTTGTGGGTAGCCTCAGGTAGCAAGCTGGAAGGCAGGGTGACTACTAGGAAGGTGGTTAAAGAATCCAAGTGAGAAACAATGTTGGCTGGAACACAGTGTTTTCACTGAGGTCAAAAAAATTATTGAAAATTGCAAGGAATTTAATACCTAGAAACATGTAAGGGGTTGTGATAGATTAGGTGTGGGAGGGGAGGGTCTGAGAGATGGTGAGGGTGACTCTTAACATCTCTGGCTTGGGCATTTGTGTGGATGGCAGGACCCTTTGCTAAGATGAAGAAAATGGGAGATGTCAGATTTAGTAAACTTCACAGAATGTGTTAGTCCCCCAAGTGACAAAATGACCAGGAATAGGACCTGGAATGTGGGACAAAATTTTGTGAAGGGATTGGATTGAAAATGGAATACTCTGTTTGAGCAACAATGAAGCTCAGTAGGGAGAAAAGATGGCAGTGTGGGCAAAATTCCTTTCCTAGAAAAGGAATTCCTACCCCTGGCACTAGACCTAACACAGGTAGCTTGTCCTACCTGAGCTTTGACAAGCTTGTGGATACAGCAAGTGAGAGGAGGACATGTTGCCAAGGGGCTACGTTGCTGGACTCTGGAAGTTGGGGAGTGGAGGAAGGACGTCTATGGCACTCATTGTGGGGGGAGTGTTTCCTCTTGGTTGGGTGGGGCCTCCCGAGGGAGGATCCTCCTTGCTCTTGGGGCTGCCATTTTTGTGCAGAGAGCAGCTGGCTGTGCAGTGCTGTGTATTCACTGCTGGCACAGAAGTACAGAGAGGTCTGATTGGTGCTGGCTGACTCCAGAGTCAAGTAGAAATTCTCCTCTGCTCGAGAGGCAATGTACCCCTCAGAGACATCTCCCTTTTGACTGTCAACAACACTAATTGAATAGTAGATCAGCTTTAGACCCAGCCCTGGGTCTTGTCGATACCAGTACATAGCGTCATGGTTCATATTCTGAGAACAATTCAATGTCAACTTCTTTCCCATCTCCGTGATGAGGGTTCTCGGTGTCTGTGTCACTTCAGTTTCCGTGGGGCCTGTGAGGGAAGGAGAAAGAGCTAGAGACAGCCGAGGAGGGCACCTGATGCTACAGCCTCTAGGAAAGGACTCCATCTAAGACCTGCAAGCTATGGCCTAGGGTTGCTCCTGTGTTCTGGGACTCACCTGCTCTCAGGAGACAAAGCAGCACAGAACCCAGGAGCCAGAGGCTCATGGCCATGTCACACAGATGCCTCTCTGCCCTGGGGACTCCAGTTGCTTTCTGTAATGTCTCCATCTCTACAGCTACTTCGCCCTCATTTCAAGAGAGAAGCCACTCCCCTTTCCCCAGAGGGCTGAAGTGTAATACAAACCAGTGGGGACTGGCAAGGCTTGTGCTCACTCTTTCCTGCTCTGTCTTGAGGCTGCTGGTTTCTATGCATTTGTTAATGTCTTCTTATTAGTATACTCCTATCAAACTTGGCAAATATTTCTGTATTTTGAATTTTTATGATGAAAATTGGTATAACATATTTGACTATCACTAAGAAATGTGAGAAAATGAAACTAACACTATCATAAAACTACACTTTTAGGAGCAGGCCAGGTGGGGTACCATTTAAGTGCATGCACTCAGCTTTGGTGGCCCAGGGTTTGCAGGTTGGGTTCCCACACGTGGATCTATGCCGTGCTCATCAAGCCATGCTCTGGCAGGCATCCCACATATAGAAAGTTAGAGGAAGATAGGCATGGATGTTATCCCAGGGCCAATCTTCCTCAGCAAAAAGGAAGATTAACAACAGATGTTAGCGTAAGGCTAGTCTCCCCCCCCTCCCCCCCAAAAAAACTACACTTTTGTACTTTGGACTCATTTCCACTCTGGAGAAAACATTCCACGTATGTTCCTCTCTTTGTCTGTCACTGATATATTTTTAATCCACTATCTTTGAAGAGAATCTCATGGGTAAAAACTCAGTCAAATCCACATCATGGATTCTTTTATTGGTCTGTACCTGGTTCAAAATCCTAGATGCAGGGCTCTTTCCTTGTGAACAGATTAGACTTAGCTGTGGGTTCTAGTAGCTGCTTTCCTCAAGGCTGGTGTTTGGTGTATCTTTCTTCCTTTTTGTCTTCTCTCTCTTATTCCTAAAGGGGCTGTGAAAGGCCGAGGCGACATTTGCCTTCTTAATAACCTCACGTGGTTTCTAGCCAACTCAGTTTCTTTGTCTGCTCCTGGTGCACCTCTTTGCTTTCTTGCCTTCTCCACATGTTGCTGCACAGGGAAGGTTTCTGTCCCTGGATATTGTATTGCAGCCAGGCTGGGTTTTCTCTGCCCTGGATCCAAGTCGAAGGAGCTCTGCCTGTGGCTGGAGGTATCACAGCATCTTTTCTTAGTTCCTCCAGCAGCTGCACATATTGCTCCCTTTTCTTGGTCACAAGGTCCTTCTGTATTGAGGTGACTTTCCTGGAGTTGCCCAGAATGTCTTTCCACTTGAACACCTTTGACCTTTTCTCTGTTGGAATCAAAGTATTCTTGGGGGAAGGAGGAGGAGAGAGAAAAAGATGGCCCCATCCCTCCTAACTGCTTCCAACCATGGCTAGAGGTTCTCAGAGCCCTTCTGTATTTTGCCAAATCTATCATTTCAGGCAAGATGTGGGCCATCATCCCAGTTCTTGGGATGCCTTCAGACTTCAGAGATGGTTGTCTTGCCCATAGTCCCCTTCATGGTGGAAGGCTCAGCTCTAACTGTCCCTATGCCATGTGAGTGAGGGAGACGCTGTTGCCCTCATGACATTAACACTGCTCTAAGGAGGAGTGTTCTCTCTTTTTTCATTCCTGTACCATTCCTTTCTGGAAAAGACTGTGGGAAGCAAGCTTGGCTTTTCTTCAGTCATAGGTGTTTGTGATGTCTGGAAAATCCTCTATCTTCTAGTGATGGTATAGGTGTTCTCAAGGGAAGGAAAGCAGTTTTCATTGTCAAGAATCTGCCTCAAGTAAATAATTTCCTATTACTTAGTAAACCTCATCATCCCAAATTTCATCTTTAGAAATCTTTTACAGTTCACTTACATCCGCAAAGCTCAACTCTCTATCTAATCCATTGGATTTTCCCAGGTTCCATGGTGCTTCCAACATCATAAAGGCAGATGATTACAATGCAGAGATTTATAGTTTGTCCCAAGCACTTTCCCTATTAGGTTAACCCACGATTTAGGAGGCAGCTGACTCTATTTTCCTCTCCTTCCACCAGCGAATTCACTCTCCTTAGACACATGCTTCTCTCCTACATCCCCATCCTGCTGACTGAGACTGCTCTCGTCTCCGTTTTATTCCTCTAAAAACCAACCAAGGCACTAAAGCGATACTGTTAACCTGAGTCCCTGAAATCCTTACATTAGGAGCCAGTTGCTGTACCTTCCCACCCTTCCTTCCCAGAACCTTCTGTCTGATCTCTCCTTCCCAAGTCCAACATATTCAAAAATACGGTAAACTTTACTTTCCCCAAATGGGGCAGAGTCCTATGTCCCTAACAAAGGGATTGGGAACAAAAGAGAATCTTGTAGATGGCCAGGAGCTCTGGAACATCTCCCTCAATCTTTTGCACTTTAATGTTCTGTATTTCATTCTGTGCAGCCCATCTTTACATTTCCATCCCTGGATATCTTCGGTGTTTGCTCTCAGCTCCTCCTCTGGGGCACTGCTTAGTGGATCTGCTGCTTCTCTCATCCACCTTTTCTGGGTAACAGTGTCTTGACAACAATAGTTATGCTGGCATCTACCCAACTGAGGAGGTATTTCTTTAAAACCCCTGTTGGAGAAACAAGTTTTTTCCCTTTCAATATATAGAAATCTTTTCTCTATGAGTGATCCCGAACCCAAATAGGAACTCTAGAATTTTTGCCAATTTCCAATCCTATTTTACTTATGCTAGGGCCAATTTGGTTCTGAGGAAGTCTCTCTACTTCATATATTTTCCTATACTATATAATTAAACTTTGAAAGACCTCATGACAGACATTTGTATTTAGAGTTTTCTTTTAATTGGTGACACATGTTCAACTTTTTCAAACTTTCTCTTATCATTATCTGAAATGTAATGTTTATATTAAGGAACATGTTAGTGACCTCTAGTGGAATATTAGTGCAGTAGGCAGAAGAATGGCCCCTTAAAGATGTTTAAGTCCCTGTAGATAGAAATAGGTATAGTTTGATTGCAAAATGGAATTAAGGTTGTGGATGCGATTAAGGTTGCTAATCAGCTGACCTTGGGCTAGGGAAAGTATCCTGGAATATATAGGTGGGCCCATTTGATCACATAGGTCCTTATAAACAGACAACATTTCCTAGCCATGTTTAGAGGGAGATGTGAGTATGGAGGAAGGGGCAGAGAGCTGGGACATCGCTGTCTTTGAAGACAAAGGAAGGGAGTCACAAGCAAGGGAATACGATTCTCTCTTAGAGCCTTCAGAAAGGAAGGAAGCCATGTCAATACGTGGATTTTAGCTGAGTGGGTCCTGTGTTGGGCTTCTGACCTCCAGAACAGTGAGATAATAAATTTGTGATGTTTTCAGCCACTAAGTTTGTAATAATGTGTTATAGCAGCAACAGAAAACAAATACAATCACTAAGACTAAAAATCTGTGGCAAGAAAGTGATTAAAATGGGAAAAGAAATGGAAAGAATAATACTGGGCAGGACATTGCCTCTGGGGGATCTCAGATAGGTGGGGGTGGGGCCTCATAAGTGCAGGGTCAGTGCACACCTTGGGTTTGCCATTTTTGTGCAGAGGATGTGGCTGCAGTGATAAAGTGCTGGTGCAGAGGGACCCAGATGTCTGATTACTGCTGGAAGAATGACGCGTCAGGAAGAAATAATTATTTTCTTCCTCACTCTCTCTCTCGCCTCTGTCTCCCTCTCTCTCTTTCCCTCTGTATGCATGAGTGTGTTTGTGTGGTCACCCTACAGTGGGATGGAAGCTGGAAAGTTCTACTGATATGCCTGATAACAAGAATGAATCCTAATCTCCTGCTATTTGGAAGGTGACTTCCCATGTCCTGTGTCACAACCTCTGTGCCTTCCTTGGCAGCAACAACTTGGTGGCACTGTGCTACTTAGCAGAGGCTTTGCATGCTGTGCTGGCCAGTGACTGTCAGACCAAAAGAAGCAATTTTTCCCAAGAGTAGCCCTTCTCTGAGTGTTGACTGTGGGGCTCTCTGCTGGAACATTCTCATTCTAAACCTGTGGAGATGAGGGATTTGCAGAGATGGAACATGTCAAGAGCAGAAACTGGCAGCATCTGCCTTTAAAAATGGCATCATCCAACTGAAACCCCTGTCCTTATCCCTTTGCCTCTCCTTAGGCTGCTCCAGCGTGGCTTTCATCATCAGCTGCCTTCCAGAAGAGGGGCTCTGTATTAATTTTCTTTTATTGCTGCAACAAGTTACCACAATTCAGTGGCTTAAATCAACACAAACTTTTTGTCCTACCATAGGTGAGAAGTATCATATGGGTCTCATTGTGTTGAAATCAAGGTGTGGCAGGGCTGTGTGTCTTTCTGGAGGTCCTAGGGGAGAATCAGTTTCTTTGCTTTTTCCAACTGCTAGAGGCCACCCACATCCCTTGGCCTGCTACCTCCATCTACAAAGCCAGAAGGAGGGGATTGAATTCTTCTCATGTCACTCAGTCACTCTCACATTTCTTTCTCACAGCTACTTTAACTACCCCTGTGCTTAATTGGGCCTACATGGATAAATCAGGACAAGCTACTTATCTCTTCAACTGATTAGCAAATTTCATTGCATCTGTAAATTTAATTTCTTTTCTTGTGTAAGGTAACACATTCATAGTGTTCAAGAATTAAATGGACATTTGGGGGGGTCATTATTCTGCATATCAGGGATCCTTAGCCAGAAAAGGAAAGTAAGGCTGACAATTGGTAAAATTTAAGAAATATAATTCTTAGAGGGTGAAGAGGCAGCAAGCCCATGATCAAATCATTGTAGACATTGCTGAGTTATTTATTTATTACTTTAACAGCCATGGAACGAATATCGATGATGTGTCAGGTGCTGTCTTAGACTATGGGAATATGGACATGAGCATGAAAGAGAATGTGTCTACCTCCACGTTGATTATGTTCAATTGTTCATTGAACTTGTATGTCATGCCAAGAGGAAGATTCTGGAGAAAGAATGATGGCAAGACTTGTCTTCTTACCTTAAAGATGTTATAGCCCGATGGGATGATAGCTATACCAATAAACATTATAATTCGGTATTTGCAAAAAGGGAGGAGTTGTGGTGAGAATACAGAAGAAGGAGCCCACCATCTTTTTGGGAAAACAGAGCACATTTCACATAGTGCTATTGTTTTTAGTAATATTTGGAAGAGCCAAATGAGTTTTCCAGATGTGTCATGCAAGTGAAATCGTATGTGCTGCTGTTTGGAGATGCTCGAGTTCAACGTTGCTAGAGTAAAGTGAGTGAGAATGTGAGTTGTGGAAGGAGTGGCTGGATCTCATAGCAGGATTGTGATCATGAGAAGTCATATATATATGGGAAATTTTGCTCACCATCCCACGTCTCATTCATGGGGGGTTTACTTATGTCTCTTCCCAAACCTACCACCATACCCAGGGCTCTCCTGGCCCATAACAAAGTAGGGAAATAGGGAAAGTTTTATTAGATTGAAGAAAAACAGAGAACTTGCCAGCATACTTTATACAGGTTTTGTGCTTTAAGAACTGTTCAACATATAGATTCAAAGAGATGATTATCCTGTGTGTCAATCCGAGGCTGGATCTTGTCAGCTCATTTGGTTTTCCTTCTTCATTTCCTCTTATGGGAAGACATGAAGATTCTGAAGCACTGACCCATTCCAGCTACTCACAGCACATAAGTATGTCTTCCCCAGTGCCCAACTGTGATAGTCTTAATACTGAAAGTTATCAGTGACTCCAAAGCAAAAATGAAGAGCTCTTTGTCTTCATCCCAGACTCTGGCATGAACTTGACATTCTAATAAAAAGATATCTTTCTAGTAAAGAATTGTAATTTCCTTCTCTTCAAAATATTAAAGAGATAGTCATAGTTTTTTTCCATGCTATTAAGTTTAGATTTTATCTGTGGTAGCCTGTAGAGCCACTGAAGGATGCTGTGGAAGAAAATAACTTGACCAGATTTTTGCAGTTAGAATGATTACACATGGATAGCATGCTGACACTGCATTAGATGGGGTGAGTCTGGGTCTGGAGAGATTAATAAGGCGGCTATTAAATTTATCCGGGGAGCTCATAAAAAGAGCATGAACATGGCAGTGGTTGAATAGAGAGAATTTATGAAGAGGAAAGGCCGGTAGGAAGTAGAAATGAAAGGACTTGAGTATGGTTTGGAGGTCCAGGGTAAAGGAGGAAAAGGAATGCAATATAATTCTATTTTGAATTTTGTATAAGTAAGTGACTCATACTTCAATTCAGAAAATCAGAAGAGTAGCTTGAGAGGCAAAGATGACATGTTATGTTTAAAATGAGAGACTGTTACCATGGCCAGCATTCTTTTTTCTCTCTGAGAAAGTTCCTTTTGTCTCCACCTCTTCTTGTTATCACTCTTTCCCCATGTATAGGAGCAGGAGCAAATTCAGTGCTATTTAACTCATTAATATTTGAGTTACCCTGACAAGGTCTCTGTTGTCTGATCATGAAAGGGGAGGTCAATACATAAGAAAAATAATTTTCTGCTCAAGATTCTGATCAGTATCCACATTACCCCAAATTTATTCTACAGGAAACTTTCATAAATTTGCTGATAACAAAATTAAAGTCCCACTAAGTATCCTCCTGCTACCTGGATCCTAATATTTGTTGTTTTTCTGAGGTCGCACCTTGAGGTTGTTAGTTTTCTTACTCATTGGAATTTCAAAGGATTGTGCTATCTTCCAAAATAATTATTGAACCAAGATAAACTATTTCTGTATAAGGTTACCTCAAAATTCATGTGAAGAAAGCTGATTGTGTATTGCTTTCCCTCTGCCAACTAAGTTTACTCTCTTCAGAAAAGTTCTCTCAACCCTCGCTCCATTCCTTTCATTAACAGATGTTCTGGTCTCATCTTTCCTCACTTTTCTCAACCTAGGGACTAAAACAGTTTTGTTCATTATCCTGAGTCTTTGATGTCCTTCCAGGAGGAGCAGATCTCTTCCACCTCCTCACCTTCCTTCCTAGACCTTCCTATTGTTCCTTTTACCAAGAACACTCCAATCTACTTTCATATGGTGTGCCTGGTGAAACAGTAGGTAGAGAATTTGACCTACTGCATGGCTGAGACTTGGAGACATCTCTTGAGTAGTTCTGAATTCTAAGTAAACGTATTTGATTGTATGCTCTCTGAATGTCTTGTCCTGATTTTCTTGGCATTTGTTTTCCATTGGTGTGGTGGACAGAATTCCCAGAATGTCCCCAGTGACTCTTTCTCATGTATCATCCCCTTCTCTTTGAGTGTAGGTGGAACCTATGAATATGATAAGATATCACTCCTGTGATTATGTTACGTTATTTGGCAAAGGGTATTATCCAGTTTGGCCTATCCTAATCTAATCTCCTGAGCCTTTTAAAAGAATGGAGTTTTCTCCATCTGGTAGCAGAAGGGGAGGTCAGAGAGAGTTTTGAAGCATAAGAAGGATTTGATGTGCACTTCTGTCTTTGAAGATGAAGGGGACCGGTAAGAGACTGAAAGGAATGACTGAAACCCTCCAGTGACAGCCACCAAGGAAACAGAGTCTTTAGTCCTGCCACCACAGGGAACTGAATTCAATAGGAATGAGCTGGGAGGGGGAGCCGGGCTCCAGAAGAGAATGCAGCCAGATAACACCTCGATTTCAGCCTCATGAGACCTTCAGCAGAGAACCCAGCCCCGCCATCCTGGACTTCCAACATGGACAAATATGAGCCGATAAATTGGAGTTGTTTTAACCTGCCTAATTTGTAGTGATTTGCTACACACAATAGCAAACTAATACAGTTGGTTATCACCCAACACCCTCCTTTGGGGACTATGCAGTGAACCTGAAGTTCTGCTCCTTAATCATCCCTGTAGACAAACACATTTCATTTCTTTTACACCTTCCTCCCCTACCCCTCACACACACACACACACACACACACACACACACACACACTTTTTCCTCCCTCTGGTAATCCTGAGCCCACATCTTGTCTGAAAACATTTCACTACCCTCTGCATCCTCTCTCACCCATGCTCAGGCCGTTCCGCATCTGAGGAAGTCCCTCCTACCCTGCCTATTTTCCTGTACAACATGATTACTCATTGAGAGACTCCATTGAGGAATCTTGAAAAGTCTGGGGTTTTTTTCTTTATTTAATTGAACAGACTTCAATTTCATCAAGATTTCCCTACCTCTGTATCTGAAAATTGAAGTTTGTCTTAGAAAATATTCACATTGTGTTAATACTCTTTAGACTAGGGTAATATCAACCAGGACAAGACTTTGATTACAACAGGAAAGGAGTCTTAGAGGGACAAGAATGGGAAAAGAGAAGTAAAGAATACCGAGGTTAGGCTGGGGCTTCAATGCAGTCTTCTGAGGAAAATTCTCCTAGTTGGGGTCAGGAATCTTGAAGGCAGGGTTCCTCACTTCTTGGTTTGCCTCTCCTTTTGTGCAGAGAGGATGTGGCTGTGCAGGGCTGTGGATAAACTGCTGGCACAGAGTTCCACAGATGTCTGGTTGGTGCTGGCAGACTCCAGGGTCAGGGGAAAATATTTCAATTCATTTATTGAGACACGATACCCCTCAGAGACATCTTCTTTTTCAACAATGCCGATACTAGCCGAGTAGTAGATCAGCTACAGTCCAAATGGTGGGTCTTGGTGATACCAGTACACTAAGATATTATTCAGAATCTTGGGAACACTCTAGAGCTATTTCCTTTCCTGTCCCTGAGACCCTGTGTCTTGGGAACTGTGTGACCACAACATCCTTGAGGCCTGTGGGTGAGAAAAAAGGGTGATTAATGAAAGATAGCACCTGGGGCAGGGGCACTGCTGCTACAGTCCTGTAGAAACATTTTGTAGTTGGAGCCTGGAAGCCAGTGACAGGGATTCCTCACCTGTGCCTGGGACTCACCTACCTTGAAGAGACAACTGAGGACACAGCAGAGGAGGCTGTTGCTCATGGCAGCCTCAGATGAAGAATGCTGTCTGGTCCTGTGATGAATAGCCTCTGATACCAACACTTTTCATGTACTTTCTGGCCAGAGACCACACCGTCCTCCCTCACTGATTCAGGAAAGAATGAAAAGCCTCTTTGACTTAACAGAAAGTGGTGGTTTCATTTATCCAGGTCATATAATGGTCTACGCTGTTTTATTGAAGAATTATTTTGTGAACATGCAAAATACCCAATTATGTGGAGGGATTGGGTTGAAACTGGAATGCTCTGTTTGAGCAACAGTGAAGCTCAGGATGGAGAAACGATTGCAGTGTGGGCAAAATTCCTTTCCTAGTGCCTTTCCTGGCACTAGACCTAACACAGGTAGCTTGTCCTGCCTGAACTTTGACAAGCTCATGGGTACAGGAAGTGGGAGCCGGACACATTGCCGATGGGATGCGTTGCTGGACTCCGGAGTTGGGGAGTGGAGGAAGGATTTCTATGGCAGATGGTGTGGGGAGTGTTTCCTCTTGGTTGGGTGGGGCCTCCCGAGGGAGGATCCTCCTTGCTCTTGTGGCTGCCCTTTTTGTGCAGAGGGCAGCTGGCTGTGCAGTGCTGTGTATTCACTGCTGGCACAGAAGTACAGAGAGGTCTGGTTGGTGCTGGCTGACTCCAGGGTCAGGGGGAACTTCCCCTGCTCTTTTCGAGAGACAATGTACCCCTCAGGGACGTCTCCCTTTTCTAAATTATTAACACCAATTGAATAGTAGATCAGCTTTAGACCCAGCCCTGGGTCTTGTCGGTACTAGTACATAACGTTATGGTTCATATTCTGAGAACAATTCAATGTTAACTTCTTTCCAATATCTGTGATGAGGTGTCTTGTTGACTGGGTCACTTCAGCTTCCATCAGGCCTGTGAAGGAAGGAGAAAGAGCTAGAGACAGTCGAGGAGGGCACCAGATGCTGCAGCCTCTAGGAAAGGATTGGGCTAAGACCTGCAAGCTATGGCGCAGACCAAGGGTTGCTCATGTGTTCTGGGACTCACCTGCTCTCAGGAGGCAAAGCAGGACACAGCCCATAAGCCTGAGGCCCATGGCCGTGTCTCACAGCTGCCTCTCCGCCCTGGGGACTGCAGGTGGATTCTGTAATGTTTCCATTTCTGCAGCTACATGGTCCTCGTTTTCAAGAGAGAAGCCACTCCCCTCTCCCCAGAGGGCTGAAGTGCAGGCAGACCATGGGGGTTGGCAAGGCTGTGCTCACTGTCCTTTTCCTAGCTCTGCTTTGAGGCTGCTGGTTTCTAAGCACATGATATTCTTCTTATAAGTATACTATTGTCAAAGTTGGCAAATATTTCTATATTTTGGATCTTTATAATGAAATTTGATATAACATATTGGATTATCACTTAGAAAAGTGAGAACATGAAACTTATGCTATAATCAATACCACACTTTTTTGCTATAGACATCCTCATTTCCACTCTGTAGAAAAAATTCCAAGTATATTCCTTTCTTTGTCTATCCACTGATTTATGTTTTTAGCCACTGTATTTTAAAAGAATCTCATCATAAAAATTCAGTCAAATCCCCATCACGGATCATTTTGTTGGCCTATATCCAGTTCAAAATCCTTCACACAGGGCTCTTTCCTCATGAACAGATTAGACCTAGTCGTGGACGCTAGCAGCTGCTTTCTGCAAGGCTGGTGTTTGCTGTATCTTTCTTCCTTTTACTTCTTTTCTCTCCTTTTCCTAAAGGGGCGGTGAAAGGCAGAGGCGACATCTGCTTTCTTCAAACCTCACCTAGTTACTAGCCAGTTCAGTTTCTTTGTCTGGGCTTTGCCAGACAAAGAGTCTTTTAACTCTTTGCTTTCTTGCCTTCCCAAGTGTTGCTGCACAGGGATGGTTTCTGGCCCTGGATATGGTGTTGCAGCCAGGCTGGGTTTTCTCTACCCTGGATCCAAGTCGGGGGAGCTCTGCCTGTGGGTGGAGGTGTCACAGCATCTCTTTATTTCCTCCAGCAGCTGCATATTGTGCTCCCTTTTCTGGGTCACGATGTCCTTTCTGATTGAGGTGACTTTTCTGGAGTTGCCCAGAACGTCTTCCCCTTTGAGCACCTTTGAGCTTTTCTTTGTTGGAATCAAAGTTTTCTTGGGGGAAGGAGGAGGAGAGATAAGGAGATGTCCCCATCCCTCATAACTGCTTCCAATCACAGCTAGAGCTTCTCAGATCCCTTCTCTATCCTTCTACATTTTGCAAAATTGTTATCATCTCAGGCATAAGATGGGCCCTCATCCCAGTTCTTGGGCTGCCCTCAGACCTTGGAGGTGACTTTCTTTCCCCCAGGCCCCTTGATGGTGGAGGCTTAGCTCTAATGGTCCCTGTGCCCCGTGAGTGAGGGAGACGCTGTTGCTCTCATGACATTCACTCTGCTGTAAGGCGGAGTGCTCTCTCTTTTTTTATTGCTGTACCATTCCCTTCTGAAAAAGACTGTGGGGAGCAAACTTGGCTCTTTATTTCTAGGTGTTGTGTAGTCATGGCAAGTCCTCTGTGTCCTAGTGATGGTACAGACGTTCTTAAGGAAAGGAAATCAGTTTTCCTTCTCAAATACCTGCCTCAAGTAAATAATATCCAATTCTTAGTAAACCTCATCATCCCAAATTTCATCTTTAGACATCTTTCACAGGTTACCCACATCCACAAAGATAATCTCACTATCTAATCCATTGGATTCTCCTAGGTTCCATGGTATTTCCAACATCACAGAGGTGGATAGTTATAATGCAGAGATTTATAATTTGTTCCAATCACTTTCCATATTATGTTGACCCAAGATTTATGAGGTAGCTAACTCCATATTCCTACCCTCCCACCAGCTAATTTCCTCTTCTCACACACTTGCTTCTCCCCTTCGTCCACATCTTGTTGACTGAGGCTGCTCTGATCTCTTCTTTCTTTCTCTACATCAGCCAAGGCACTAAAGTGATGCTGTTAACCTGAGTACCTGTGTCTTCACATTGGGAGTCACGTGTTGCACCCTCCCACCCTTCCTTCCAAGAACCTTCCCTCTGATCTCTCCTTCCCAAGGTCAACACATTCAAGAGTTTTTGAACTTTACTTCCTCAAAGGAGCGGAGGGTCATCTGTACCTAACAAAGGGATTGGGAGTAAGAGAGAATCCTCTGGATGTACATGAGCTCTGGAAAATCTCCCTCAATCTTTTGCACTTTAATGTCATGCATTTCATTCTGTGCTACCCACCTCTACATGTCCATCCCTGGACGTCTTCAGTGTTAGCTCTCAGCTCCTCCTCAGAGGCACTGCTTAGCAGATCTGCTGCTTCTCTCATCCACCCTTCCTGGGTAACATTTTCTTGACAATGATAATTAAGCCGGCCTCTACTCAATTGATGAGCAATTTATTTAAAACCCTAGCTGGATTACACAAGGTTTATTCCTTTAAATATATAGAAATCTTTTTTCTATGGGTGATCCTAAGCCCAGATACAGATTGCAGAATTTTCACCATGCTTCCAATCCATTTTACTTATGCTCATGTCATTGTAGTTCTGAGGATGTCACTCTACCTTAGGTATTTTCTGATGCTATATAATTGACCTTTGAACGACCACATGAGATATATTTGTATGTAGAGTTTTCTTTTAATTGACTACACAGTGTTCCACTTTTTCAAATTTTCTCTTTTCATTATCTGAAAGGTACCATTTACATTAAGGAAAATGTTACTGCCCTCTAGTGGAATATTACTTCGGTACACAGAATAATGGCCCCTTAAAGATGTTCAAGTCCTTGTCGATATGAATATGTTTAGTTAGATTGCAAAAGAGAATTAAGGCTGTGGATGCAATGAGTTGCTAATCAGCTGACCTTGGGCTAGGGAGAATATCCTGGATTATCCAGGTGGGCCCAGTCTGATCACACAGGTCCTTATAAGCAGAGAACCTTTCCCAGCTATGTTTAGAGGGAGATGTGAGTATGGAGGAAGGGTAAGAGAGCTGTGACATTGCTGGGTTTGAAGACAGAAGAAGAGCGTCACAAGGTAAGGGAATTGGATTTTCCCCTAAACCTTCAGAATTGAAGGAAGCCCTGCCAATACATGGATTTTATGTGAGTGAGTCCTGTGTTGGACTTCTGATCTCCAGAACTGTGAAATAATAAATTTGTGTTGTTTTAAGCTACTGAGTGTGTAATAATTTGTTATAGCAGCAACAGAAAACAAATTAAACCAGCAGGACTAAAAGTCTGTGGATGGTCTAAGTAAGTCGTTAAGATGAGAAATCCAAAAGAAAGGATAATAACTGGGCAGGACAGTGCCTCTGGGAGACCTTGTATGGGCTCCCCCTTGGTGGATCCAATAAGTGCAGGGTCACTGTATGACTCGGCTTGCCATTTTTGTGCAGGGGAATTGACAGCAGTGATAAAGTGCTGGTGCAGAGGACCCAGATGTCTGGGTACTCCTGGAAGAATGGAGGGTCAGGGGGAGATAATTATTTTCTTCCTCTCTCTGTCTCCTGCTTCCGTCTTCCCCTCAATCACTCGCTCTGTATGCACAAGTGTGTTTATGTGGTCATCTTACAGAGGGATGGAAGCGGGAAAGTAAATGGACTTCTTCTGATATTCACAATAACAAGAATGAATCCTAATCTCCTGCTATTTGGAAGGTGACTTCCCATGTCCCATGGGAACCTCTGTGCCTTCCTTGGCGGCAGTACCTTGGAGGCTCTGTGCTCTTAGCAGAGGCTGTGCATGATGTGCTGGCCACTGACTGTCAGACCAAAGGAAGGAATTCTTCTCAAGAGAACAGTCCCTCTCTGAGTGTTGACTGTGGGGCTCTCTGATGGAACATTCTCGTCATAAACCTGTGGAGATGAGGCATTTGCAGAGATGGAACATGTCAAGAGCAGAAACTGGTAGCATCTGCCTTTAAAAATGGCATCATCCAACTCAAACCCCTGTCCTTATCCCTTTGCGTCTCTTTAGGCTGCTCTCAGAGTGCTTTTCGTCATCAGCTGCCTTCTTTCAGCTGCCTGGAAGGAGGGCTATGTATTAATTTTCTATTGCTTCTACAACAAATTAACACAAAATTAGTGGTGTAAGCACACAACCTTATTATCTTACAATTGGTTAGAAGTTTGACATGGGTCATCTGGGGTTGAAATCAAAGTGTGGCAGGGCTCTGTGTCTTTCTGGAGGTGCTAGCGGAAACCATTTCTTGGCCTTTTCCATCTGCCAGAGGCCACCCACATTCCTTGGCCTCCTTCCTCCATCTTCAAAGCCAGTAGCAGTGGGTCTAATCCTTCTCACATCACTCTGACCACTGCTGCATTTAAGGACCCCTGTGTTTAATTTGGCCCATTTGGATAAACTAAGATAATCTCCATATCTCTTTAGCTGATTAGCAAATTTCATTGCATCTACAAACTTAATTTCTTTTGCCATGTAGGAGAACATATACACAGGTTCTCAGGATTAGGATATGGACATTTTGAGGGTCATTATTCTGCATATCAGGGACCCTTAGCCAGAAAAGGAAGATAAGGATAAGAATTGGTTCAATTTAAGAAATATAATTTTTAGGGAGAGAAGAGGAGGCAAGCCCAGAATGAAATCATTGTGGACATTGCTGAATTGATCATCCACTCCTTTAACAGACATATAATGAATATCTATTATGTCTCAGGTGCTGTCTTCCACTATGGTGATATGGGCATGAACATAAAAGACAACGTCCCTGCCTCCAAATTGATTATGTTCAATCATTCATTGAACTTGCATGTCATACCCAGAGGAAGATTCTGGGGACAGAACGATGGCAAGACAAGTCTTCTTACCTTAAATATTTTATAGCCCAATGGGAAGATGGCTATACCAATAAATATTACAATTTGGTATTTGAAAAAATGGAGGATTATGTAAGTTTTGGTGAGAATATAGAGGAAGGATCCTCCATCTTTTTGGGAAAACACAGCACATTTTACATAGTGCTATTATTTTTAGTAATATTTGGAAGAGACAAAAGGAGTTTTCCAGATGTGTCATGCAAGGGAAATCGTATGTGCTGCTGTTTGAAGATGCTCGAGTTCAATATCGCAAGAGTGAAGTGAGAATGTGAGTGGCGGAAGGTGTGGCTGGATCACCTGGTAGGATTCTGATCATAAGTCATATACATTTAGGAAATTTTGTTCACCGCCCCACCTCTCCTTCCTGGATGGTTTACTTCTGTCTCTTCCCAAACCCACCACCATACCCAAGGCTCTCCTGCCCATAACAAAGTAGGGAAATAGGAAAAGTTTTAGTAGATGGAAGGAAAACAGAGAGCGTGTCAGCATACTTCATGCAGGTGTTGTGCTTTAAGAGATGGTAAATATGTGGATAAAAAGGGATGAGTATATCGTGTGGCAATCAGATGCTGGATCTGGTCAGGTCCTTTAGTTTTCCTTCTTCTCTTCCTCCTCTGGGGAGACCTGAAGAGTCTGAAGCACTGACCCATTCCAGCTACTCACAGCACATGAGTATGTCTTCCCCAGCACCCAAGTGTGATGGGCTTAATAAGGAAAGATCAGTAACTCAAAAGGAAAAAATAAAGAACTCCCTATCATTATCCTAGACTCTAGGGAGAACTTGAAATTCTAATGCAGATATCTTTCTAGTGAAGGATTGTGATTTTCTTCCATTCAAAATATTGAACGGATAGTCAAAAATTTTTTTCCCATGCTAATAAGTTTAGATTTTATGTATAGTAGACTGTTGAGAGCCACTGAAGGATGCTGTGGAAGGGAGTGACATGATCAGATTTCTGCAATTAGAAAGATTACGGTTGGCTACAATGTTGACACTGCATTAGACGGAGTGAGGCTAGAGCTGGAGAGATTAATAGGAAATAATTTCTCTGGGTAGGTGATTAAAAAAAGTATAAACAGGACAATGGTTGCATTGAGAGAATGAACGAAGAGAAAAGGCATGTAGGAGTTAGAAATGAAAGCATTTGAACATGGATTAGATGTCCAGGGCAAAGGAGGAAGAGAAGTGTAGTATCATTCTATTTCCAATCCTGTGCAAGTAAATGACTCATACTTCAATTCACCACATCAGGAAACTAGAAGAGTAGCCTGAGAGGCAAAGATGACATGTTGTGTTTAACCTCCAGGGGGAAGTGTTCAGTTGGTGTCCTCAGTGGATTTAAGTCCAAATTAGGAATCAAGGTGGAGAGTACGGATCTAGGATTCACTCATTAACAGGAGGAATTCTTGGGCCCCAGACTCCATCTGGAGATAATGGACAGCAACTACCTAATAGAGAGAGAAAGGAGAAGAGATGATACTATGTCAAGAATTCTTATCTCTCTCTAGAAAGGTTCTTTTCTTTCCTCCTCTTCTTGTTATGACTCTTTGTCTATCTATGGCAGCAGCTAACAATTCAGTTCTGCTTAACTCATTAATATTTGAATTACTCTCACAAGTTCTCTTTTGTCTAATTATGGAAGGGTAGGTTAATTCAGAAGAAAAAATGATTTGCTGCCCGAGACTCTGATCACTATCCAGATTATCCCAAATTTCTTTTCCAGGACATTCTCACCAATTTGCCTTCCTCGACAAAACTAAAATCCCACTAAATAACCTTCTGCCACCTGGATCCTAATATTTGTTTCTTTCTGAGGTCCCTCTTCCAACTATTTTTTTTCTCCAGAAAAGTTCTCTCAACTCTCACTCCATCCCTTTCATTGGCAGATATTCTGGTCTCATATTTCATCACTTTTCTCAACGCAGAGATGAAAACAGTTTTGTTCCTTATCCCGAGTCTTTGATGTCCTTCCAGTAGGAGTAGATCTATTCCACCTCCTCACCTTCCTTCCTAGACCTTCTCATGGCTCCTTTTACACAAGGCCACTCCATTTCACTTTTATATCATGTCCCTGATGAAACAGTAGGAAGAGAACTTGATCTACTGCGTGGCCAAGACTCTGAAAGATCTCGAGTGGTTTTGAATTCCGAGTTAATGTATTTGATTGTATGTTCTCTGAATGTCTTGTCCTGATTTTCTTGGCATTTATTCTGCATTGGTGTGGTGAACAGAATTCCAAGAATGTCCCCAGTGACTCTTTCTCATGTATAATTTTCTCCTTTTTCAATGTAGGTGGAAACTATGAATATGATGAGATATCACTCGAGTGATTATGTTACATTATTTCGCTAAGGGTGTATCATCCAGATGAGCCCATCCTAATCTAATCACATGCCCCCTTAAAAGCATATTTTTCTCCATCTATAGCAGAAGTGGAGGTCAGAGAGCGTAAGAAGGATTTGAAGTGTATTTTTGGCTCTGAAGATGGAGGGGACTGGAGAGAGACTGCAAGGAACTGAGGGGAAACCAACAATAACAGCCAATGAAGAAACAGCGTCTTTAGTCCTGCCTCCAGAAGGAATTGGATTCTTCCAATATTAAGAATCAGCTGAGAGGAGCAGCTGGACTCCAGAAGAGAATGAAGACAGATGACACTTTGATTTCAGCCTCGGGAGACCTTGATCAGAGAACCCAGCCCCACCATCCTGGACTTCCGACATAGAGAACTGTGAGATAATAAATTGTGTTGTTAATACCTGTCTAATTTGTAGCGATTTGTTACACACAATAGAAAACTAATACAGTTGTTTATCACCCAACACCCTCCTTTGGGGAACTATGCAATGAACCTGAAGTTCTGCTCCTTAATAATCCCTGTAGACAAACATGTTTCACTTCTTTTACACCTTCCTCCCCTACCCCTCTCACACACACACACACACGCACACGCGCACACACGCGCACGCTCTTTTTCCTCCCTGTGGTAATCCTGAGCCCACATCTTGTTTGTGAACCTTTCACTACCCTCTGCATCCTCTCTAACCCATGCCCAGACCATTCCACATCTGAGGAAGTCCCTCCTACCCTGCCTATTTTCCTATACAACATGATCGCTCACTGAGAGACTCCACTGAAGAATCTTTGAAAATCTAGGGGTTTTTTCTTCATTTAATGGACCAGAATTCAATTTCATCAAAATTTCCCTACCTCTGTATCTGAAAATTGAAGTTTGTCTTAGAAAATATTCACATTGGGTTAATACCCTTTAGTCTAGGGGAATATCAACCAGGGCAAGACTTTGATTACAATAGGAAAGGAGTCTTAGAGGGACAAGAATGGGAAAAGAGAAGTAAAGAATAACGAGGTCAGGGCGGGGCTTCAATGCAATCTTCTCAGGAAACTTCTCCTAGTTGGGGTGAGGAGTCTTGAAGGCAGGGTCCCTCACTCCTTGGTTTGCCTCTCTTTTTGTGCAGAGAGGATGCAGCTGTGCAGTGCTGTGGATAAACTGCTGGCACAGACGTACACAGATGTCTGGTTAGTGCTGGCAGACTCCAGGGTCAGGGTAAAATGTTTCAAATCATTTATCAAGACACGATACCCCTCAGGCCCATCTCCTTTTTCAACAATGCCAGCACCAGTTGAGTAGTAGATCAGCTGCAGTCCAAATCGTGGGTCTTGACGATACCAGTGCATTGAAATATGATCCAGATCCTGAGAACACTCTAAAGTTAATTCTTTTCCTGTCCCTGAGACCCTGTGTCTTGGGGACTGTGTGACAACAGCATCCTTGAGACCTGTGGGAGAAAGAAGAGTGATTAATTAGAGACAGAGCTTAGTAAGGGGGCACTGATGCCACAGTCCTGTAGAAACGTTTTGTAGTTGGAGCCTGGGAAGCCAGTGACGGGGATTCCTCACCTGTGTCCAGGAGTCACCTACTCTGTCGAGACAAATGAGGACACAGCAGAGGAGTCTGTTGCTCATGGCAGCACCAGATTAAGAACAGTGTCTGGTACCATGATAAATAGTCTCTGATATCAACACTTTTCACGTACTTCCTGACCAGAGACCAGATCCTCCTCCCTCACTGCTTCAGAAAAGAATGAAAAGCCTCTTAGACTTAGCAGAAAGTGGTGGTTTCATTTATCCAGGTCATATAATTGTCTACACTGTTCTCTTGAGGAATTAGCATGCTGGTTTTTTGTCTCTATGAATTTTCTAGTTTCTCTTATATGATATATCCTTTTGGATGTGGTGGGTTTGGGTCTTTTGAATTTTCACTAGACTATTATGTTAAATTGAGTATGTTCCATGGACCCTTGAGTGTTTTCTCTGAAGACTTGGAACTCTTTTCCATTTTCTCCCTACACCTAATTTCAAATTCCACTCTAAAGTACTCTAATCTCTTTAGCCAGCCTGTTATTCATTTCAATGAGCACTATACAATCTCTGCATGCTTTCCATATAATGCCTTGGGCTTGTCTTTTCTCCTCCCTTGGGCTGATTCTTTTATTTTGTTTTAATGTATTCTACTTTATTTTTATATTGTGGTAACATTGGTTTATAATATTATATAAATTTCAGGTGTACATCTCTATATTTCGATTATTGTGTAGATTACATTACGTTCACCACCCAAAGACTAGTTACAATCTGTCGCCATACACATGTGCCCAATCACCCCTTTCGTCCTCCTCTCTCCACCCTTCTCCTCTGTTAACCACCAATCCAATCTCTGTCTCTATGTGTTTCTTTGCTGTTGTTTTTATCTTCTATTGATAAGTGAGATCATTCTGTATTTGACTTTGTCCCTCTTATTTCGTTTAGCATAATTTCCTCAAGGTCCATCTATGTTGTCACAAATGACCAGATTTCATCCTTTTTATGGCTGTGTAGTATTGCATTCTGTATATATTCCACATCTTCTTTATCCATTCATCCCTTGATGGGCACCTAGGTTGCTTCCATGTCTTAGCTATTGTGAATAACACTGCAATGAACATAGTGGTGCATATATCTTTACGCATTGGTGTTTTCACGTTCTTTGCATAAATACCCGATAGTGAAATAGCTGGATCGTATGGTAGTTCTATCCTTAACTTTTTGAGGAATCTCCATACTGTTTTCCACAGTGGCTGCACCAGTTTGCAATCCCACCAGCAGTGTACAAGAGTTCCTTTTTCTCCATATCTTTTCTAACACTTGTTATTTCTTGTCTTATTATTATAGCCATTCTCACAGGAGTGAGGTGATATCTCATTGTAGTTTTGATTTGCATTTCCCTGATAGTTAATGATGTTGAGCATCTTTTCCTGTGTCTGTTGGCTATCTGGATATCTTCTTTGGAAAAATGTCTGTTCAGATCTTTTGCCTCAGGCTGATTCTTAAGGGAATGAAAAGATGTGGTGGAGAGAATGGAGCGTCTAATTACATACAAACTTAGGAAAATCTAGTAGGTGCCTAGGACGTGTTCAGAAAGGATCTGGATCTGGTGTAGTAACTCGTCTTACCAGAGGTTCCACTGGATGGAACTGGGTGTAGACAAATGCTGATGCATGGACTTGTAGCAGCTGTCTCCCTCTTGAGGAAAAAAAGCATTTTAGGGAAATTTTGGAGTGTTAATCACCACAGATAAACTGAAGCTCAAATGTCACTGATGTGGCTTTCTGATATTTAACATTATTTCTAGGAAGATTTTTTTTCTTAAATTCCAGCTTACCTGACGATGTGGGTATGAATTGCCAGAGACAAACTGCTAGCACAGAAGTGCAAAGATATCTCCAGGGCCAGGAAGAAACCCTCCTTCTCTTTCTGGGAGACACTGCACATGTCTGGGAATCTTTTTCAGTACTGCCAGCAACAAGTAAGCAGCAGATCAGCTGCAGCCCCAGTGCTGGGTCTTGGTCACACCAGAGTATTCTGTCATAACCATGTCATTCAATGCCCTAATGTCATTCAGAAAAGGCTTTTTCCTCTGTCCTTCTCTAGATATCTAGGTTCTGGATTATTCTAACATCCAGATGGTCTATGAGAGAAGGATGAAGAAGTTACAAAGCAGTGAACACCAGGAAGCCCAATATTTTGGCCATGAAAAAAAAAAAAAGGCCTTTACTCGAGCCTAGAAATCCCAGGATCTGATTTTTCCTGGTGCTCCATGATATCCCCCACTCCCAGGAGACAAAAGATTATTCCCCAGAGAAGCCTGATACCCATGGCAAGATAGGAGAAAGAATGGGTCTTCTTCAGCTCTTGTCAGCCTGTAGATTGTTTGTCTGTGTTGTGACTATCTCTGCTCACACCCATAGTCCCACATCCTACAGAGATGGAGTCTTTTTTTCCCTTCACAGAGCACTACTAGGCATACAACTCTCCCGGCCAATTCAGATTTGGAACAACAATTGTTCTTCTGGGTTTATATATACTATTACATTGCATTCTTTCTGAATCAGACTTAGTCCTTCATCCACGACATTCCTCATCAACTACCTTGCCACTAGGTTAGTGGATAATGTGGAATGCTCTGGAGGGAGACTGCCTGGATTTGAATACTGGTACTGCTACTTTTATCTTAGGCAAGTAATATATATACATATATATATACACACACACAATATAAACATATTGATTTACTTACATTTTAATTACTCATTAAGATTTACCTTTTAAAATGGTTAACTAATAGTAGCATTACTAATATTACTGCTACTAACATCATCATTCACTATTGTGTCTAATTTTTGTGCTGCAGATTGTGTTAGGCAATCCACATGCATTTTCTCAACTAAATAAAACCTCTGGGAGCCACACATTATTGACTTTATTTTCTAGATAGGAAGTTATCCTCAGAGTGGTTAAGTAATGTTGCAAAACTAGAAAGTGACTAGATAAGTCTAACCACAAAACCTGTACTTTTAACTATTAATAATGAATTTTTCAAAGATTCCCTACTCTGTATTCCGCCCCCCCCAACTTTTTTAAAAAGACTTTGGGGGCCGGCCTGGTGGCATAGCGATTAAGTTCACGCCTTCTGCTTCGGCAGCCCGGGATTCACCTGTTCGGATCCTGGGCACGGACATACTTACGGCTCATCAAGCCATGCTGTGGCAGCATCCCACATAGAAGAACTAGAAGGACCTACAACTAGGGTACACAACTATGTACTGGGGCTTTGGGGAGAAAAAAGGAAAAGAGGAAGATTGGCAACAGATGTTAGCTCATGGCTAATCTTACTCAAAAAATAAATAAATAAAATGAAAAGAGTTTGAGTAGAGTCTTCTTTCTGCAGGAATTATTTTACAATTTACTCTGATTTCTAAAACTAAAACCACACTTAGTATGCTATCCACCAACTGCCTGAAATTCAAAATATCCTTTATTACCAGGTCCTGGACTAGCTCTGTCTATTCTTGCTGAAAATCTTGAGCACTCTTGTAACAGGAGGCTTACTCACGCCAAATTCCTTTTTATCTAAATTCTTGGTGGATCTCTTCTCTAAGAGTGGCTATTCTAAAGGTCTGTTGCTGTCTATTTTTACTTTCTACGCTTTGGTTGTTCTTATTTCTAAACCGATTTCCTTTAGCTTTTAGCAAGTCTTAAATGATTCCAAGTTGTTCCTTATCATGTTGAATCATCCTTGTAACCAGGTCAGAATCTTATTATGAGTATAATGATAGAATTCTGAAGAATTTCATCTTCATCTAAACATTTCTGTTTTATAGCAAATATTTCATCCAACTGAACATATTTTTGGTTTTTCTATTTCTGTTCCTATTGTCTACTAGTTTGCTTCCAACAGAGGAGATAATTTCAGAGAATGTAAATCTTGCAATGGGCATACTGCTAAACACACCATGAAATACCTCCCCACCTCTTGTTTTTGTTGCTGCTGCATTGTTGCTGGGATGGTGACAGTGCACATTTCTTTGTATGTGTGTCTATGAGTGAAGTCACTTGAGGTTTGGGTATGGGATGGGAAAAATGAGTGGGTTACCCTCTGCTTGTTATAAAAAGAATAAATTCCAAATTGAAATTCCCTCAAGGAGTTACTTCCTGTGCCCCTTTGCCACACCTTCTTCCTTTCCTCTCGATAGTAGAGTGCAGTGGATTCCTGTCACTCTGAAGGCATATTGAATGGCAGTGAGGAGATTCTCCCAATAGCTCCCCTTTGAGCCTAGAGATCACTGTGGAGCCCCTTTCTGGAAGATTCTATCCCTGAACCTGTGGAAGTGCGACATTTATGGAAATAGGCCAATTCTGGAGCTTATGTGTCCTTAAAAATGGAATCACCAGACTAAAAATATTGTCTTTATTCCCATGTGTCTTCTTCAGCTTTTTCCACAGTGGCCTTTTTCATCAACCCCATTCCTCCTAAACTGCTTTGCCAGAGGGCACAGCCCTTAACTAGGGAAGGAGACATGTGAGACTTTAGCAAATAAATAATTTTGAGGGTGACTAGAGGATGATGGGGCACAAATTCAGGGTCAATTCCATAAGGCATATTTGAATCTTTCATTTCTTTATTGAGTAAATATTTATTGAAGACCTCCTATGTTCCAGACATAGTACCAGACATTAGGATACAAGCTTGAACAAAAAAAGAAAGGTCTCTGCTCCCACAGATCTTGTAGTTTGTATCCAATACATCGTGCACAGCCCATGTTACTGGGGTTACAATGTCAAAGGATATGTGCCCAGTCTCTCAAAGGCCATAGTTGCCTATGAGGAGTCAGACATGACCAAGATTACAAGCCATTTTATAAATACAGAAGTTGAGGTTTCTTTGAATTATTGTAGGAGCAGAGAGGAAGGCAATACCATATGGAGGACTTCACAGAAGTGTGTGGTTTTAGGCAGATTTGTAAGAAAAGACATAATTCTCTGGTAGCCTAGAAAGAGGAACCAGTATATTAAAAGTCCAAGACATTTTTGGAGTTTAGAAAAAGTTCAGTAGAGCTGGAGAGTAAAGTTGAGGGAGAATGTGAATGGCGGAGGAGGCAGTTCAATTTGCAGGCAGGATTAGGATGCGTTATCCCTTCCACTGCCTTCTTGAGACAAAGTACTTAACACTTACTCTTTTCCCAGTGCTTGGGCTAACCCTGGTGATTAATATGATGGATTATATTGATTTACTAATATTGAACTATCTCTACACTCCTGGAGCAAAGTCCCATTGTTGTAGTATATTATTTTTTAATGTGCTTGCTTGATTCTCTATTATTTGAGATATTTTTATCAATATTAGTAAGTGAGATTAGTCTGTAGTGTTTTTTTTTTAAGTATAGTTTTGTCAAGTTCTGGTATAAATGCTAAACTCATGCCATGAAAATAATTTTGAAGTTTCCTCTATTTTTCTATACTTTGGAATGTTTTAAGTACTTTGAAAGTCTCCGATCTTTAAAAGGTTTGTTAAAATCCCTGTGAGAAACCATCTGGGTCTCGTGCTTTTCCGCAAGGAAATTCTGTTGTAAATTTCTCTCTTTCTTTTGTAGCCTTGTTCTGTTTATTATACAGAAATTAAGAAAACATGTAAAAGAATGTTATGGACAACACTATGCCAATGAATTTGATAACTTAGATGAAATAAAAATATTCCTCGAAAGGCATCAATTATCAAAGGTGACTCAAGAAAAATATTGAATGTCTGGATAGACTTATTACAAGTAAAGAAATAGAATGAGTTAATAACATCTTATAGAGCAGAGATCAGCAAAATTTTCTGTAAGGGGCTAGATAATAAATATTTTAGGCTTCGTGGGCCACGTGCAGCTTCCATCGCTGCCTCTGCTGCTGCTTCTTCCTCTTCTTTTTACAACACTTTTAAAAGTGAAAAACTCGTTCTTAGTTCATGGGCCACACAAATAGAGGCTATGGTCTGGATTTAGCATGTGCACTATTGTTTGTCATTCCATGTCATAGAGAAAAGTTCAATACCAGCTGGCCTCACAGGTAAATTCTATCAAATATTTAAATAATAACAAATACCCTTCTACACAAAAACTTTCACAAAATAGAGAAGAAAATTTCACAATTCGTTTTATCAGGCTAGCATTACCCTAATTGCAAACACAAAGAAATCACAAGAACACTACAAACCAATATTTCTATGGATGCAGGTGCAAAAAATCCTCTATAAAATATTGGCAAACCTAATCCCAAAATATATAAAAGCAGATTATATACCATGACCAAGAAAGATTTATCCCATGAATGCAAGATTGGCTTAGCATCCAAAACTAAGTAATATAATAAACTATATTAATAGAATAAAGGCTGTACCATATTATCATCTCAGTAGTAGCAGAAAAAGAAATTTGGCATAAAATAGAACCCAATCATGATAAAAACTCTCAACAAATTATGAACAGACAGAACTTCCTCAACCTGATAAAGGGAATGAGTAAAATATCCACCTTAACAGTGAAGCTTGAAAAGACTGAATGCTTTGCTTTTAATATTGATAGCCAGGTAAGGGTGTCTATTCTCACTATTTTTATTCAACATTGTGCTGGAGATACTAGCTAGTGCAATCAGATGAGGAATTGAAAGAAAAGCCATCCAGATTGGAAAGGAAGAAGTAAAACTGTCTTTATTCTCAGACTACATAATTCTGTATGTACAAAATCCTACAACATTTATAAAGAAACTTCTAGAACTAATAAATGAGTTTAGCAAGGCTTCAGGATACAATATCTATACACAAAAATCAAATGTGTTTCTGTGTACTAGCAATAAGTAATCCAAAAATAAAATTAAGAAAAAAAATCTTTTCACAATTGCATCCTAAAGGATAGTACTTCTCAGTGTGTTAAAAGAAATGCAAGATCTTTACATGGAAAAATATAAAATGTTAAGAGAAATTAAAGAAGATCTAAATAAATAGAAAAGCATTCCATGATCATGGAGGACTGACTATGGTTAAGATGGAAATTCTCCCCAGATTTACCAATGGAGTCCCTATCAAAATTTCACCAGGATATTTTGGAGAGATTGACAGGCTGATATTAAATTTATATGGGAATGCAAGAGATCTGACTATCAAAGCAATTTTGAAAAAGAAAGACACAGTTGGAGGAGTTACACTAGTCAATTATGAAACAGTATAAAACAATAATAACCAAGAGAATGTGATGTTAACATAGGATAGACATATAAATTAAGGGAACAGAAGACAAAGTCCAGACATAAATCCTTCACTTATGGTTTTGAGAAAGATGATAAGTCAATTCAATGGGATAAAGATATTCTTTTCATCAAATAGTGCAGGGATAGCCATGTGTAATAATGATAATAATAATAACAATAGTAATAATGAACGTGTATCATTACTGTTCACCACATACAAGAATTATTCAAAAAATGCCATTCACCTAGGTATAAGAGCTAAAACTATAAAAACTCTAGAAAAAAATTCTTATGACCTAGGGTTAGGTGAGTATTTCTTAAATATGATATGAAAAGCACGATCTATAAGACAGAAATTCATAAATTGGACTTCATCAAAATTAAAAATGTTTGCTCTTCAAAGACACCCATTAAGAAAATGAAAAGACAAAATATAGACAGGGAGAGAACATTTGAAAGTCATATATGTGATAAAGAACTCTTAAAACTCAATAAAGAAGAAAAAAAAAAACCCAGAAATGAAAATCTGTAATCTCACAAAGACCTGTGTATGAATGTTCACAGCTGCATTATTCATAATAGCCAAAAACTGGGACAATCCAGATGTCCAATAACTGGTAAATGGATAAACAAAATGTGATACATCTATACAATGTGATAATTTTTTGTAATAAAAATATAAGAAATTATTGAATTATGCTACAACATGGATGAACTCCTAAAATATTAGGCAAACTGAAAGAAGTCTGATACAAAAGATTACATACTGTGATAATCTACTTATCCGAATTTTCCAGAAAAATCAAATCTACAGAGACAAAGAGTAGATAAGTGGTTGCCTGAGGTGGGCACGTGACCATTCCGTGGAATGACTCCTCAAGGGCAGGTGCGATCTCTTAGAGGTGATGGAAATGTTTTAAAAATGGATTGGGAAGATGACTGTATGACTTGGTAAATTTACTATAAATCATTGAACTGGACCCTTACAATGGGTGAATTTTAAGGCATGTCAATTATACTTCAATAAAACTGTACAAAATGAGCAATAGCTGCTGTTTTTAATAACAAAGTGAGATTTGGTTTAGGGCGTACATAAAGTGGTAGCTGTTGACTTGAACATCTCATTTATTTCTTTGCCCTGAATCCCACAGTTCACATGGTGTCTGTTCAGGAAGCATTCACTATCATCTGCACCAGAGACAAAACTAGAAATTCCTCCCATCAGACTACGGTGAGAATTTTATTGCCTCAGCATCCAGCAGCACCCCCAACAATACCCAGCAGGAGTGACATCCATCCATGCTCAGAGACTTTGCTTTGTTTTGTCTGTCTGATTTATACCATATGACCATTCTTGTTCAAAATGTCTCAGAAAAACCGTCAGCCCAAAGAAGCTATCCCATGGAAAATAAGGTGGATAGTGATGAGGGAAGCCTTCCATACTACTATTTGGAATTCAAGGCTGAACTGAAACAGATTAAGACTTCTCGTGTCAGGATAGTGGTTAATGAAACTGTGGAAGTCAGCCCTGCAGACAAGAAGAGCAGACCACTGAAGGTAAAGGGGTAGCATGAGCAAAGGCACAGATAGGTAAGAGAGGGTCAGAGAGTGTCAGTTCAGTCATGCTGGAATAAAAAACAGCGAGGATGAGGGGATGGAAGCTGGGCTAGAGTTCCAGAGCTCAGGTCATGAAATACCTTTGTGTCAGGTTAAGAAATCTGAGTTTTATCTTGAATGTGAAGGAGAAGTACAGAAAAATTATGAGAGTGTCAGTAGAATGATCAGATTTGTGTATTATGCATATCACCAGAGTGGCAATGAGGAAGAAAAACTGGAAGAGGCCAAGAGGTAGGTAAGAAAGATTCTTTAATCCTCCAGGCATCTAGTAAGGACACTTGACCATAGGAGACGGTTCTCCCCGATCTCAGCACATGGCGGTGCCTACAACAGAGGGTGATGACCTCTGTCAGGAAGAAGTTGAGCTGAGGAACCTATGAATTAGGAAGGTGGAAATATCTAGAAGGTGGTTCAGACAACTAGTATGGAACTAATGAGAGACGTAATTCAGAGTCCAGAGTGCTAACCATTACACAAGGGGGCAAGATGTAATTCAAATACTGGATTGGATGATATTATCTAATGTGCATGTGTAGATCGAGAAGAAAAGAAGAAAAAATCTGGAAATCAGGGTAAAATAAGGCAGAGAAGAAGGGAAAGAGCCACAAAGAAGACTGCAAAGGAGTTGGTGCAAGACAGAGGTTTCACATTTGAGCCCAGCAGCCACCTCTTCTCAGGAGACATAGGGCCCCATAGCTGACAGTTGCGCTTTTGTCCATTGCCTGTGCAACAGCAGATCTAGTCAAAGTCCCAGGTCTAGCCTCGTGTGGATGGAGACAAACATCTCTAAGATTTCTTGTATTCAAGTAAGAAGAAGCATCCATCTGTGGAATAGCTTCCCAAAGGTCAGGGTAGTCTCCAAAGGGATCCAGGGCTGAATACAGGGAAGTTGTTGAAAGGTTTTCTTTGCAACCACAGTTTCTGTTCCTTATATCTCATGTAGATTTAGTTGAAATTTCATTAATTTAGAGGTAGAATAGCGAAAATAATCAGCTCAGGTCCTTCTATTATTCATGCTCAGTCATGGAATGAGGACCCGAAATTTTCAGAAGAGGGATTGGGCTTGGGAAAGAAAAGGGACTTTGAGACGCTGTGTGTGAAGTAACTAGTTTTATGCGAGGACAGAATCATTAACCAGAGATAGAGACAGCCTGTGGACAAGGCCACAGGAAACTTGTGCTGTTTCTTAGCTGGCAAAATCTCTCCTGCTGGTTGCCATAAGGCAACTGTCAAATAACATCCCACTTATCTTGAGAACACAGATTTGTGCAAGCCTCAACTGGACATTGTAGTTAGATGCAGGGGAGAAGTCAGATGCAGGAGAGATGTGACTGTGGGCTGGGTCATTCCCTAGCTTGGTAGAGACTGATCCAGGGATAGTTTTCTGCCCATATTTTTGCTCAGACCACATTGACCCCTCAGAGCTGAGAAGTCTGGGGAGATTTACAGTGGCTTCTGTAGTTTAAGATGAGTTTGTGAATGTGGGACTTCCTCATCTTTGTGACTACCCTTTTTGTGCAGGCTGTAGATGTCTGTGTAGCGCTGTGTATTAACTGCTGGCACAGAGGTATAGAGATGTCTGTGAGGGGCTGGCAGACTCTAGCGTTAGAGGAAAATGCTCCTTCCTGAGTCTGGAGACAGTTGACCCAGAGGAGAACTCTTCTTTCTCTGTGGTATTAACACCATATGAATAATGAAGCAGCTGTAGTTCCCTCCCTGCATCTTGTCGGTACCAGTACATATTGTCATGGTTCATGGTTTGAGAACATTCCAGAGTAATCTTCTTTCCTGTCCCTGCAATACAATGTTTTGGGGTCTGGGAGACATCAGCATCCATGAGGCCTGAGAGAAAGAAGACAAAAATTGGCGGTAGAGTCCAGGATAGACCTTAATGCTGGAGCCAGGAGCAAACCCAGCACGGGGAAAATGTTCCTTCCTGACTTTAGAGAAATCTGTGTCTATGACTTACCTGCCCTCAGAAGGTAAAGGGCCACACAGCAGAGGAGCCTGACAGCCATGGCACACCCAGGGTGAGAAGGGTGTCTCTCAGTTCTGGGGAAGTGGGATGGACTCTTAATGAAGTCACTGTGTGACGACACAGTCCCTATAAAGTTTCTGGGAGCCACAGCCATCCTGTTGATATAGTACTGTCATCTATATCCCTTTATCTATCAAAGGACAGATATTTTTGCTCACTTCTCTCATTCAAAGTAGAGTAGATACTTTGCTTATTTATCTTAACTTGAATCTCTACTCGTTTTACAAAACATTAAATTGCACCTGTTTTACAGGCTATGAAGATGAGGTTTGCAGAGCTTTGAAAGCCTATGATAGGAGAACTTGACCTAATTAAGAAGGTTGGGAAAGAAAGAGATGTTTGAGGTGAGTTCTGAGGGATGAATTGGAATGAACTCTGCAAAGCTGAGAGAGAAGGGCATTCAAAAGAAGGACCCAGAGAACCGAGTGCCTCAATCAGGGCGCAGGAGAGCATGTTGTGAGGATTAAATGGGGCACTCTATTTAGATAACACATGTGAAGGGCTTAACGCAGTAACTGGAATTCACTGAGTTCTCAGAAAATGCCTGTTGTTATTGTGTGGTTATCAGTTTTATTCTCTCCTATTTGGTGTTCAGATTTTACAAACTTTATCAACATAGGCTTCATGATATTAGGTTCATCTTTCTTTTAACTGCACCACCAATCATGCCAGACCAGAAAATTCAGACCCACAGTTTTTTCCAGTACATACTTTGGTAATATTGGCTAAAAATTTTGTGGTGCTGCCATAGGAAACAACATCCAAACCAAGTACTATCCTGTTTCCTCTCTTTTCCTCATTTCCTCTCAACAGAAAAATGTGTAGCTTTGATTGTGAGTCACAAAAACTAATCCCAGTATCCCTTCCCAGTTTGTCTGCTTCCTTGGCCCTAGTTCATTAGCATCCGGTTGATATTCAATACAATTCTCTTACATGCTGCTGACCTGGGGTTTCGAATTTTGACTATTAAGGCTCCATTATTTGAGGATCGCCTTTCAGTCTTTATGTATTCTATATGTAACACCTGAGGGCTCCTGCTCACTCTTGCTTTCTCATATATCCTGAAAGAATATAACAATTATGACTTACCAAACCCTGAAATACTCTTGTCCCATTAAGGGCTCCTTTAAGATAAGGGTAGGTAATCGTTAAAATCATTAATGACATGTGGACTTTGCTTTTACTATGAAAGCTGGTCTTACTTTAATAGAAACTGTTGAGGGAAAAAATAAATGAAATTCTACTGCCCCCTGCTGAACAAAGGTGAAATGGGTGAATAGACACTTAAGAGATTTAGGAAGAGTCTTTCTGATGAATTTTACAGAAACAGGAAAGAGAGAGGCTCCCAGTCGTTCTAAGTATAAGAAGATTTAAGGATGAGTGAAGACTTGACGAAATTCCTCAGCAGTGACTGGATGTAGAATCCATATCTCACAGTAGAAGTGATTAAAGAAAGAGGGAAGAATGAAATGGATAGATCTTGGATTCGGAGTAGATATGAGAGAGGCTCAGGTCCTACTTAGATGAAGGGGTACTTGAAGGCAGAGATAAACTGTCCACGCAAGAATAACTCATGCATGGCCCATCTTTCTGGTATAGCAAGAGAAGTTTCTGGAGCAGATGCTGAGAATTTCTAAATGTCAACAATTAAGGATACAGGAATGATCAGAGATAATTGTTACATACATCTCTGCACATTTTTGGTCCTCTCTCACTGGAGCTTCCTTGATTCTCAGGACCTGTAGTCCTTCCAGTCTCCATGAAGTTTGTAGAAGAAAGAGATACCAATGAGGACAAGAGACAAAACAGAGTTTTAATATTCAGCCAGGATGGAAAGACCTGGAACCAGAGTGGGGCAATGCTGGGTTAAAACTTCATATCACGGCAAAGGACTCACCTGTTTTTAGAGGAGGCAGAGGGAAGAAAGGTGGAGGGTCCTGGTTTCCGGAACGGAGATAGATCTCTTCTAGCTCAGGGCTCTGGTTCTATGTGGAAGTGAGACGCTCTCTGAGGTTTAATCTGCCATGCCAAGAATAGTGTGTGATGTTGAGGTTCCTATGTATTATCACAGGATAGAGTTCAGCTCTAGAGAATCACAGACACCGATTTTGGAGCATGGGAGTTGAGCTTTTATGTAATGACTCATGTGTCTGGATCCCACACATAAAAGCCTTTTATGAGCTTCAATATCATGCTCTCAACTGTACTATACTAGCATTTGGAAGTCCCAAAGGACCTCAAATAGAGCATAACTCACCATCCTTGCTCCATCCTTGCTCTGTTTCTTTGCCTCTAATACCAAAACTGGAACTCTGGGCATGAACTTAACATATTAAATATTAAATATTCCAACTAAAACTATTTTTAAACCCATCCCCATATATAAGTATATGGTTTGTGTTAAAAATTCAAATAAAAAATATTCACATGCATATACACACATACACATAATATACATATACATATACGTATACGTACATAACCTCTTTTATATGTCCTCTGTTTCAAATCTCAAACTCCATTAGGGAGGACAGCTTTTATTTCCCTTGAAACCTTCTCCATTTTCACATGCACGTCTGGGGTTATGGTTCACTTTGCCTGGTTCTCAGTCAATCACATTATCATCAGATAGCGATTATGACATATGTCTCTATATGTTTTCGGTCCAATAAAACACTCTCTCTCATTTTCCAATCTTTTTAGTCTTCCTATAGCATTATGCTTAACCAAACATATTTTCTTTCTTTTAAAAGGACTTTCAGGTTGTGGTATGGAGGTCTTAAATAAACACACACCAGAACTCAGCAAACATGTTACTTGGAAGAAAATCCTGGAGAACTACTTGAAGACATGCTTGAGTTTATTTTCCTTTCCTCCCTCCCTCCACCTCTCCTTCCCTTCCTTTCTTCCTTCTATCTTTCCTTCACTAAGTCAGACATTGTACTCAGTTCCAGGGATATAAATTTGGAGGGACACACTCTTAAACTAAAGAATATAATATAGTCTTGGGACGAGTCGATGTAAAAAGAATTATGAAAGAATACAATAACTATAGTAGTTTTGGAATGAATAAGAGCTGAGTCTTCTCCATCTATAGGAGCCAGATAAGCCTTTATAGATGAACTAATCTTTGAGCTAAGAATGAAAAGATGTGCAAGAGTAAACCAGGCAGTCAAGAAGCAGTAACCCACTTCAGACAGCAGAAAGAGCGTTTGCAAAGCTACAGCTGTGTGGTTTGGCTTGGCCTTTTCAGAGAAATAGAAAATGTTCGGTCAAACTAGAGTCTGAAGTGCTGGAGTGAATTTGGGAGGTTGGTCCATATTTTTAGGCAGAGACCTGTGCATGAAGGGCTTTGTGTGCCACGTGAAGAATGTCAGACTCGATCAGTCCTGTTACAATGACTAAGACAGAGGAAAGCAGATGAAGTAAGAGGCTGGTGGACACTTTTTTTCTAGGTAATGGGTGATGAGAACCTGCACGAAAGTAGAGACAACAAGGAAGGAAAGGAGCAGCTGAATCAGATAAACATATGTATGGGAAACTGTGCCGTGTCTCCTGTCTCTCCCTCTAGGCAGGAAGGATGTTTTCCCTCATTTGCTGGGAGTGCTTCTGGCTGACAGCTCTCTGCATGAATTGCCTTGGCTAAAGGACACCTCTTCCAAAGAACTTGAAAACATCAGTGCATAAAGATACATGCACCCCTGTGTTCATTGCAGCATTATTCACAATAGCCAAGACTTGGAAGCAACCTAAGTGTCCATCAAGGGATGAATGGATAAAGAAGATGTGGTATATGTACACAATGGAATACTACTCAGCCATAAGAAACGATGAAATCCAGCCATTTGTGACAACATGGATGGACATTGAGGGTATTATGCAAAGTGAAATAAGTCAGAGGCAGAAGGTCATATACCGTATGATTTCCTTCATTAAGTAGTAGATAATAACAACAATAAACAAACACATAGAGATAGAGATTGGATTGGTGGTTACCAGAGGGGAAGTGGGGAGGGAGGAGGGCGAAAGGGATAATTCGGCACATGTGTATGGTGATGGGTTGTAATTAGTCTTTGGGTGGTGAACATGATGTAATCTATGCAGAAATAGAAGTATAATGATGTAAACCTGGAATTTATACAATGTTATAAACCAATGTTACTGCAATAAACAAAAAATTAAAAATAAATAAAATAAAATAAAATAAATTAAAAAAGGACACCTCTTCCCCCAACAAGGGCGTGCCCCTTCTTAGGGCCACCCATGCCCAATAACACAGTTGCGAGGAAAGTGAGTATAGGACCTGGCCCCTTCTCTTCAACTTCGATGATTCTAAGGGCATCCAGCTTCAGAGCTCCCTGTGGGCTTGATGAGGCCTTTCTTTAGGCTGCAGGAGAGCCCAGCTTCTCCCTCTGCCCCATGCTAATTCCTTCTGTTCCCTTCTAACTGTGTTGATTGCGAGGGCATTTTCTAATAACATTCCCTCACACTAATCTCTCTTCCAATGTCCGTTTTCCAGAAAACCAAACCTATGACAATGTGGGATATTGAAGTAATAGATTTGTAAATGGATTTAACATGAGGACTAATGGAAACGAGTAATGTAGAATGATTGTCCAACCACTGAGACAGAAATACAGTATACGGACCAGAATGGGTGCATGTAAAGGTGGGGAGACTACAAATTCTACAATAAATTATTTGAATTTGAATCGTGGAGTATCCAGCTGAAAGTGCCCAGTAGATAGTTACGGACTTATGAAAAAAATTGTCCTGATCATGGATGGAAATGTTAAGGAAGAGTATTTACACTGAGGGAAAAAAGAAGGCAAAAAAAAATCCAGGGAAATCTACTAGAAATGTCCGGTAGACAATTAAATGGAACAGTTAATAGCTTAGGGGAGAAGAATTATTATTAGAGATGAGACTATTGATGAAATGTGCGTAGAAAGCAGGAGACAAAACATTGAAAACTGATTTTTTAAATAAGATAGAACTCTTAAGAGACTGAAAAAAAAGGTGACGTTCTTTTCAGATTAGAACAGGTAGAAAATAAAATAAGTTGGGTTCTTTGTGCCTGAACTGTGACCAAGTCCTGTGGATTCTTTTGATAAAATAATTGAGGCTTATGGGGTGAGAAGACAAAGCACATGAGGGAGGCTTCAACTTGATTCTCAGGCAGACTTTTACATCATGCTATGGCAGCCCTTGATCAAGCATTTTTGTGCTTGGAGTTCACTGGCTCCTAGGAAGATCCCCCCTGCAGGAAAGCCAGGGGTTTATTCCAATGCTTTGAGAGCAAGGGGAATCTCCAAGCTCCTAGCTTTGGCTGCATGTTGGGGAGTAGGCACATTTTTGAAATTCAGTACCTCCAGATAATGAGGCAAGTCTATCATCTTCTGCAGGTTAAGATTAATCTCAGCAGAGATCCAAGTGTAGGGCAGTAGATGAAAGATAACTTTTATAGATCACAGTCTCTGGTGCTTGAACTTCACTTTCTGAGTCAGATTTAATGAGAATTAAATTTACTTAGAATGAAGTTTTAGAAAACAAGCTTGTCAGTTTGTTCTCAGTACAAAGGCAACCAGTTACCCAGCTAAACAGTGATTGGAGCTCAGAGGGACTGTGACTGAGAAAGGGTGGGCTGGGTGAAGGGGCTGTCAGTAGGAACAGGATGGAGTTGGAGATGTTGCAAAGTGGGTGGAGACAGAGGCAAAAGAACCATTAAAAACCACATTCTGTTTGAGCTAATAAGAAATACTCTTCTTGAAAATCATGCTGGTGTTGCCAAATGCTCAGTTTCATTCTCCTAGAAGGACACTATTGCGCTAAGCCCGCTAGAATAGATAAAGAGGGTCAGTAGGCAGGGCGGATGGGTTTGACCTAGCCTGTGGTTTCAGAGTCAACACATGGCCGGGGGACATTGACTCAAAGTGGCCCTAAGCTCAGCCTGAGGCTCAGCATAGAACCACTCAGACCTCTAAGGATCCCCGCATCCCACATCTAGGATGCCTTCTGAGCAAATAACTCAGCCATGGGCCTGACTTTCTGTGTAGAGAGCAGGTGGCCAAGAAGCACTGTGCAAATAACTGCTGGCGCAGAAGTAAAGAACTGTCTGGTTGGGGGCAGCAGTCTCTAGAGACAGGGAGAATTTCGCCTGTTCCTTTCGAGAGACATTGTACCCATAGGAGACTTCTCCTTTGTTAGTATCCTTGACATCGTAGGAGTAGTAGATCAGCCGTAACCCCAGTCCTGGGTCTTGTCGATACCAGTACATTCTGTCATGACCCTTAGTCTGAGAACATTCCAGTACAACTCTCTTTCCTGTCTTTGTGATCCTATTCCTTGGTGTCTGGGTAACGCCAGTATCCATGGAGCCTGTGAGGAAACAAAATAGAAACTGGAGACAGAACTTGGGAAGGGTCCTCTTGCTGCAGTCTCAAAGGAGAATCTTCAGCCAGGACCTGGCAAATTTAAGGCAGGGATTTCCCATGTGTTTCCTCACCTGTTCCCAGGAGACAAAAGGCCACACAGCAGAGGAGCATGGAGCCCATGGCAGGGAGAAGTGGGATGGAGGCGTTTCCAGCTCTCAGTGTTGGGAGAAATAGGACATAGAAATAGGAAAGTGGAAGGATTCAGTCAGTGATGTCATTGTCCCTCTCAACTTATTAGGCCTCAGAGAAAGATGCGGCCACACCCCTTTCCCCCTCGGGACCTAACCTTCTTCACTCCCTTATTCTCAGGCAGGTGGTGCTTTGGTTTACTTATTGTATGTCATACCAGCGGATGCTGAACTCACTCCCTCCTCTTCTCTTCCTGGTTCTCCTCTGCCATCTCTCAGAAGGTAGTTTATATCCCCCTTCCTAGGGGTGACCATTTCAGTTATTCAAGGAAGCATCATTCTCCCCATTGAATAGGCTATGGAGAACATTCAGAATCCTTTCAAATGAAGGGGATCTAATTTTATTGGAAGGTGGTGACTGTAACATTTCTCTTTTTTCCTGCAGTTATTCATTTTTTTCTAATTCAGGTCTAGGTAAGCTTTGCAATTTGACTATATTCACCATAAAGTTTGAAAGTTTGCTTTGTTTTGTATTTTTTAAGGGGGCCAGCACTACTAACTTTGTTCCAAATTGCTACTATTCTTTATTGGTTGCTGCTTTTCTGGTCATTTCTCTGGGCATAGATATTTACTGAAAATATTGGCTCATTGTAGGAAGTTCATCACTTAATGTGGGTATGTGTTTCAAAGAAATACTTGACACCTTCACTCATATTTTGAACTAACTGAAAGTAGTTCATTAAAGAGTTCATTTTATCATAACAAAAATTGTTCCTGATTTTAGAAGGAAAATGTTCAACAATTCAATGCAACAAATTACCAACACAGCACTGGTACAACGATAGTCTGAGACCCTGTCTGACGTCATAAGCCAATGCTCTTTGCCACTTCAGGTCTGTGCCCGTCCTGGCTCCACCTCATCCATGGACACATCGTGGCATCCCACGCTAATCGATCCTGTTGCATTTCACACCAGGAAAGTCTTCTTTTTAATACTTTTCTTTTGATTATGAAAATTTCTAATACATTCAAGTAGATGTAATAGTATAATGAGCCTCCTGGTCCCCACACTACCCAGCTTCAATAATTACCAACTCATGGCCTCTCTTGTTTATCCCTCATCTACTTCTCTCCCTCCTGTGTTCTTTTGCGTAGTTGCTGATTTATTTAAATGTGCCCACACACATTTCACAGCCACTGTATACACTCTATATGACATGTACTAGTGTTCTCTCCCTCCTTCTCTCTCTGTCTAGGTAGAGTTCTCCACTAATAATATCAATGGAAAGGTGAATTTACTCCAATAAATTGCTTACCCAGGGACTCGATTAATACAAACAGGATAAAGATAAAAAAGATGATCCTTTGGGGTTTGCCCTTAATGGGAAACATATTATTGCCTTTATTTGCAACTCTTAAAGGATGCATTCTGTTTTGGTGCCCCCTGCTGTAGGCAGTGGTTTGAGTGGAAAAGAGATTTGGAAGCTGAATATAAACTCTTTTTGGGGGTCTCATCAGTTGAGAGAACAGAGGACTCAGGTCAAGTAGAGTCCTACAGGGGAAGTTTGTAGATGCATGGCAAGGAGAGGAGAAGCAGAAGTTGTATGGGGGCAGAATCTATGCCAGAGGAGGGATGAGACTGTTATTAGAGGAATGAATGGAGGACACATATAATTGACTCTCTTCTTATTTGTGAATTATTGATTCGCATAACAAACATCCTCTGGCACAAGGGGTGCCAAAAGGGAAATGATTTTTTTCACTACTAATTAGTGCTTTCTGTGTCATAAGAAATTTTTGCCTACCTTCAACTCACAAAGATGTTTTCCGATGTTTTCTTCTAGAAGATTTGTAGTTTTAGCTTTTACACTTAGGTCTATGATCCATCTCAAATTGATTTTTGTTTATGATGTGAAATATCAGTAAAGTTCATTTCTTTCCATGTGATCACCCAGTTCTAACATTATTTGTTGAAAAAATTGCTATCTTAATGCACTGAAATTTCCAATCTATAAACATGATATATCTTTCCATTTTTAATATTTTCTTTAACTTTCTTTTGTGATGTTTTTTAGTTTTTCATTGACTATCTTCTGTTAAATTTGTTCCTGTTATTGATACTATTGTGTATGGTATTGTTTTCCGAAGGTGACTTTTCGATTGTTTTCAGCACGTATAAAAACACTTGATTTTTTCATATTAACCTTGTATCTTGTGATCTTGCTAAATTCACTAATTATTTCTAGTTGTTGTTTATTAATTCCTTAGGGTTGTTTATATAAACAACCACGTAATATGAAAATAGTGATAATTTCACTTCTTCCTTTCCAACCTTTAATATTTTTCTTTCTTCCTTTCTTCCTTTATTTCTTTCTTTCTTTATATATTTTTTTGCCTTATCAAACTGGTTAAGACCTCCAATACAATGCTGAAGAAAAGTGGTGAAAGAAAACAACATGCCTTGTTCCTGATTATAGGAGGAAAGTGTTCAATATTTTCCATTAAATAGGGTGTCAGTTGTACATTTTTGTCGATACTCTCCATCAGATGAAGAAAGCATTTTCCTATTACCAATTTGACGAGAGCATTTATTTTGAATTATTACTGGATTTTGACAATGTTTTCTCATCATCAATTGAGATGGTCAAATGATTATTCTTCATTATTCTGCTAAATGATGACATACGTTGATTTTAGAATGCTAACCCATTGTTTCTTCTGCAATAAACCCACTTGATCATGATGTATTATCACTATATTTGTATAAACATATACACATATGCATATATACATATACACATACTCATTTGGATTTGATTTGTTAATATGTTGGGAAGGATTTTTTTTCATCTATGATCATAAAGGATATTCTCTAACATCTTTGTTAGGTTTTGGCATCAGAGTTTTGCTGGCTTTACATAGTGACTTGTGAAGTGTTTCCTCCTCTTTTATTTTCTAAAAAATAATTTATGTAAAGTTGACATCACTTTTTTCCATAAATGTTTGATAGAATTCACCAGGAAAGGAATCTGGGTCCGTAGTTTCGTTTGAGGGAATGGTTTTGATAAATAATTCAGTTTTCTTCCTATAAGGTTCTTCACATTTCTAATTTAATCTTGAATAAGTTTGGTAAGTTTGTGTTTTTCAAATAATTTCATTTCATCTAAGTTGTAGAATTTATTGGCATATACTTATTTGTGATATTCTATCATCATTTTGATGTCTATCATATCTATAGAGATATTCTCTTTATCATCATTGATATGTAATTAGTCTTGATTGCTATGGGTTAATCACTTTTATCAATTCATCAAATCATGACCACATTTTCCTCTAAATCCTTGAACATATATATATATTTTTTTTTTTTTGAGGAAGATTGGCCCTGAGCTAACATCTGTTGCCAATCTTCCTCCATTTTTCCTTTATTTTTTCTCCCCAAAGCCCCAGTAGATAGTTGTATGTCATAGTTGTATACCCTTCTAGTTACTCTATGTGGGACACTGCCTCAGCATGGCTTGATGAGCAGTGCATAGATCTGCGCCCAGGATCCAAACTGGTGAACCCCAGGCCACCACATTGAAGCACGCGAACTTAACCGCTACGCCACCTGGCCGGCCCCTGAACATATTTTTATAGTAGCTACTTAAAATTCCTTGTCTGAAATTTCCAACATCTTTGTTATTTCAGAGTTGGTTTCTATTGCCAATTTTTTCCCCTATGTATGTGTCATATTTTCCTATTTCTTCCCATGTCTAATACTTTTTCATTGCCTGATTGAAATTATGGATGCTACATTGTTGAAAGTCTAGATTTTTTTTTTCGCCCTTATTTAGAGAGTGTTATGATATTTTTCTCTAAAAGGCAGTTAATTTATTGGCAAATCAGCTGGATCCCTTGGAGTCTTGTTGAACTTGGTTAAGGCAGTTCTAGAGTGGCTCTCACTCTAGGACTTGGGTAGCCCTTCTCTCAAAGTGTGACCCACACCCCGAGCGGTGCCAAGTGTATTCCCAGGGGGTTCAGCAAGGTCTCTCCACTCTGGCTGGTCAGAGTTCATGTCTCCCAGGACTGTGTGGCAGCCAGAATCTCCTTCCTCTCACAGCTCCCCAGCAATTGCTCTCTGGCAGGCCTTAGGGAGGCTTTCTCTATGTATATGCTGTTCACTATCTGACAAAGACTGAGGGGACTCCATAAAATGTTGGGAGTCTTTTTCTGTACATCAGCCACTCCACAGCCCTGAACTCTGACCTCTGCCTCCCCACCAAAGTGAGACTGCTGCGCTCTGCCTGTCTCCATGCCTTTGTGCTGCATCCAGAAATTGTACCAAGGCAGAGAAACTGTATCCAGGCAGAGACTTGGGGCAATAGTGAGGCTCCCATCTGTGTTTCCTGTTCTCCGTGACCACAACCCTCTACTGCCTGTTGTCTACTGTCTGAAAATTGTTGCCTTAAAACTTTTGTTAGGTTTTAGAGTGGCTCATGGATGTAGGGCAAGTACAGTAACAACTATCCATTTTGATCAAAAGCTGAATTCCCAGGAGTAAGCAATTTTAAGGTTCTTGATCCCTATTGTCAAACTGATACTATTATAAGTAATTTATAAAAGTAACCCTCTGACTGGGCTTTTAATCAAACTGAATAACATAAAGTGTTATTAAGTCCTTTTAAAGTGTTCTTAAGTACTTTTTTACAAATATTATTTCTTCCTGAATTTACAGGAAATTTTTTCTATTCATATTTTCTCACTTGCTATTAAATTTTGGGTTTCATTCTTTTCTTAAATTATCTTCATCTTTATGGTAAAGACTGATGGTTTTCTGGGTATCAATTAAAATTTGTGTTCCTAAGTTATTCCTTATGCATTTGTTTTAATTTATCCAATGAAAAATTGCTGTCTACAGAGCATATAATATTCTCATGTTGTTCACTAAAAAATCTATAATTTGCCATAACACGCATTGTTTTAAATACATTTTTTCATGGCTCTTTTTACTCTTCTCTTTTTTCCCAGAGACTGAAATCTCGTGTAGTACAGCTAAACATTTCTCAGTCCTTTTATGTCTCAGGGAAAGGGATTTGCTCTCATGCATTGGTGGAATTAAGATGGATCAGCCGTCATTTCAAAAGCTCAGTGAAATCGGTGGTTGCTTTGGATGGAATTTGGCCCTAAAATAGGTAACATGGGGCAAATATTAAATCTTTAAGAAACACGTGTGAATTTTTATTGCCCCTGTTGTAACCAGACAACAGAATCCGGTTAGAAAAAAGAGAGAGAAAAATTAATTTCAATAGAGTTTGCTCCAGGGAGCAAAAAGCACAGCTGAATGGAATGAAGCATTTTCTCAGCATTTCTGGATGAAAGGGGGTTGTTGATGGATGATAAAAGTTTTGGGAGCAGCAATGGTTGGATACTTTTCTACACTACACAAAGACATATGTAACAGTGGGGGAGACAGCACTTTGGATGCCCATGGGACTAAGGATGGGAGAAATGGAGGCATGTTTCAGTAATGGTGATAACATACACCCGCTCAGAAAGAAAGACCACTTGTACCCCCCCCAACACCTACCGGTTCTTTGCGGTCTGGGACAGGGATGAAGCCATATAGGGAGGTGGTATTTCAATGTCTAAAACAAAAAAGGGACTAATATCTAATATATCAAAGGAACTCCTACAAATCATTGAGAAAAATATAGAATTCCCAATAGAGAAATGGCCTAAGGATATGAATAGGCCATTTTGAGAACAGAAATCCAGGACCAACATCAAATGAAGAAGTGCTCAAACTCATTAGCAATACGAAACTGCAAATAGGAGGGGGGGGGGAGGGAGAGAGCATTATCCGGCTTTCTAGATGATTGCCAGTTAGTAGTATAGGAGCATAAAGTAATCCCCCCCTTCCTATTAAATTCTTGGTTTTATTTATTTTTCTTAAATTGTCATCTACATCTTTTTGGTAAACACTGGTGGTGTTCTGGGGGTAGGGGTGGAAGAGAGATTGGAATCTCTTTACACTGCTGGACTGGCAACAATCTAGAAAACTGGATAATGCCAGAAGAGGATAAGCGGATATGGGAAGCCTTATGCACTTTTAAGTGGGATTTTAGACTTACACGACAATTCTGAAGAGCCCTCTGGTGGTATTTAGGTACATGAAATAACATATACATATAGTACTGTGTCTCAGCAATCAAGATTCTGGGTAAATAATCCTATAAAATGCTTATATGGGTCCATGATGTGATAAGTACAAGCATATTCAGATGCTGGCATGAAACTGGAGGAAAATTTAGTGTCTATTTCTGGAGAAGTGGATATGGAACATTGTGCATCATTTAGAAGCAACAGACTAGATGTACATACAGAAAAAATGAAGCGTTTCACTTACTTTGAGCTGAGTGGAACACTCTAAGAGACAGAATTGCATGCATAATAAAGTAAGATTTACATGATTTTAAATACATACATACACAGCAAGAGTTGAATGCTTTTGCAGAAGATTCATGGCTGGATCATGACTAGTCTGTTCTTTCCCCTGGGATTTTAAACCGAGGTTTAGAAAGAGCTGGGCTGGTCTTTGTCAGTGTGCTGGAATGATGACAACTGAGGTGTGACCTTCAATAACCATCTTACCTTTGTCATGAGGACTGGAGGAAAAGAGAAAGATAGAATACAGGGAGAGAAAAACATGCAGCAGACAAAATAAGAGAAGAAACATGAGAACTGGAGAGGCAGTCATTCCAGACCCTGGCCAACTGGTGTTTTTTTCCAGAATTGTCTGTCCATCATGCCTTGACTGCTGCTAATACTCTCTAGCCTTGTACTAAATCCCACTGTGACTGAAGCTAGCCCCAGGCAATTTCTGTTACTTCCTACCCACCTCATACATCACCTGCTTCCTGAGCTGGGTCCATGATGAGTTTGTGCACTAAGAGGAACTACCATTTCTACGCTGTGGATTGGCTGCTGGCACAGAAATACAGTGCCAAGTCTCCTGGTCCAGAGGACTGCATTACCAGGCTGCAAGGTGAGTTTTTGGGGCATTGAGCTGAGAATCGCTCCTTGACCAACTCAATATGATCAGGAAATTTTTCATTCTGAAAATAAATCAAAAACATAAACTCTTTTTTCTGGATCTGTTGATACCAGGAAACAAAAGTATGTCCTTTTTGGGGGATACACTCCATCCTTGCTTTCTGTACTTTGCCTTTGACCAGATGTCCTGGAGTCTGGGTGACTTTGGCATCAACACGGCCTGTAAGAGGAGGACACAGCAGCTATAGACAAAGCCCTGAAGGGAGCCTGATAAGGAAAAAGGTTGGGACTAGGAGTTGGCATGCCTAGAATGGGATTTTTCTTTTGTGCTCAGGACTCACTTACTCCCAGGAGACAAAGGGCTACACAGCAGAAGAGACTTGTAACCATGGTGGCATCAAGGCAGCGAAAGGATGAGGCTTTTCCATGCCCTATCAGCAAGCAACCTTCTTGTGTCGTGATTGCTTTGCAGACTCATAATTGTCATGTTACTGCTTCATGTTACTGGGCAAAAGCATTTCATGGTATCAGAAGGAAAGTTTTTATCCTTGCTCAGTGAATATAGTTTATATTTTATTCATTTAAAAATATTCATTTTAAAAGCATTTTATATCTATTTTTACTAACAGAAACAATATATATATGTATATGTATATATTTTAGGAAGTTAGAAAATAAAGATAAAATAAGACACTGTTTCACTGCCCAAGATGATTGCTGATATTCTTTCCACATCTCTCCCTCTCTCTTTCTCCCTATGTGTGTGAGTGTGTAGACATATTCTTTTTGATAAAAAATATATCATTCTGTAAATGCTGTTTTATAACCTTTTTTTTTTCCAGTTAACGATCATCATCTTTCCCTGTCAATGCATTTTCATTTTATCTACTACCCAGTTTTTATTCAAAGTTTAGCAGTTGTCTAAAAAACGTCCTTTGTTGTTGATTTGAGCATCACTTTCTTAACTCAAGACTGGGCACTACTTTTGATGATTAATTATCTAATTATCTTTTAATATAATACAGATCCCTGTTGTTACTGTTGTTTTTATGATCCTGAGACTAGCCACTGCTTTGCAGAATATTTCACCTTTTTGATATTTCTGGTGTATTTTAGCTTGTTCGTTTTTAAGTGTTTATTTTAGATAACCTCTTTTTTCTCCATCACCCTTTATTTTAAATAGTGCATGTCTTTTTTCAGGATCTATTTTTGCTTACTTTCTTCTTCCTTCATCACATCCCCATTCTAGGTAAGTAATGTTAACAGCATAAATGTGTATCATTTCATTGATTTCTCTTTACTCATTCAATTGTTCAATGAGGTTGTTTTCTCCACATTAAAAAGTACATATTTAATATATACACAAGAATTTGATAACATATCAATAAAATGAGCACTTGAACAAATAACCCCTCTTAGGAAGTAAAATATTGTCAGTCTTTGAACTCTCTTGTTTGCTTTCCAGATCTGATGCCACTCCAACCCTGTTCTCTAACTCTATTGAGTGTTTGTGTTTATCTTTCTTTGCTTCTAATTTACATTTTAATACACAGTTGTATAACTAAATACAATAGTGTGTAGTTTTGCATGCTTTAAACTTTATGCAAATAGGACAATGCTGTACATGTCTCCTGCAATGTAATTTTTTCACTGAAAATTATAAAGTTCAATGATATTTATGTGTTTAACTTTAGTTCATTCATTTTCACTGCTGTATAATTTCTTCATAGTAAAACACCAACATTTATTTATCAATTCCTCTGTTTCTTTACACTTGGGTATTTCACAATTTTTTGCTGTTACAAGGTAGTATTACACTGAATATGCTTGTATGTGTGCCCTGGTTTACATATAAGAGTTCCTCTAGGAAAGAGTTTCTCAAGGGTGGAATTGCTGGATAGTGGGTACACACATCTTTTCTTTTTTTTTTATAGCTTTATTGAAGTGTAATTGATATACCAAAAAACTGCACATATTTAGTGTATAGAAGCTGATGAGTTTGGACGTATGCATACACCTGTGATATCATCACCACAGTCAAGGTAATAAACATATACACACGTCCAAAACGTATACACACCTTGATCTTACTAGAGAATGTCAAATTGTTTTCAAGAGTAGATCCACCATTTCACACTCTGTCCAAAGATTCAAGAGAGTTCTTGACGCGTTTCCTTGCCAACACTTGATATAGTGCACCTATTTCATTTTAGCCGCTCTTAAGATATATTTCATTAGGGTGTTAGTTTGCATTTCCTTTAATTAATAATTAAATTTAGCAATGTTTACATGTTTAATGGCATATTAAATTTTCTCTTTTGTGAGTTGTTTCTTGAAATTTGTACTCATTTTCTAGAGTTAATTTTTTGTCATTGATTTGTAGAGAAATTAATTTGTAGGTGTTCTTTATAAATTCTACATACTAGCCTTTCTTGGGTACATAAATGTAGCTATGTATATGCATATATAAATATATGTGATATATTTAATGTTAATTATATTAATATATTATATAATATATATTATATAATATTTTAATATTATAATATATATAATCATATCTCATTATATAGCTAAACTTTTCATTCTTATGTAGTTAATTCTGATGAGTGGAATGAATTGATTTTGATGTAGTCATTTTTATCAATCAGTTCCTTACTGATAAAGAAGATTAAGAAATCCTTCCCTGCCTTGAGACTATGAAGATATGCTCTTAAGATAAATTCTTAAAGCTTTGTGACTTATTACATTTCTGTTTCTAATGCAGCTGCAACTAATTGGGGATATGTTGTGAGGTAAGTGTCCAATGTCATTATTTCTTCATACAGATACCCAATTTTCCCATCAACACTTGTAGAAAAATCTGTTCTTTGACTTCTGCGGTACCATCTCTGTGTGGATACAGACATATATACATTTTTCCCCATGGATCAATTTATATGTCACTGGCCCTATGCTACACTACTTTTATTACTGTGGCTTTATAGTAATTCTTGACATTTGTTAGATCCTCTCACTTGGTTCTTCTACATCAAGAGTGTCTTAGCTATTCTTGGTCTTTTTGAAGCAAAATATAAATTTGAGATTTAACTTATCAAGTTCTATCAAAAACCTGTTGGGATTTTGATTGGATTATATTAAAAGTGTAAATCAATATGGAAAAATGAACGTTTTTTAAAGCATTGAATCTATCCCACCTATAAAAATAGGATCTATTTTCACTTATTTAAGCCTTCTTTAATGGCTATCAATAAGCTTTATATATTTATATATTTACAATGTAAAAGTTCTTATTTACCAGAATAAACTAACATATGACCCTTGGCCTACTTCTGCCTATTATCCAAGAAGTGTTTGTGGCTTTTTCTGCTGGGATACCATTTTTTTCCTCATTTTCCTAGAAATATCAACATTAGACCAACCAAAACTCACTCTCTCTCTAAACCACTTCCTTGTTTTTGCATTCTGTACCCTGATCGCTTCACCACTCAGTCAGCCTTAACAGTCCATTTCTTTTATCACCCTAAAGAGTCAGAATACTGCAGTCTATATTTACAAGCATTTTATTTCTGTTATCTAAATATATACTTTGGGTGGAATTTTCTGGCCTGATAATTTAATCCTTTTTATGCTGAGTTCTACAGAATCTATATCTCTAGTGCAGCTCTATTGCATCTCAATTTCACATCTGTATATGCAACTACCTACTTCCAAGTCCATCTGGTTGTCCCATAGACAATTCAAACCCGACTATCCCAAATGGGAATTGCTACTGCTAACAAGATCCCATATTATTTGAAGTAGTGGTCATTGTAAGAAACGAAAGTCATATAGAGACAACTGAAAAATTATGTTGATCACATGTCTGCTGATGATGACCAAATACTTCTCTCTAGCCTCAGCTCTCTCTTTTGAGCAACAGCCTACAAGGGACTTCCATAATTATGTACATGAAACCAGAACTCAACTTATTCAAAAAGTCCATTCTATCTATTCTCTCAAGTTTGTCCAATTGGATTTAATTCATATCGGATGATCATCTTCTTTGTCTTCATTAATTTTCCCTAAAGTGTCACTCTCTTTAATATGCCCTTGCAGAGCAGAGGCTGTTCTCTTTGTCCAGAATGACCTAACCACAATTGGGTCCATCTGGTGAAGCTCAAATGTAACCTTCACTTAGCTTTTTCTGATCCAACCAGACAGAATTGGCATGTCCTCCCTGGAGCTGCCAAAGAACTTGTGCTTATAGTATTGTATTCATTATGTTCTTATATTATGATATGATATTAAGGTATATTATGTTATATTCCACTCTATTATAATCACCTTCTTTACTAGACTCTTAGCTTCTTTGAGAAAGGATCTGTTTTCTATTCAATTTTGTATTATTCATATTTGGAAAAGTGAGAGGAGATAGTAAAATCTCAAGAAAAGGTGTAGATAAACGTAAAAGGAGTGATTAAAAGACTGGAAGCATAAGGAGCAAAGTGTACACTCTGAGTCTGTTCTCATGAGTGCTGATTAAGAATTCAGAGAGTGCAGGGAAGGAATCTTAGGAGAGTATTACAACAGAGGCTGTAGCGGGGACTGCGGGGCTGGGGCAGGTTTGCGCACAGGTGGGCAGTGGCCATACTCCACCGTGGTGTGATACCAGAACAGAGAGACAAGGCTGTCTGGTTGGTGTGGGCCAACTTCCTAGTGAGAGGAAACAGCCCCTTCTCCTCTCGAGAGATGCTGTAGCCTTCAGGTATGTCTCCTCTCTGAACATCTTTTTTGACTGTTGAGTAATAAATCAGTCTCAGACCTTGCCCTTGATCCTCGGTACCAGTACATGGCATTGTTTTTCAAATTCTGTTTACACTCCAGAGTCACATCCCATCCAGCCCCAGTGAGCAGGAATGCTGGCATCTGGTAGATTTCAGCATCTATGGGTCCTGTAGGATAAGGATACAAAGGCAGAGGATAAGGCCCAGAAGGGAGCCCCATGCTGTTGTAAGCTGGAGGTGCTGGAGTAGGGGTCTGCACACCCAGGATAAGAATTTACCACCTGGGTTTTGGACTCACCTATTCCCAGGAGACAAATGGCAATGTAGCAGAGGGCCTAGTTGCGCATGGCAGGGACAAGATCTTTGTGAAGCTCCAGACACAGACTCTGTGAGAGGTCAAGGGAAGGGGCTGGGATCCGGGGCTCCCCTTGGCTCAATATGCAGATTTTGTTGTTGCTATAAGATAACTGACTGTCACAGCTAATTTTGTAGATGGGGAGACTAAGGCTCAGAGAGATCAAGTACCTCACATCTTCTCTTCTGCCAACAGAGCTCTTTATATCCCTTCTAAATGGACAAGAGCCCACATGGTGAGAAGACAAGGTCCCCCACTTCCTGGTCAGAGTCTCACCCCGAATGCCATGTGCCTGTGCACCAGCTGTGATGAGAACTAGGAAAGGAAATATCCACAATTTTCAGAGTCTATGGCCTGTCCACCAACCTCTCTGTTTCCCACCAATACTATGAAGTGGGGAAACATAAACACAAGAAGAGGTTCAGAAGTTTTGTTGTTATAAAATAGAGCTAATTCTCTCCATCCTCTGTGTTTATTGCTACAGTGGTAACTGACACAGTAGAGATGGATTAGAGGTTTCTCCAGTAATTTCAGCAATAGCAAAGGGCCCTAAACCTGCTGTCCCCTGGTCACGGTCGATCAGAGCAGAGATTTGAGAGACAGCCTGGACTTGAGTCCTGGCTCGGCCTTTTTGCAGCTATGTAACCTTGGGCAAGTCTCTTAACTTCTCTTTCATTTGATTTTCTCATCTGTAAAATGGGCATAATGAGTATCTCCTTCAAAAGTTGTTGTGAACATATATAAATAGAGAATTTAGAATAATTTTTAACACAAAATAAGCACCATATTCCTGTTCACTATCATTATTTTCTGGACTTGATATCCTAATCCACAGGATTTAGGAAGTTAATGTTATGTTAAGGAAAATCAGACATTTACTGACATAGGATTGTACCAGCTAACTAAAATATCGTTTCCCAGCACTGACTTGAAATTTATACAAGTGTAAATTTATTGCGTTACATAGTTTCTTCTCAATAGTCTTAGATAAATGAAAATGTGATCATAAATTAATTATTTCTTAATGAATGCTGTTATTTTGTCAGATAAATGTTTGTCTTATTTTTATGTCTGAGGTCATCTCTAATAAAAGACACTTTCATGATGAAACTTTTGGTTGGAGTCTGGTGACTTAAAACCTGTTGCTGCCCCCTCCTGGAAGAAAGGCGTGTGTGTGTGTGTGTGTGTGTGTGTGTGTGTGTGTGTGTGTGTGTGTGAGAGAGAGAGAGAGAGAGAGAGAGAGAGAGAGAGAGAGAGAAATGGAAAGACAGTGGGAGAGGGAGAGAGAGAAGGGGAAAGGAAATGATGTAACGATTCAGAATGAGAATCATTAGAAAGTACAGCAGTGTGGGTAGAACTCTGAGAAGAATCCTGCTGACAGGTTGCTTCCAGTGATTGGGTTTAGGCTTCAGGTTTTCAACCACATCTGCAAAGTTGAGCATCTCATTCCTCATACGGGGTGGGTCTTACCCTTGTTGGTACCATGGGCCCCTTTGGCAATCTGGTAAATCCTAAAGACCCCTTCTCAGAATAATGTTTTGAACCCATAAAATAGAATACATAGTATAACAAAGGAAATCAATTATTTTCAAATGTAGTTATGAAAACATTTTTTAAAAATATGATACATTAATATGTGTACTTCTTTAAAATCCATTAAATAAAATATATCCTGGCAAGTCTGAAAACTGCCATGATTTCAAAATAGTCATGAAGATAAATGATATTTGCTCTATGTAATATGGTGTGAAAATACCTGTGACTTTGATATTAACTGTAATATATGCAAATATCTGTGATTTCTATCATTGTTTTTCACAGGTGCTGCTAACATTGCTGTGGTTTATTCACTGTATCTATCATGAATTAAATGCTATATCTTGGTTAGAGTTTAGTGAAAATAAAGATACATTTTTCCCATTCAAATTCATGGATTTCCTGAATCCTATCTATGCACCCCTTGGAGGTCTATGGGCCCCAGGTTAAAATTTTCTGCTTTAGAAGAGAATATGCTTCATGCTGGAATCTATGAACAGGAAGCATTAGGAAGTTCATAAATCTTCAAAAATAGTTTATCACCATGTGCAATCTCAGATTTGTCAAAGGTGTCCTGATTAAAGAAAAAAAAAAGGAAAAATTTAAACCACTTATTTAGACTGATTTACAGACCCAAATCATGACAATGACAGATACTTACAATGATAATTCTAGTCCTGGGCACATGACACTATTTCTGTAATCTGTCTTTCTGTATACCATCCTCACTATCAGCTACCTTCATCATCATCGTTGTCATCATCATCACCCTCATCATCCTCGTTATCACGATGTATACGTGATTCTTGGGGGCATTATTGGAATAGAAAATGGCAGGGACACAGTATGATAGAGACATACTTTCTTGTATGAAGGAATGAGGCTTTATGCTAAGGAACACTATTATCAGAAAAAACATCCCCAAAATGGAAGACCAAAAAGATCTACACATATTGTACTTTAAAATAATCCCTTACAAGAGTATGTGTTACTAATTCTGAGACACTTCAGATCTCAATGAATGGTAATATATACACAATTCCTATTGACAGAACTTTAGACAAATCTATTGGATTCAAAATCCCTGTTGCATTCATTGTGACGTAGTGTCATGTTTCAGAGGTAGCTCAAAGGAGTAAATAATGAAAAAGGTTATATTGTTTAACACCCTTTCCTATTTTGCAAAAGATTCCACAGTCTGCTCTCATTCCATGTGTCTAATGCAGTAATTCTTCATCTGGAATGCTTATATATTTTCAAAAGAAACACTTAAAGGATAAACCAAGAAAATAATAACAATGGTTACCTAGAAGGATAAATAAGAAATTGGGTAAAGGGAACAAATAGAAAACAAGAGCAAGATGAGAAATGTTTGCCCAATATATTGCCAATTATATTAAAAGTAAGCATATTGCCAATCAAAATAAAGAGATTGCCGATCTGGCTACTGAAAGCTAAGGAACATTGAATTGATTTGGTAGGAGAACGAGGAGAAAGATGACTGTGTTATAGGACTTTAGACCTGATGAAAGGCCCACAGGAAGAAGAAGAAGAGACTCACAAACTTGACCAGCAGAGCTGCAACACTCAAATTCTTCCCTCCACATTATGTGCTTAACTGTAAAATACTCCCTTTAATTATTCCTAACTCATTGGTTTATTTTCATAAGCAAAAAGTACCTCTTCTTAATGTGCACATTGCAGAAGTTGCACAACTTTGTCGATATGTTTGAATTACTATATTTTACCTTAAAGCAGAGCAGTACGAACACTTGGTTGGTTCACTTGGGAAATGAGGCTGATGTGAGCTCACGTATGGTTGCTGGTGAACACTAACTTCTGGAGAAGGTATTTTTATGTGACATACTGAGGTTGAGACACCAGTTGAGAAATGTAAAGACTACATTAAAATGGGCTAATGTGAAATCTTGGCAGCAAATATTTTAATAAGTAAATTCCTTATGAGTTTTAAAAAGTACATTCATAATACGTTTCTCAAAATAAATTCAGGAAACACTTAGGAGAACTACAACAAAATACGTGCAAGACCTGATCAATAAAAAACAACAAAGCAATGCTGAGAGAAATTAACAAAGAACTCAATAAAGGAGCATGGGGGCGGACTTTTTGGGGAGAGGGAAGTCTTCTGTATCTTGATTGTCATACTGGTTACATGGATGTAAAAATGTGTAAAAATGTGGTGAAATATACACTTAAAATGGGTGCATTTTATTGTGTGTGTGTGTTATGCCTCAATAAAGTTGCTTTTCAAAGTTGCGTGATGGTAGTGTTCCGGAGGGAGGGGGTTGCTGAGTTCCCACGGCGGGGACAGGGTGAGAAGCAGTCCTGAAGCCCTTGAGGAGTTTCTGTGTCTGGTTCCATGAACTGTGCTCCACCGGATGATCAGGGTTCACGTGAAAGGCAGCCCACCTGCCCATTATCCTTCCGGAAGACACAGGTGTGCCAGGTGGAAAGCACAGAATTACATATTCTTATAAATTGTTAGCAATCCATCAAGATCATGAAAAAAGAAAAGGTATCCTGGGTCTTCCCTTTCCCAGATATCCTGCAAACTGGAGAATCTGAGCCCCCTTTACACCTTCCTTCCCCTTCCTTGGGTTTCTTTCTTAACATTCCTTTCTGCTCACCTAGAGTTGCCAGGTATACATTTTTCCTTCTGGTTTATGCTCTTTCAAGTTGGGTTTCTGTTAGTTCCTATGCACCTAACACACCACTTATTTCCTGAGACGGGTGAGGGATGAGTTCGTGTTCTAAGAAAAGCTCACATTCAGCACTGTGGATTGGCTGCTGGCGCAGAAATACAGTGCTGAGTCCTCTAGCTCAGTGGAGTTGATTTGCAGGCTGCAGGCTGAGTTTTGGGGGCATTGAGCTAAGAATCGCTGATCGAGTACTTTTGATTTATCCATAATATTTTCATTCTGTAAGTAAACCAAAAACTCAAACTCTCCTTCCAGTTTCTGACGATACCAATAAACACGAGTATGTGTTTTTATGGGGACACAATCCATCTTTGCTTTCTGTTCTTTTCCTTTGACCAGATGTCCAGGACTCTGGGTGACCTCAGTGTCCATGGAGCCTGTGGAGGAAAGAGACAGAAAGTGGAGAAAAATCCCGCGAGGGAGCTTGGTATTGCAGCCACAGGAGAAAGTCCTGACACTTTCAGAAGTGCTCACAACTGGAACTTACCTGCTCCCCAGAGAAAAAGGGCCACACAGCAGAGAAGTCTGAGGCACATGGCTGGCCCAGGGACAAGCAACGGCAGGTGACCTTTTCTTTAAGGCTTCCTCATCCCCCATCAGCAACCTCCTCATGATGTGGTCTCTTCCCATGGTCTTCACAGTTGCCGTGTACCTGGGACTAAAACATTACACAAGATGTGGGAGGGCAGGCAGAGCTGGTAAAAACAACTAGTGTGAATTGCCAACTGCTTTTATTTCCTTTTCCCTGACTGTGCTCTTTCATTATTTTTTTTGATAAAATCACCTACACATCATTTATTTATTTGCTTTTTAAACCTGTTAATTTGCCGCCTCCCTTCCATCTCAGGCAATACATCATACAGCTTGGTGTATATCAATCAGAGGTTTCACCACACGTATAAAATCTCACAGCAGCGACTTTAGACTAAAAAATTAAATGTTGAACTAGACAAAACAATATTTATGACAAATATGCAATGCATCCAGGGAAACAATAAAGTTAATATTCTTGTCTGAACCAATCAGCTTAGGAGAGAGATTATTGCTGAGAATTTTTAAGCCCCTGCTATTCCTACAGATTTCATTGTTCCTTCTCCACCACGTCCAGATAACTGTAACCCTGAAGCTTATATTTTTACTCACTAGTTTTTCATTGTAGTTTTTAGCACTTATGTAAGAACCTGTGAATTGTATATTATTTAATGTCATATGTCTTTAGAATTTATCCAAGGGGGATCATTCTGTTCATATTTTTTTCCGGGACATGTTCTTTTTCTATTCAACATTGTTTGTGATATTAATTCACGTTGATGCATAGAATTTTAGATAATTCATTTTCACTAATATGTAGGATTCCATTCTATTCGTTTGCTAGAATTTCTTATCCATTCTTGAATTAATGCACACTGGTTTGTGTTCTAGATTTTTGTGCCACTGCAAATAGGACTGCATTCTTGTACGTTTCTCTGCATGCCTAGCTGCAAGATTTCCTCTATTCCTGGGAAGTTAAAGGTTGAGACTTAGGGTCACCATGTCAACTTTACATAATAGGTCAAATGCTTTCCAAATTAACTAAGCCAAATAAATAGTCTCATCAACAGTTCATGAGTGTTTTCAAATGTTCCACATCTAAGACTCAATTGGTATTTGATATCCTTTTAATTGTGCACGTCTATTAGGTTAAAATTGTATTTCACTGCAGTTTTAGTTTTTTTTTTTTTTTGTGATTGCTAAAAGATTGAACGTATTTCTTATATTTATAGGCCACTCGTGTTTCCTATAAACCCCTCTGCCCGTATTTCTTTTGGATGGTTAGCTATTATTCATTTGTAACGATGCTTTACATATTCCACATACCAAAGCTTTGTCAGTTACATATGTTGCTAACATCTTTCCAATTTGTGGCTTGTGTTTTCACCCTCTTTGTAATGTTTTTTGTTGAATATGTTAATTTAGTAGTTTATCATTCTTTTTTGGGGTGGATATGCATTTTTTAATTCTTTATAAGAAATGCTCCCTTGGGGCCTGCCCCATGGTGTAGCAGTTAAGTACGCGCACTCTGCTGCTGGTGGCCAGGGTTCAGATCCAGGGCGCAAACCAATGCACCGCATGTCAGGCCATGCTGTGGTGGTGTCCCACATAAAGTGGAGGAAGACGGGCACGGATGTTAGCTCAGGACCAGTCTTCCTCCGCAAAAAGAGGAGGATTGGCATGGATGTTAGCTCAGGGCTGATCTTCCTCACAAAAAAAAAAAAAAAACAAAGAAAAGAAATGCTCCCTTAGCCCAATTTCACAAAGATATACTCTCATATTATTTACCCAGAGAATTAACATTTTGAATGTTGCATTTAAGCATTGAATTCATTTAGAAATTCTTTTTGCTTATGCTGTGAGGAAGGGTTTAAATGAATCTTTCTTTGTATGCATAACCACTTTTCCCAGAATAGCTTACTTGATATTACATCATTCCCCTCCACACCTGTAATGATGGCTTTATCTGTATTAAGTGCCTACATATGCTTGGGCCTACTTTTAATCTATTATTTTCCATTTGTATGCTTTTTTCATTACCCTAAATTATAAAATAATTTGATGATTCGTAGGGCAAGTCGACTCACTTCGAACTTCTTCAATATTATCTTGCCTAATTTTATCCCTCTTTTGCACTTAAATTGCAGATTATTTTAGTCAAATTTCATGAAAAAATATCTTTTGTGATTTTGTTTAGTGCTGCATTGAATTTATAGACGATATTTGCAGAAATTAGAATACTCTTAACATTGAATTTAGTTATTCATTATCATGGTATATATCTCCACTTATTTTGGACTTTTAAAATGTCTTCCTCTAAAATTTTAATAAGTTTCTCTCTTACAGTCTTGTTTATCTTCTAATAGGTTTGTTTTTAGGCGTTTTATATTTTGTGTAACTGTTTGTAAATGGTCTCTCCTTAAAAATATTTTTTAACTGTTGCTACTACGTATAAACAAAACTAACTTCTTATAATTACGTTGAATTCTGCAAACTGACTAAATTTGTTGTTAATAATGCAAAGCTTCTTTATATTCCTTTGGGACTTTCTCTAAACTTGTTATCTGTCAATAATCACTTTTTTCCCTTCCTGTCTCATTCTCACCCTTTTTTTCTTGTTCCACTGGCTGGAAATTCAGCACAATGTTGAATAGAAATGGTGGTGACGTCTATTTGCTTATTTATCAATTCTGTATGAATCCCACAACCACAGGCACCAGATATGTGTTAAATGCTATGGGGGTTACCAAGTCTAGATTAGATCCTGCTATTTCAAGGACCTATTGGCATCCCAGGATATCTGCAATTCATTCTCCCAACCAGTACCTAATGTAGCTCACCCGAGGGACCTGAAGGATCTAACAACTTCTCAGATGAAGGAGGAACTGAGCCTGCTGGTTTATGCTCCCAGGTATTTTGCAGAAAGACCCACATCACCCCCTAGTGGCCAAAGGGGCAAATTGGTCAGATGTCCTCTGATCTCTCACTGACTTCACCTTCCAGGTGAATGGGGAGGTGAGTGGGGAGTTGCCAGCTCCAAGCTGTGAAGCAGCATCTAGGCACCTCAAGTATCAGAGAGGAATTAGGAATAAGCAGTCCTTGGTGTGGTAACCTGCGCCTACTGAGTAGAATCATCAGGAGTAACTAGTTGCATAATCACTCAGTCATTAATCTAATATTGATGGACGGCTTATCAATGTAATTTGCCTTCTCAATCTTTTCCAGCCACTGTTCAAGGTGAGCGTTGTCCCTAAATCCCTGTACTGAGTCCTCTGCCCTTTTCTTTGTATGTTCTATCCTCAAGGGATCATCAGCACTTTCATTTTCCAATTATGCTCAATGTCCTGAATTTTTACCTCTCATCCAGATCCATTTTCTGAGTCCACTGCCTTCTGCATACTTCCAGTCAGACTTCTGCCTCAAGGGTGCCCCCGATCTCAAATAAATCATGATCTTCCCACTTGGCCCTCCTCATCCATCGGGCTGTGGTAGTCATCGTCAATCCTCCTTATCTATTGCCTCTCATGTCTAATCAATTTCCAAGTCCTTTGATTTTACTTCCTAAACATCTTTTAGATCTCTCATTTCCCTATATTTGTATCACCACCATCATCGTCCTAGCTACGCTGTTGCCTGCCTGCATGACTGCATTGACTCTTTTATCTGCATCAGCTCTGTACACACTGCCCATGATTTTTTCACACTGTAGCCAGGGCAATTAAAAAAACACACACAGTCACACACACATACGCACACACACACACATACACAACGATAACAAACACTAATCTGATTACTGAAGAAGTCAAATGCTTTAACTCAATTTCAGGGCAAGAAGTATATGAGAGCGCTCTGTACTTTCCACTTAATTTTGCTGTGAACCTAAAACTGCTCTAAAAAAATAAAGTCTATTAAAAAAACTAACTCAATGACTCCCATTACATTTTATGTTAAATTCCAAATCATATACTTTGATCATAAGGTCAGGAATGGTCTGATGTCTGATGTCTGCCTCCCTCTCTCCAGCCTCACCTTGTACTCGCCCACTTCCCCACTCTTTGCTCTGCCACATCACTACATCTTTCCATTCATTAAGCTCACCAATTTCTTTCCTGCCTGAAAAGTTTTGCACTGGATCTTCCATCCTTTTCCAATGCCTATCGGTCCGTTATCCCTGGTCTCACTTAATTACCTCCAGCTCATCTTTAGAATGTCATCTTAAACATGACTTCCTCTAAGAAACCTTCTCTGTGACTCTATTAGGTCTCCCTGTGTCATAAGCAGTGGCAGCTGGGTTCAGTTTCACACAAGACCCTGGCTGTGCCTGACTGATACAAGGGCAGAGACACTGGATCCCAACAAAGATTCTTTCCCATGAGTTTAACAGCGACATAGAGACAGAAGGTAGTGGTTGCTGAGGCTCCTTATGCTTGCCTTTAGAAAGATTTCTGAGCTCCTGTGGCTTAGGAATGTGAGACTAGGATTTTTATTCTCACTCAGCTGCAGTTGATGGTCTCTCATCCCTCTGAGCTCATCCAGCATCTGTGCAACCAATTCCCTTTAATAAGGAAGTTTGTGTTTTAAGGATCCCTTTTGCTTGTGTATCAGGTTTACCTTTCTTTCATTTATTTTTAAGCTTATTGAGGTAGAATTAATGTATACAAAGCTGCACATATTTAATGTATAGAATTTGATGAGTTTGGAGATGTGTATACACCCCTGACACTGTCAACTCAATCAAAGTAAGAGACATATCCATCATCTCTAAGAGTTTCCTTGTGTCCCTTTACTTTGTTTTGTTTTTGTTTTTTGTGGTAAGACCACTTAACATGAGATCTACTCTCTTGACAAATTTTGAAGTGCACAACACAATATTGTTATCCAAAGACACTATTTCATACAGCCATGTCTCAGAGCAGATCTCTAGAAAGTATTCATCTTGCATAAGTGAAACGTTATAACAATTGAACAACTCCCTGTTTCCGCTTCTCTATAGGCCCTGGCACCCCACCATTCTACTTTTTGCTTCCATGAGTCTGACTACTTTAGATGCTTCACTTAGGTGGAATTGTGCAGTATTTGTCTTTCTGTGACGGGCTTATGTCACTTAGCATGCCCTCCAAGTTGATCCACGTTGTCACAAATGACAAGATTTTCTTCTTTTTTAAGGCTGAATAATATTCTATTATATGTATATACCACCTTTTCTTTATCCACTTATCTGTTGATGGAGTTGTTTCCATATCTTGGCTATTGTGAATAACGTTGCAGTGAACATGAGAGTGCAGATATGTCTTCAAGATAGTAATTTTAATTCTTTTAGATATATATCTGGAAGTGGGATTGTTGGATCATATGATAGTTCTTTTTTTGATTGTTTGAAGAAACTCCATACTGGTTTCCATAGCAGCTGCACCATTTTACATTCCTACCAGCAGTGTACGAGGGCTCCAATTTCTCCGTATCCTGGTCACTACTTGTTATCTTTTGATTTTTTGATAACATCCCTCCTAACTGGTGTGAAGTAATAGCTCATCTTGGTTTTGATTCATTTTCCCTGATGATTAGTGACATTGAGCACCTTTTCATGAACCCATTGTCCATTTGCATGTCTTATTTGGAGAAATGTCTATTCATGTCCTTTGCCAATTTTTAAATCACATTATGTGTTTTTTTTGTTATTGAGTCATAGAAATTTCTTATATATTTTTGGATATTAACACTTAATCAGATAAATGGTTTGCAAATATTTTCTCCAATCCCATACAAATCTATAGTAATTAAAATAGTATGGTATGGCATAAAGATAGACATATACACCAATGGAACAGAATAGACAGCCTAGAAATAAACTCATGCATGTGTAGCCAAATGATCTGCTACAAGGTTTCCCCAACAGGGAAAGTACAGTCTTTTCAACAAATGGTGTTGGGAAAACTGGATATCCATATACAAAAGAATGAAACTGCACCCCTATCTTACACCACACACAGAAATCAACCCAAAATGGATTAAAAATTTAAATATAAGACCTGAAACTGTAAAAAGCCTAGAAGAAAACAGGAAAAAGCTTCTTGACTTTAGTCTTCACAATGACTTTTTGGATATCATCCCAAAAGTACTCGCGACAAAAGCAAAAATTGGCACATGGGACTACATTAAACAAAAATGCTTGCTTTCCCTGTAAACAGTCAATTGGAAGTTTTAGACCGACAGGAAGTTAAAACCATCTAAGGGATTTTCTGTGGGATTTCAATTTCTACCCAAGACATAATAAAATAACATTCACTTATTGTCTCCCCAGGTTTCAGCCCTCTGCTTGTTAAGAGTGAATCTTTTAAAATCTGAGTCATCATAATCTCTATTCCTTTGGGTAGAGTGGACCCAGAGATTTTCATTCACAACCAAGTAACTGCTTCAAAGGTGGATGCTATTTTGGTCCTATTGATGAACATTCTGAAGTAGAAAAAAAATGAGAAACATAACATCTAATCATCATTCCAATAATTGTATGAAGTGGGTTTATTTTATAAGACTATTTTTTTTTCATAAGGACTAAAAATAGGTTCTTCAAAAATAATTTAGACTAAGATTTTTTAAAGGATCTTTTTAAACATTTTTGGCCTATATTTTGTAGTATAAGCCCTGACAGTTGGCTTTCTTTTTTGTCAAGCAAGTACGTCACTTAAGCTTTGATTCCTGAGGCATCCACCTCAAAGATGGCTATCTGCAGTAAACACAGTGCCAACCACAGGGCTAGATAAAGCCCCTTTTCAGGCTCCTTTGTTTTAGAGACCTTTATTGATTTACCTAACTGACCACTTGAGCCACTATTTTTTCTCTTCTGGTGTCTTAAATTCCTGCTCTGATGTTTTAAATTCACCAATATAGAGTGAGCCCATGAACCCCTAGACTCTCATCCTCAACACCAATAAAAACAGAACCCCAAGGCTGTCCTCTCTCTCTCTCTACCTGTGACCTAGACTTATGGCCCCAGGTGTGCCATATAATTTCCATGACCTGTAAGTAATAAGAATTTTTTTCTAGGGTTCCCGATGGTTATTGCTGAGGTCATCTTGCAATCATAAGAATCACAAGGGCTGGTTCAGCCACAACATTGGTTATCAAGATGCTGAGACCAGCACACAACACCAAGACAACTCATGGTTGTTAATCACTAGAACTATAGGAGAGCATAAGAAATCCTAGGCTAGAAGTTCAATGTTTCTTCATATTGATGATAAGGACATTTCCTCATCATAAATGAACTATTTACTTCACAAATATCTCATACCGGTTCCCCTCATATTGATGAACTGAATACTAAACATGGCTATTTACTACAGTCTATATGTGGAGGCTGTGCAGTTAATTTATTTACACCTATTTCACCATGATACAGGTCATAAGCTAAGTATTGGTCAATGGAAATAGGTTCCAGGAGATTTACTTCTGCTTTGAACCTGCTGCAATATTTGTTTTAAATGGCTCATGCTTGGTAATGTGTAGCAATTTCAAAGTGGCTGAAGATTTTTCTCCAAAGCATTGTACTTTCGTTTTTATAACAACCTCCCAGTTGTGCTTTCAGTTAAGGTTTAGTTCTTTTTATCTGGAGTGGGTGAGTAAGAAAGGTGGGATTAGGTCTTAATACATCAAATTATGTTTGCACTATAGTGATGTAGATTTTTATCACAGCAAGTGTAATTTTTGAATACTAAATTTTACTGCATACATAAGACAGATACGTGTATTAAAGGGGTTCTGACATGCTCTCATGGTTATATGTGTTTCATGGTTGGTACACACCACATTAGACTGGGACTACCTCCCCATATAATTGTACTTTTCCTGCAAAGAGTAGGTGAATGTACCTTGCAATGCATTACTTCCGGTATAACATTATGACACATAGGAGATGATGTGGCTGGAAGCCCCTGGATCAGAAGAAAATCTTTCTACTATATTTAAGGACCACCAGCCATCAGTATATACCTGTGGTTTATATTACCGTTTCAACTCAAATGAGGAGGAAATGCCTTTTCCCAAACCTTCTTCCTGGTATACCTCTGGATTAGAGTTGATGGCAAGAAAAATATTTGCAAATGAAGAGGCTGTCACTGTGCTCTGACGTCATCCTTGGTCCAAGGCAGTGAGGAACAGGATCAGAAGTACCAGTTTATCATATTATGCTAAGTACTCTTCAAAGATGGCACCCAGACTTACCACAGCTCCCAGTACTCACATTCCTGTCAGTCCCTTCCTCTTGACTCTGGGCTGGCCTGTATGTGGTGGAAACAACACTGTATAATTTTCTAAGATAGGTCATAAGTACCTATCTTTTTATCACGGATCCCACCTGTGTCTTTTGAATGCTCACTCTTGGAGAAGTCAGCCACTATGTAACAATTTTAACTACCCCGAAGGCTACCATGTTGTTAAGAAATCCACCTAACACATTGAGGTGCTGTGTGGAGAAAGTGAGACATGCCAGGCTGGTCCACAGCTTTTCCAGCCATCCCAGGTGAGGGATCAGGTATATCCACAAAGAAGCCACCTTGGGTGTCCAGCCCGGGTGAGCCTTCAGATATCTCCAGCCTTGGTGACTAGCTGTGACTACATGAGAGCCCCAAGTGGGAACTGCCGAGCCAAGTCTATTCAACCTACAGAAACATGAGAGATAATACATTTTTATTTTGTCACTAAATTTTGAGGTTATTGTTATTGTTGTTGTTGTTTTTCTAAGCTTTTTACTGAGGCATAAAACACATTTAATGGATGGCTCAAATCTTAAGTGTACAGCTTCGTGAATTTTCTCAAATGAATACACTTTTGTAACTACCACCCTGATCAAGATATAAGACGTTTTCACAACCCCAGAATTCTCCCTCATGCTTCCCTCCAGGTAAGTTAAAAATGCCTCCAAATGTAGCCACTATATTACCTTCATATAGTATGTACTCTTGTGTTGGCATCTTGTGTTCAACATTATGTTTATGAGATTCATCCATCTGTGATTTTACAAACAATATTTGATTTTTTGCCATATTTTATTCTATTATACAAATGTAACACAGTTTATTTATCCATTGAATGGTTGATGGACGTTTAAGTGTTTTCCAGTTTGAGGTCATCATGAACAAAGCAGCTATGATGGCATTTTTCTCACATATTCTTTTCTATTTCCTCAAAATTCTGGAATATTTCTTGAGTTTCTATACAATAAACAAATTGGTTTTCTTTTTTTGTGTGTGTGAGGAAGATCAGTCCTGAGCTAACATCCATGCCAATCTTTCTCTTTTTTCTGAGGAAGACCAGCCCTGAGCTAACATCTATTGCCAATCCTCCTCCTTTTTTTCCCCTTTTTCTCCCCAAAGACCCAGTAGATAGTTGTATGTCATAGTTGCACATCCTGCTAGTTGCTGTATGTGGGACGCTGCCTCAGCATGGCTGGACAAGCAGCGTGACGGTGTGCGCCCAGGATCCGAACCCGGGCCGCCAGTAGCAGAGCGCGTGCGCTTAACCACTAAGCCACGAGCCGGCCCCAAAAATTGGTTTTCTGACTTGTCTAATTTATTCTACTCATTGCTTCCAGTATATTTTTAAATTCAGAAATTGTGTTTATTGTACCCAAGAAATATTATCATTCTTTGATTATATTTTTCTATAAATTGTTCTTCTTAGTTAAAAGATGAAACGGCTTCTCCAAACTTGCTAAGGAAACATTTAGTGATATTTCAACTATTTTAATTTTTTGACTTTCTTGTCATACAATAACTCTCTTTCAGCTTGGCCCTGGGAGTGGGATCTATTATGAAACTTACAGCTTTTCAGTGCCAAGACGACTCTGAAAATGTAAATGGTTTGATAGTTTTTTAGGGGATATTCTAAAAACAAGTAAAATGCATGTACTGCATATACTATGTTTCATAAATTCCTCAATGGACAGGAGAAAATCTGTGTACCTTCTCGTTATGCCCAAGATGACAAAGAAGAACAAGACTATCTATCTCTTCTTATCGTCTCTTTAATTTTCTTTCTTTCGTTGGATAGATAGCCTCAACCTATCCCATTGCCTCTGGAATGTGGCTTGCACATAGGGAGCAGGGACTCTAGGGGCTGGGTCCCCGACTGCCACAGAAGTCCATGACTGCATCATCTGGCTCAGGAGATGACTGCCCTTAAGTGTCTGTGAACATGGTCTGGACAGCCCAAGTGAAGCATCTTAGATCCATCCCATTCCCAATGGTTTCCTCACTATTGTCACAGAACATTAGTTGCAATGACTGTTGGAATGTTCATCATAGCACAGTTCAGTGTTTTACATCCTATTCAGAGGTTAGTGTCTGTTTTCCATCTCTCTATCTCAGTATATCAGTCTCTGTGTGAGTCAGCCTTCCACAGAATATACGGGAGAAGAAAGAGCAAGCTAAACACAGAATCAGGAAGAAATCCAAACAAAATGCATGAAGCCAAGCCTTGTATGTTAAGGTCAGGGACTCCCCAGGTTTTCCTCGATTTTGTTTGTCCCAGGAGTCACAGGGCCACACAGGAGAACAGACTGGGTTTCTTAAATGCTTCCAAGAATATTTAAAAATATATTTAATCCAGCATTTTTAGTTGGATGCAGTGTAAATGTTAGTCTGAATAATATAGTCTGTGATACATTTCTAGAAACAGAGTTAGGTGATCAAATAGAAACTTGTAAACAAATGCAATTCCAAGAATCAAGACCACCTGACTTCTAATTCCATAGTTAGGTGGCAGACCACAAAGGGAGAACATATACAGAAAACATAAAGACCATTTGCAAAATAATACGGACCACCTGTCTGCTGATTATTCAAGCACATATTTCTCTCAAGTCTGACTGTGCCTACTAAGTGCCAAGTGCAGTTACAGGAGCCTGCTGGGTATTTCTATGCAGACGTCCAAGGAAGGTCCACTAGATCTAGAAACACAATTCTGTCCAACAACTTCACTCCACTCATTCTTCCAAATTTTCTCTTATCGCCATATTCCTCTGAGGGTGAGCATCTTTATTCCTGATATTATCTGATCACTCTCTCCTGACGTAGCTCCCTAAGTCTGTATCACTCAGGTGGTGCTTGTGCATCTGGTGAAATCCTCCTCATCATTCGAGTTTCATCTCCCCTTTTGCCTTCTCTTTGAAGCCCTTCCTGATGTCACCAGACAGAACTGGCCGTGTTATTTCTTGTACTCCACTAACATCTCTGATTAAAGCACACATGTATGATATTAGATTACAATATTTGTCTTTATTATTTTTCTGAGGAAAGGAACCATTTTCTGTTCATTTTTGTTTTCCAGTGTTTGGTAAAATAGAAAAAAGAGCTGGGTTGTAAAATTAATAACCTCTCTCTTCTCTCTTCTCCTCTCTCCTTCTTCCCATCCTCCTCTACCTCCTCCTACTCTTCTTCTTCCTTCTTCTTTTCTCCTTCTTCCTCTCTCTCTCTCTTCATCATATTGTTACATGGATAGATATAGATATATGCATATATGTCATTTAAAACCAACTCAGTGGGTCGCTGAAGTGCCGTGCCATTCCACAAAGCGTGCTGATGGCAGCAGCTGCTTTGAAGGCCTGGTTGAGGTGCAGGAAAGCAGGCACAGCAGGTTCTGAGTCTAGAAAGGCCACGCCACCTTGTGGGAAAACATGGCTTTGGGACACATTTATGCACAGAGAGGAGGTGGCTGTGCTTCACTGTGTCTCTACTACTGGCACAGAGATACAGGGCCATCTGGTTCTTTTGCGTCGATGCCACAGTGAGGGGAAAGAATGCCTTCTTCGCCCGAGAGGCATTGTAGCCTTCAGACACGTCTCCTTTCTGAATATCATTTACAAACTGTGAGTAGTAGATGAGTCTCAGCCCTTGTCCTGTTTCCTGTCGGTACCAGTACATGTAGTCGTAATCCAAATTTTGTTCACATTCCAGGGTCACCTCTTGTCCTTCTTCTCTGAGCAGGTATTTTGAACTCTGAGTGATTCTAACGTCCATGGTGCCTAAGGAAGAGAGAGAAAAGCTCTCGAAACACAGCCCAAGAGGGAGCCTAATGCTGCTGTCATGGAAGAAAGGCTTAATTCTGGACCTTGGCACCCTGGAGACAGAAATTTTCTCCCTGAACCCAGGACTCACCTGCTCCCAGGAGACAAAGAGATACCCAGCAGAACACCTGGTTGTGCATAGTGGGCAGGGGGTCTCCTTATAGCTCCAAGAACTTGCTGGAAGACAAATGCGAAAAAACTTAGCTCTGGGGATCCCCCTGCTTTAATAGACAGAATTTGTCAGAGGGCTAGACTGAATAGTTGTAAGAGATCTTGGAGATAAATGTGGCAAGCTCCCTAGTTCTGTGGATGAGAAGACTGAGAGCTGAGACCTGAATCACTTGCTCCTCCCTTGTGTCTCCCTCCTGAAACTCTGCACTCTATCTGGACTGACTAGGACGGCACCCCCACATCTCCAGGCCAGAGTCTCCTCTGACTGGCCCGCTGGATTTCACCTTCCTAGTGATGCTCATGTCTGATCACTATGGGAGCACTGCAGACACTCTGGTCACACAGAAGGTAGATTCATTTCTAATCTCATCCTCTGCCTGAGGAAAGAGTGACTCTGAGGTCTGTGCAGAGGTGTCTGTGGCAGCGATGGAAAGGCACCCCTCAGATCTGCTGCCAGGTGCCCAGTTGCTCTAGATCCTCCTCTGCATTCAGGCCCAGGCCCCACTATCATTCTAGCACCTTCTCTCTGGCTGGTTTTACTTCTGTCATTTTCATTCCCTTAGATGTCTCCTTGCCTTTCTTCAATGCACTTACTGAATTTCCAATTGACTTTATTCTTCCTTGAGTATCTTTAATTCATTCTTCATTTCTTGGATAATTTTGTCTTTTTCTTTCATTTCTTTCCTGAGTCTCCCAACATGTTTTTAGTTTGTTTGTTTTCATTTCTCCCTGTATTTGCCATTTCTGTTCTTAAGTTTGGAACTTCTGGTTATAGGTGGATTATCCTATCTTCAGCGGCTTGCTGGAGTCTATTTAATTCTGTTCGGAGTATAGACTTCCATTTTCTTCTGACTCATGAATGTTTTGGGAGGAGACAGTGAGAGGTGGAGGGTTTTCCTCTACTCTATGGATTTTGTTTTCCTCTTGTTCATTTTCGTGATGTTGAGGTGTTTTACAATATACCCAGCTAAATGGTATTCTTCCCAGTCCTTCTAGCGAAGGTCAGGCACCTTAGGAAGGTAGTTTGTTTGTTTTCATGGTTGGGGGGAGGGTTGTTGCAAGTCCTCTTATTTTGTGATTTTCTTTTTTTTTTGTGGCACTCTAATTTTCCCCTTTTTCTTCTTTTCTCCTTCACTATCCAATTGCTAAAGGACCCTTCTTCCTTTTTTTTGCCCTTTTTTCTCCCTCAGAATCTATACATTCAGGGTCGATCCCTTTCAATCATGAGCCTTTCTCTTTAGGCAGATCAAGTGCACCTTGAAACCTCCTTCCTCAAGTCCTGCTCAGGTCTGACTCAGGGGCTGTTCTTTTCTGGTGGCCTCTCAACTCCCCCTCAGGCCCAGCCGTTGCCCCTCCTCTGTCCCTTTCGCAGTATTTCTGCTCCACCTCCTCCAGGGCAGGGAGGGGAGGAACCAGGGCTACCAGAAACAATTTCAGAAAATCAAAAGGCAGAAAACACAGCTGAGTGACTGGTTTATACTCCATCCTGGTGAGAGGGGACTTCCTTGGTCTGTGGGTATTTGAAGTGACTTGGCATCTGTCTGCCTTTTGATTTTCTGAAACTGTATCATCAAAGCAAATGAAAATAAACATTTTTCTGTAGGTGTCTGACATTTGTTCTGTGATGGGAATAAAAAAATTATTCACTGAGGGAACAAAAATTTGAGGTGATGTTTTTCTGTTGAAGAGTATTTTGAGGCCAGTCCCATCTCCTAAATTCCAGACTAATTTATCCAACTCTATTGTCACCACCTCTGGGATATCCTATAGCTGAAGTTTTTAATCCTGGCATTGATACACATACTTGCATACACACTAGGCAAGGGACGTAACCTGGATTATTCCAGAAAGAATAAGAGACAACACAGCATGGTATAAAAAGCACAACCATTTGATCCAGCCAAACCTGGGTTTGTATCCTATATCTCTTTCCCTCTTTTTTTTTTGGAACCATGTTTTCTCATGTTGAAAATGAAGAAAATATTTCCTTTTCTTGATTATCTTGCTGATTAAATGAAATTCTATATTTAAAGCATGTAGTTGAGAACTTGAAATAGAGTGTGAATTTTAAAAATCTTTACATTTTTCGGGTGACAGAGTACTAATTCCAGACCATGGGCTGGCATGTTCCATGATACTTCTACAGTCATCCCCTATTTCCGTCCTCACCTCTCAGAATATCTTATAGTTGGTTTATTCCCTAATCAAACAACATGTCCCCTTCCCAGCCCCTGCTGTTTCCAGGGCAGGGCCTGGAGAGTGTCTGTGCACTGAGAGGATGTGACTCTGCATTGATGTGGATCAGGAGCTGGCACAGAAATACACTGCTGCGTCTCCCAGCTCGCCAGCTATATCTTTAAGACGCTGGGTCCCTCTTTGGGAAATTCAGCAGAAAAGCATTTCCTTGGCATTCCTAACTCACCTATGACTCTTCTTTCTGGAGATAAATCATGAATTTCATACCGTCCTCCAGGAGAAGTCGATACCAATAAACATGACTGTGTCCTGTCACTGGGCTGCATCTCAGTGTTGCCTCCTGGCCCCTTCCTCTGACCAGGTGTCTTGGGTTCTGGATGACCCTGGCATTTGTGGGACTTCAGAAAAGAAAAGATTGCATGAGACTGAGTCCTAATGGCAGAGGAAGCGAGTGCCTTACAACGAAGCAACCCAAGGCAAGATCAAATATTTTTGAAGTCTCCCATGTTCATTTAAAAATTCACGTGAATTTTGCTTTTTACTCCATAATGCAATTCTTTGTTTTTATTTAGATGTCAATTTCTTTCACAAAATCTCCGGGCAACATGGAGGTCCAGGACATATTTGAGACACAGCCATAGAGCCACAGACAAAGCCCAGTGACGTTGATCCCTTAGCCCAGAACTCACCTGCCCCCAGGAGCCAGATGACCACCCAGCAGAGGAGTCTGGGGCCCATGGAAGAGTTGGGCATGAAGGGGAGCCCACAGGCAGGGCCCAGGAAGGGTGCTGACTGCAGCAGCTCAGGGAGCCAGACCTCACAGCTGCCTCCCATGAGGCGGGTCTTCCTGTGAGGTCACCATTTCCAGTGGATTCTATTTTCTCTAGAACAGATCTTGTACATAAGTAGAATGCAACCTTTTTTTCTTAAATATACGTAAAACCCAGCTTCAAACGTGTTAGTGCAGGGTATACTGTTGTGCAGGGCAAGTTGAGAGATGAATGTCTTCATTGTTGGTGCTTAGTTTCTGAAACATTAATATTTACCACTTCCTTCTCTATTTTTTCTTCTCCTTTGTTTCACTGGTTCATATCATCTTTCCATTTTCTGGGCGAAGTAGAGGTAGTGACCAGATGTGATATCAGGGGATGCATATCGAGTGACAAAGAAGTGGAGACCAGGATCGGAGAGAGGAAATGATTTAACTCAGTTTCCTTCTTTCCTCCTTCACCTCAACTAAGCAATGATTTCAAGCATCTTGAGGAAGCTTATTTTATCGTTTATAATTCACTTCTCATCTTTTGTTATTCTGTGTGAATTTTTAATATAAATAATTCAAAGAACAACCATTCGAAAATCTAAAAACTCTTCCTCTCACCTCATGTCCTCAGACCCTATTTATTTATGTGTATTGTTCTCTTTAATCATGGATGAGATACCTATATTTGAAGGATCTTCCTTTCTTCCATTCTCCTGTCCCCACCTACTCTGTGGCATTGAAAAGAATTCTGAGAAAGTCTACTTCTTCCCAGGCATAGTGAAAGGAAGATGCAAAGAAGAATAAGGCACTATCTAAGGGTAACTTGGTTGCAAATACAACACACCCCAGAGAGTGATGTATAGACTTAGAGCACAAAAGAAAGCATTATATTTAAAGAAGTGCTCACTTATATTACGAAAAATTTGAAGGAAATGCTGTAGGATTTTATTTTAATGGTCATGGTCCAAGGAGGACAGGACACAAATTTGGGTCAGGTTATGTTCAGTGCTATTGCCGTATTCCCCTAAAACAAGACATGTGGGCTGCAGGCTGTGTCTGTAACAGTCAGCTGGGTTGGAAAAGGCAAGTGTGGACACAGCATCCACCCATGTGACCTGACACTGCAATACTGTGAAGCTTAATGTAGAGGAGGGAAATCAATGCTTGACACTCCAGAGCCTAAAATGTTCTTCTCTTTTCCTTGCTATTGGTGAAGGAAGCAGTGGGATATTTAAAAAGGATTTTGCTAGCTCTCTTCTCCACGCTGAAAATGCTGATAGAGTAGGGGGCTACAATTAAAACGGGTTCCTGGTTTCCGTGGCAACGAACACAGTCTGAGGTTGACTTACCCCGGGCGGGGTATTTAGTCACCAATAACAGGATGGACCTGGCCATCATGTCGATATAATGTGGCAACATGTCCGTGGCTGAATTGGCTCCCATCTTGTTCCATTCAATTCTACCTTCGTCAGGGGTAGGTCTTGCTTCCACACCTTCATTTTCACCCGTGGTGTCTAAGCCCTTTCCCTGATTCTCGCCACACAATGCTCTTCATTCTCCTCTTCACAGACTCTTAGTCCCTTCAGTTATTTGTATTCTCGTTTTCTGTTTTTTGATCTCATATGCATAGGATTTGATTCATTTTAACCCTTGGTTCATCACCGACAGGCACTCTGGCAGGTCCGTGGTTATTTATTTATTTCAAAAAATAGTAGGTACTTGTAAAACATCTCTCTCTTCCTTGCCCCAAAATACTCAAGATCGGCCTTGACAATATGTTAATTTAACAGTGTGGTTCTGTCCCATCTCTTTTCCTACCACTCCTCACCCTGGTCCCATACTAAGCACCAACCTGAACTTGAGTCATCATCACTCCTTATCAGTGTATGCTGGTAAATTTTTGACAACCAGCTCTCTGGAAGATAATGAAACAAGCCCAGATTTGCTGTGTCTGCTGTTAACCATGGTGTAAATATTCCCACTATGGCTGATTCAAGCTACCAACATGATGCCATTGAACTTGGAGTTCAGAAAGATGTATACAGTTAGTTTTTATGAGCTGAAAAAAGCTAGTTCCAGCAACAACTGTTTCTTGCTTTCCTTTTAATATAATTTTATCTAATCTATCTGTAGTCACAAAAATTATTTTCTTGATTTAGTTGTAGAAGTATAAAATGTGCACCATGCTTCACACAATCTTATTAGAGTTTGTTTTTGCATTTGATATTATATTGCTAAGATTCACCTATAACATTGCTTATTACTGGAGTTCATTCATTTTGGTTGATATATATATAACTTTCTATCGTATGAATCAACTACAGTTTATTCATTCACTCTCTTGTCAATGCATCTATGGCTTGGTTCCATGTCTTGGTATTGTGAAAAGTGCTGCTTAGAACACTTTGTATTTATGTCTTCTGATGTGCATATGTAAGAGCTCCTCGTGATGTAAACCTAGGACTGGTATTGCTGGGTCATGGAATACAGGAAAGATCTACTATATGAGATACCGCCAAACTGTTTCCAAATTGTTTGTATCACTAAAGCTCCCAGCAGTAATCCTGTGGATCCATACCCTCTCCACCAGTTTATATTTCCGAGAGTTTTACATTGCCAATTGAATGGATATCAACTTACATATCATTATGTTTTGCCTCACATTTTCTTACTCATCAGTGAGGTTAAATATCTCCTCATTTGTTTATTGGTCATAGGTATTTCTTCTATTAAATGCATGTCAGTATGTTCTGCTTATTTTTTATTGGGTCATACAAGATTTGTGGTCAATGTAATTTTTGTTTTTTCCTAGGAAGGGGTTTTTCTGAAAGGCTTACGCTAACAGCTCCATTTAATATCTCCAGGCTTCTGACAGAACTTTCTAGTTCTGTTGACAAGCCATGTTGTCTGAAGTCTTTCGTATATGCTCCTTCTGCCTTCTCTTCCCTTTGACACCTTTCTTGAGATCCAGCTCAGTCAACCCCTTCTCTATGAAGGTTTGGTATGCTCTGTACCTAGGTATAGAGGATGCATGCCTTCCTTTGTACCTGGTCTTACCCTGTTCATTCATCATTCAAAATACTGTATATGGCACATCATTTAATTCTTTCATGTGTGAATATCTCTGCTTGGTTGCCTTATGATTTTCTTCATCTTGAGTATCTAAGATGGAGACAAGACAGTGCTGAATAGTCTTGGAGAGCCAAATGCCAAAGTTTATTACAGAAAATACACAGAGTTTTATAGAAATTTTTCAGATCTACCTGTAGGGAGGGATGGAAGAGAGATGGGAGTTTCTTTCCACTGCTTGACTGGCAACAATCTAGAAAACTGGATAATGCCAGAAGAGGATTGGGGGCTATGGAAAGGCTTATGCAATTTTAAATGGGATTTTAGACTTAAACAGCATTTCTGAAGAGCCTTCTGGTGGTATTTAGATACATAAAATAACGTATACATATAGTACTCCATGTCTCAGCAATCATGATTCTGGGTACATAATCCTGTAAAAGGATTGTACAGGTCCGTGATGTGATATGTACAAGCATATTCAGATGCTGGCATGAAACTGGAGGAAAACTGGTGTCTATTTCTGGTGAAGTGGGTATAGAACATTGTGCATCATTTAGAAGCAACAGGCTATATGAACATACAGAAAAATGAAGCATTTCACTTGCTTTGAGCAGAATGGAACAATCTAAGAGACAGAATTGCATGCATAATAAAGTAAGATTTACATGATTTGAAATACATACACACACAGCAAGTTTTGAATGCTCCGGCAGAAGATTCATGGTTGCATCATGATCAGCCTGTTCTTTCCCATGGGATTTTAAATCCAGGTTTAGAAAGAGCTGGGCTGATCTTTGTCAGTGTGCTGGAATGATGACAACTGAAGTGTGACCTTCAATGACCATCTTATCTTTGTCGTGAGGACTGGAGGAAAAGAGAAAGAGTACAGGGAGAGAAAAACATGCAACAGACAAAATAGGAGAATAAACGTGAGAACTGGAGAGGCAGTCATTCCAGACCTTGGTTAAGTGGTGTTTTTTGCCAGAATTGTCTGTCCATCACTCCTTGACTGCTGCTAAATACCCTTTAGCCTTGTACTAAGTTCCACTGTGACTGAAGCTAGCCCCAGTTAATTTCTGTTACTTCCTTCCCACCTCATACATCACCTGCTTCCTGAGCTGGGTCCATGATGAGTTTGTGCACTAAGAGGAGCTACCATTTCAACGCTGTGGATTGGCTGCTGGCACAGAAATACAGTGCCGAGTCTCCTAGTTCAGAGGACTGGATTTCTAGGCTGCAAGGTGAGTTTTTGGGGCATTGAGCTGAGAATCGCTCCTTGACCAAATCAATTTGATTAAGAATGTTTTCATTCTGAAAATAAATGAAAAACTTAACTCTTTTTTCTGGATCTGTTGATACCAGGAAACAAAGTATGTCCTTTTTTGGGGTTACAATCCATCCTTGCTCTCTGTCTTTTGCCTTTGACCAGATGTCCTGGAGTCTGGGTGACTTTGGCATCAATAGAGCCTGTAAGAGGACACAGCTGGTATACAAAAAGCCCTGAAGGGAGCCTGACAAGGAAAAATCTTGGGCCTGGGAGTTGGCAAGTGAAGAATGGGATTTTTCTTTTGTGCTCAGGACTCACCTACTCCCAGGAGACAAAGGGCTACACAGCAGAGGAGACTTGTACCCATTGCGGCATCAAGGTAACGAAAGGATGAGGCTTTTCCATGCCCCATCAGCAAGCAACCTTCTTGTGATGTGACTGCTTTGCAGACTCATAATCATGTTACTGCTTCATGTTACTGGGCAAAAACACTTCACAGTATCAGAAGGAAAGCTTTTATCCTTCCTCAGTAAATAAAATTAGTTTATATTTTATTCATTTAAAAATATTCAATTTAAAAGCATTTTACATCTATTTTCACTAACTGAAACAATAGATACATATATATTTTAGGAAGTTAGAAAATAAAGATAAAATAAAACACCATCTATGCGGAAGATGATCACTGTTAACACCTTAGTGATCTTCTTTCCAGATCTCTCCCTCTCTCTCTGTCTTTATGTGTGTGAATGTGTACATACACACATTTTTTTATAAAAAATATATCATTCTGCAAATGTTGTTTTATAACCTTGTTTTTCCAGTTAATGATCATCATCTTTCCCTGTCAATGCATTTTCATTTTATCTACTACTCAGTTTCTATTCAAAATTTATCAGTTGTCTGAAAAATGTCCCTTATCATTGTTTTGAATATCAGTTTCTAACTCAGGACTGGGCACTGCTTTTGATGGTTAACTATCTAATTATCTTTTAATATAATACAGATCCCTGTTGTTACTGTTGTTTTTATGATCCCGAGACTAGCCACTGTTTTGCAGAATTTTTCACCTACTTGTTATTTCTGGTGCATTTTAGCTTGTTCATTTATTAATGTTTATTTTCGATAACCTCTCCTTTTTTTTCCTGATTTTTCTCTCCATCACCCTTTATTTATAATAGTGCACTTCTTTTTTCGGGATCTATTTTTGCTTATTGTCTTCTTCCTTCATCCCGTCCCCATTCCAGGTAAATAATGTTAACCACTTAATGTGTATCATGTCACAGATTTCTCCTTACTCAATTGGTTGTTCAATGAGGTTGTTCAAAAAATTGATATTGAATATATGCACAAGAATTTGGTAACATACCAATAAAATGAGCACTTGAACAAATATCTCCTCTTAGGAAACAAAATATTGCCAGAGTCTTTGAAATCTCTTGTTTCTTTTCCCAGATCTGCCCCACCACCCACTGTTCTCTAATTCTGTTTAGGTGTTTGTGTTTATCTTTGTTTGCTTCTAATTTCTATTTTAATACATAGGTTATAACTAAACAAAATATTGTGTAGTTTTGCATGCTTTAAACTTTCTACAAATGGGACAATGCTGTACATGTCTTCTGTAATGTAATTTTTCACTCAAAATTATAAAATTCAGTCATATTGATGTGTTTAATTTTAGGCTATTCATTTTCAGTGCATACATAAAACACCAACATTTATGTATCTGTTCTCCTGGTGGTGTACATTTGGGTAAGTCATGGTTTTTTGCTACTACAAAGTAGTGTTACACTGAGTGTTCTTGTACTTGTTCCCTGGTTTTTAAATATAAGAGTTCCTCTAAGAAAGAGTTTCTCAAGCGTGGAATTGCTGGATAGTGGGTACACACATCTTTTTTTTACAGCTTTATTGAGGTGTAATTGATATACAAAAAAATCTGATATACAAAAGAATCTGATGAGTTTGGACGTATGCATACACCTGTCATATCATCACCACAATCAAAGAAATAAACATATTCATCACCTCTAGAAGGTATACACACCTTGAACTTTGCTAGAGAATGCCAAATTGTTTTCCAAAGCAGATCTACCAATTTACAATCTGTCCAATGGTTCAAGAGAGTTCTTGACATGTTGCCTTGCCAACACTTGATGTAGTGCTCCTTTTTCATTTTAGCCATTCAGGTGATATACTTTATTGTAGTGTTAGTCTGCATTTCCTTGATTAATAATTAAATTTAGCAATGTTTACATGTTTAATGGTATATTAAATGCTCTCTTTTGTGAGGTAGTTGTTGAAATTTTTACCCATTTTTCTATTGAGCTAATTTTCTCCCATGGATTTGTAGAGAAATTAACTCGTAGGTGTTCTTATAAATTCTACATACTAGCCTTTCTTGGGTACATAACTATATATATATATTATACATATCTCTTAAATGTGTATAATATATATAATCATATCTCACTATAGGGCTAACCTTTTCATTCTTATGTAGTTAATTCTGGTAAATGGAATAACTTGATTTTGATGTAGTCATTTTTAGCAATCAGCTCCTTACTGATAAAGAAGATTAAGAAATCCTTTCCTACCTTGAGGCTATGAAGATACACTCCTAAGGTATATTCTTAAAGCTTTGTGGCTTATTACATTTATGTTTCTATTACAGCTGGAAGTAATTTGGGATATGTTGTGAGGTAAGTGACCAATGTCATTATTTCTTCAAACAGATACCCAATTTTCCCATCAACACGTGTAGAAAAATCTATTCGTTGACTTCTGCGCTACCACCTTTGTGTGGATATGGACATATATACATTTTTTTCCCATGGATCAATTTATATGTCACTGGCCCTATGCTACACTACCTTTATTACTGTGGTTTTATAATAATTCTTGACATTTGTTAGATCCTCCCACTTGGTTATTCTACTTCAAGAATGTATTAGCTCTTCTTGTTCTTTTGCAGCATAATACAAATTTTAGATTTAACTTATCAAGTTCTTTCAAAAACTTATTTGGATTTTTATAGGATTATATTAAATGTATAAATCAATTTGGAAAAATGAACATTTTTTAAAGCATTGAATCTATTCAACCTATAAAGATAGGATATATTTCAATTTATTTGAGTCTTCTTTAATGGCTGTCAATAGACTTAATATATTTATATTTACTGCAATGTAAAAGTCTTATTCTCCAGCATAAACTAACATATTACTCTTCCCCTACTTCTACCTGTTATCCAGGAAGTGTTTATGGTTTTTTCCACTGGGGTTACTTTTTTTCTCACATTTTCTTAGACACATCATCATTAGACAAGCCAAAACTCTCTCTCTAAACTCCCTCCTTTGTTTTTGCATTCCGTACCTTGATCACTGCTCACTCAGTCAGCCTTAACAGTCCATTTCTGTGTTCTTTAATCTCCCTAAAGAACCAGAATACTGCAATCTATATTTCCAGGCATTTTATCTCTGTTATCTAAATCTATACTTTGGGTGGAATTTTCTGGCTCCATAATTTAATTCTCTATGTTCTGAGTGCTGCAGAATCCATATCTCTAGTACAGCTCTATTGCATCTCAATTTCATGTCTGTATATACAGCTACCTACTTCCGATTTTCATCTGGTTGTCCCATAGACAATTCAAACCTGGCTATCCCAAATGAGAATTGTTACTGCTAACAGGATCCCATATTATTTGAAGTTGTGGCCATTGTAAAAAACCAAAGTCATATAGAGACAACTGAAAAATTATGTTGATCACTTGTCTGCTGATGACAACCAAATACTTCTCTCGAGCCTCAGGTCTTTCTTTTAAGCAGCAGCCTAAAAGGGACTTCCATACTTACATCCATGAAACCAGAAACTCAACTTATTCAAAAACTCCATTCTATCTATTCTCTCAAATTTGTCTAATTGGATTTAATTCATATCGGTTGATCATCTTCTTTGTTTTCATTAATTTTTCCCTGAAGTGTCACTCTCTTTAATATGCCTTTGCAGAAGGTGTTCTCTCTGTCTAGAATGAACTACCCACAATCAGGTCTATCTGGTGAAGCTCAAATGTAACCTTCCCTTAGCTTTTTTCTGATGCAGCAGACAGAATTGGCATGTCCTCCCCAGAGCTTCCAGAGAACTTCTAATTCTAGTACTATATTATATTATGTTGTTATATTTTGATATGATATCATTGTGTATTATATTCCATTCTACTATAATCACTTTCTTTACTAGACTCTTAGCTTCTTTGAGAAAAGTTCTGTTTTCTATTCAATTTTGTGTCCTTCATATTTGGAAAAGTGGGAAGACATAGTAAAATCTCAAGAAAAGATATAAATAAATGTAAAAGGAGTGATTAAGAGACTGGAAGCACAAGGAGCAAAGTGTACCCTCTGGGTCTGTTCTCATGAATGCTGACTAAGAATTCAGAGTGCAGGGAAGGATGCTTAGCAGAATATTAAAATAGAGGCTGTAGTGAGGCTGCAGGGCTGCAGCAGATCTGTGAAGAAGTGGGCAGTGGCTGTGCTCCACTATGGTGAGCTACCAGAACAGAGAGACAAGGCTGTCTGGTTGGTGTGGGCCAACTTCCCAGTGAGAGGAAACAGCCCCTTCTCCTCTCCAGAGATGCTGTAGCCTTCAGGTATGTCTCCTCTCTGAACATCTTTTTTGGCTGTTGAGCAATAAATCAGTCTCAGACCTTGCCCTTGGTCCTGTCAGTACCAGTACATGGCATTGTATTTCTAATTCTGTTTATACTCCAGCGTCACATCCCGTCCAGCCCCAGTGAGCAGGAATGCTGGCATCTGGTAGATTTCAGCAACTATGGGTCCTGTGGGGTAAGGATGCAAAGGCAGAGTGTAAGGCCCAGTAGGGTGCCCCATGCTGTTGTAAGTAGAAGGTGCTGGAGTGCGGATCTGCACACCCAGGACAGGAATTTACCACCTGAGTTTTGGATTCACCAGCTCCCAGGAGACAAAGGGCAATGTAGCAAAGGGCCTAGCTGCCCATGGTAGGGACAGGATCTTTGTGAAGCCCCAGACACAGACTCTGAGAAAGGCCAAGGGAAGGGGCTGAGACCTAGGGCTCCCCCTGGCTCAATATGCAGATTTTCTCATTGCTATAAGGTGACTGACTGTCACAGCTGATTTTATAGATGGGTAGACTAAGGCTCAGAGATATCAAGTCCCTCACATCTTCTCTTCTACCTGCAGAGAGCTCTTTATATCCGTTCTAAGTGGACAAGAGCCCACATGGTGAGAAGACCAGGTCTCCCACTTCCCGGTCAGAGTCTCAGCCCGAATGCCATGTGCCTGTGCACCAGCTGAGATGAGAACTAGGAAAAGAAATACCTACAATTTTCAGAGTCTATGGCCTGTCTACCAACCTCTCTGTTCCCCACCGATACTGTAAAGTAGGGAAACATAAACACAAGAAGAGAATCAGATATTTTGTTGTTATAAAACAGAGCTAATCCTCTCTGTCCTCTGTGTTTATTGCTACAGTGGTAACTGACACAGTAGAGATGGAGTAGAGGCTTCTCCAGTAATTTCAGCAATAGTAAAGGGCCCTAAACCCATTGTCCCCTGGTGGTGGTGGACTAGAGCACAGATTTGGGAGATGGCCTGGACTTGAGTCCTGGCTCAGCCATTTGGCAGCTATGTAACTTTGGCAAGTGTCTTAACCTCCCTTTGATTTGATTTTCTCATCTGTAAAATGGGCATAATGAGTATCTACTTCAAAAGTTGTTGTGAACACATATAAATAGAGAATTTAAGATAGTCTTTAACACAAAATAAGTACCATATTCTTGTTTGCTATTATTATTTTCTGGACTTGATATCCTAATCCATAGAATTTAGGAAGTTAATGTTATGTTAAGGAAAATCAAACATTTACTAACATAGGATTGTGTCAGCTAACTAAAACATCGTTTCCCAGCACTGAGTTGAAATTTATATAATGACTGTAAATTTATTGCATTACATAGTTTCTTCACAAGAATCTTAGATAAATGAAAATGTGATCATAAATTAATTATTTCTTAATGAATGCTGTTATTTTGACAGATAAATGTTTGCCTTATTTTTGTGTCTGAGGTCATCTGTAATAAAAGACACTTTCATGATGACACTTTTGGTTGGATTCTGGGGACGTAGAAACTGTTGCTGCCCTCTCCTGGAAGAAAGGCGTGTGTGTGTGTGTGTGTGTGTGTGTGTGTTTGTGTGTGTGTGTGTCTGTGTGTATGTGTGTGTGTGAGAGAGAGAGAGAGAAAGAGACAGACAGCTACATAGAGAGAGAGAGAGGGAGCGGGAGAGGGAGATGGGGAAAGGAAATGATGTAATGATTTAGAATGAGAATCATTAGAAAGTACAGCAGTGTGGGTAGAACTCTGAGAAGAGTCCTGCTTACAGGTTGCCTCCAGTGATTGGGTTTAGGCTTCAGGTTTTCAACCACATCTGCAAAGTTGAGCCTCTCATTCCTCATGTGGGGCTCTTACCCTTGTTGGTACCATGGGCCCATTTGGCAATCTGGTAAATCCTAAGGACTCCTTCTCAGAATAATGTCTTAAACCCACAAAATAGAATACATAGTATTCCATTGGAAACCAATTATTTTGAAATGTAGTTATTAAAACATTTTTTAAAAATTTATGATATATTAATATACGTACATATTTAAAATTCATTAAATAAAATATATCCTGGCAAGTCTGAAAACTGCCGTGATTTCAAAGTAGTGATGAAGGTGAGTGATATTTGCTCTATGTAGTGTGATGTGAAAATACCTGTGACTCTCATATCAACTGTAATATATGCAAATATTTACGATTTCTATTATTGACTTTGTCACAGGTACAGCTAACAATGCTGTGATTTATTCAATATATCTATCATGAACTAAATGCTATATGTTAGAGATTAATGAAAATAAAGATACATTTTTCCCATTCAAATTCATAGATTCCCTGAATTCTCTCTCTGCACCCCTTGGAGGTACATGGGTCCCGGGTTAAAATTTTCTGCTTTAGAAGAGAATGTGTTTCATGCTGGAATCCATGGACAGGAAGCATTAGGAAGTTCACACATCCTCAGAAACAGTTTACCACCATGTGCAATCTCAGATTTGTCAAAAGTGTCCTGATTAAAGAAAAAAATGGAAAACAAATTTAAACCACTTCTTTAGACTGATTTACAGACCCAAATCATGACGATGACAGGTACTCACTATGACGTTTCTGGTCCTGGGAACATGACACTATTTCTGTAATCTGTCTTTTTCTGTATACCATCCTCAGTATCAGCTACCTTCATCATCATCGTCATCATCATCATCAACACCCTCATCATCCTCATTATCATGATGTATACGTGATTCTTGGGGGGTATTATTGGAATAGAAAATGGCAGGGACACAGTACGCTAGAGACATACTTTCTTGCATGAAGGAATGAGGCTTTATGCTAAGGAACCCTGTAATCAGAAATAATATCCCCAAAATGGAAACAAAAAAATCTACACAGATTATACTTTAAAATAATCCCTTACAAGAGTATGTGTTACTAATTCTGAGAAACTTCAGATCTCAACGAATGGTAATATATACACAATTCTTATTGACAGAATTTTAGACAAATCTAGAGGTGATGTAGTGGTTATGTTCGTGCACTTGCTGCGGCGGCCTGGGGTTCCCAGGTGGGGATCCTTTGGCGTGGACCTACACACCATTTGTCAAGCCAGCTGTGGTGGCGTACCACATACAAAATAGAAGATTGGCACAGATGTCAGCACAGGGCCAATCCTCCTCACCAAAAAATAAATAAATAAAAAGAAAGATTGAACTAATGTGAAATCTTGGCACAAAATATTTTAATAAATAAATACCTTACGAGGATTAAAAGGTACATTCATAATATGTTTCTTAAAATAAATTCAGGAAACACTTAGGAAAAATATAGCAAAATAGGTTCAAGACCTGAACAATAAAAAACAACAAAGCAATGCTGAGAGAAATTAACAAAGAACTCAATAAAGGAGCACGGGGGCGCTTTTTGGGGAGAGGGAAGTCTTCTGTATCTTGATTGTCATAGTGGTTACATGGATGTAAAAATGTGTCAAAATGTGGTGAAATATACACTTAAAATGGGTGCATTTTATTGTGTGTGTGTTATGCCTCAATAAAGTTGCTTTTCAAAGTTGCGTGATGGTAGTGTTCCGGAGGGAGGGGGTTGCTGAGTCCCCACGGCGGGGACAGGGTGAGAAGCAGGTGTGCCAGGTGGAAAGCACAGAATTACATATTCTTATAAATTGTTAGCAATCCATCAAGATCATGAAAAAAGAAAAGGTATCCTGGGTCTTCCCTTTCCCAGATATCCTGCAAACTGGAGAATCTGAGCCCCCTTTACACCTTCCTTCCCCTTCCTTGGGTTTCTTTCTTAACATTCCTTTCTGCTCACCTAGAGTTGCCAGGTATACATTTTTCCTTCTGGTTTATGCTCTTTCAAGTTGGGTTTCTGTTAGTTCCTATGCACCTAACACACCACTTATTTCCTGAGACGGGTGAGGGATGAGTTCGTGTTCTAAGAAAAGCTCACATTCAGCACTGTGGATTGGCTGCTGGCGCAGAAATACAGTGCTGAGTCCTCTAGCTCAGTGGAGTTGATTTGCAGGCTGCAGGCTGAGTTTTGGGGGCATTGAGCTAAGAATCGCTGATCGAGTACTTTTGATTTATCCATAATATTTTCATTCTGTAAGTAAACCAAAAACTCAAACTCTCCTTCCAGCTTCTGACGATACCAATAAACGTAACTATGTCCTTTTATGGGGACACAATCCATCTTTGCTTTCTGTTCTTTTCCTTTGACCAGATGTCCAGGACTCTGTACGACCTTAGTGTCCATGGAGCCTGTGGAGGAAAGAGACAGAAAGTGGAGAAAAATCCCGCGAGGGAGCTTGGTATTGCAGCCACAGGAGAAAGTCCTGACACTTTCGGAAGGGCTCACAACTGGAACTTACCTGCTCCCCAGAGAAAAAGGGCCACACAGCAGAGAAGTCTGAGGCACATGGCTGACACATGACCTTTTCTCTAAGGCTTCCTCATCCCCCATCAGCAACCTCCTCATGATGTGGTCGCTTCCCATGGTCTTCACAGTTGCCGTGTACCTGGGACTAAAACATTACACAGGATGTGGGAGGGCAGGCAGAGCTGGTAAAAACAACTAGTGTGAATTGCCAACTGCTTTTATTTCCTTTTCCCTGACTCTGCTGTTTCATTATTATTTCTTATAAAATCACTTACATATAATTTATTTATTTGCTTTTTAAACCTGTTAATTTGCCTCCACCCCTCCTCCCTTCCATCTCAGGCAATACATCATACAGCTTGGTGTATATCAATCAGAGGTTTCACCACACGTATAAAATCTCACAGCAGCGACTTTAGACTAAAAAATTAAATGTTGAACTAGACCAAACAATATTTATGACAAATATGCAATGCATCCAGGGAAACAATAAAATGAATATTCTTGTCTGAACCAATCAGCTTAGGAGAGAGATTATTGCTGAGAATTTTTAAGCCCCTGTTATTCTTCCAGATTTCATTGTTCTTTCTCCACTTCGTCCAGGTAACTGTAACCCTGAAGTTTATATTTTTATTCACTTGCTTTTCATTATAGTTTTTAGAACTTATATAAGAATCTGTAAATTATATATTATTTAATGTCGTATGTCTCTGAAATTTATCTAAGGGGGATCATTCTGTTCGTATTTTTTCTGTGACGTGTTCTTTTTCTATTCAACATTGTTTGCCATGTTAATTCATGTTGATGCATAGAATTTTAAATAATTCATTTTCACTAATATGTGGGTTTCCATTCTGTTCGTTTGCTAGAATTTATTACCCATTCTTGAATTAATCCATAGGTTTTTTTTGCTAAGTTTTTGTGCGACTGCAAACAGGACTGCATTCTTGTACATGTCTTTGCATCTCTACTTGCAAGATATTCTCTATACCGGGCAATATAAAGATTGAGACTTAGGGTCACCATGTCTACTTTACATAATAGACAAAATGCTTTCCAAATGAATTAAGCCAAATAAATAGTCTCATCAACAGTTCATGACTGTTTTCAAACAGTCCGCATCTAGGACTCAATTGGTATTTAATATCTGTTTAATTTTGCCCATCTATTGGGTTAAAATTTTATTTCACTGCAATTTTAGTTTGCATTTTTATGATTGCCAAGGAGCTTGAACATATTTCTATTATTTATAGGCCACTCGTGTTTTCTATAAACCCATCTGCCCATATTTCTTTTTGGATGATTAGCTATTATTCATTTGTAACAGTGCTTTATATATTCCACAGACCACAGCTTTGTCAGGTACATGTGTTGCTAATATCTTTCCAATTTGTGGCTTGGGTTTTCACTCTCTTTGTAATGTTTTTTGTTGAATTTCCTAATTTAGTCGTTTATCATCCTTTTGTGGGAGGGTATGCATTTTTTAATTCTTTATAAGAAATGCTCCCCCAGCCCAAGTTATAAAGATATACTCTCATATTATTTATCCAGACAATTAACGCTTTGAATATTGCATTTAAGCATTGAATCCATTTAGAATTTATTTTTGCTTATGCTGTGAGGAAGGGTTTAAATGACTCTTTCTTTGTATGAATAACCACCTTTCCCAGAATAACTTATTTGATATTACGTCATTCTCCTATATACCTATGATGATGTCTCTATCATATATTAAGTGCCTGCATAAGCATGGGCCACCTATTAATCTATTATTTTCGATTTGTATGCTTTTTTCATTATCCTAAATTATAAAATAATTTGATGATTCGTAGGGCAAGTCACCTCACTTTAAACTTCGATATTATCTTGTCTATTTTTGTCCCTCTTTTTCACTTAAGTTTCAGATTATTTTAGTCAAATTTCATGAAACAAATATCTTTTGTGATTTTGTTTAGTGCTGCGTTGAATTTATAGATGATATTTTCAGAAATTAGAATACTCTTACCATTGAGTTTACTTATTCACGATCATGGTGTATATTCCTTATTTCAAATTTTTATAACGTCTTTCTCTAGAATTTTAAAATTTTCTATGTTAAAGCCTTCCTTATCTTCTAATAGGTTTGTTGTTAGGTGTTTTATATTTTATGTTACTATTTGTAAATCATCTCTCTCTAAAAATATATCTTTTAACTGTTGCTAGTGTGTAGAAACAAAACTGACTTCTTATAATTATGTTGAATTCTGTAAACTCATTAAATTTTGTTATTAATGATGCAAAACTTCCTTAGATTCCTTTGGGACCTTCTCTAAACTTGTCATCTGTCAGTAATCACCTTTTCCCCTTCCTTTCTCATTCTCGCCCTTTTTTTCTTGTTCCACTGACCGGAAATTCAGCACAATGTTGAATAGAAATGGTGGTGACGTCTATTTGCTTATTTATCAATTCTGTATGATCCCACAACCACAGGTACTGGATATGTGGTAAATTCTATGGGGGTCACCAAGTGTAGATTAGATCCAGCTATATCAAGGACCTATTGGCATCCCAGGATATCTGCAATTCATTCTCCCAACCAGTACCTAATGTAGCTCACCTGAGGGACCTGAAGGATCTAACAACTTCTCAGATGAAGGAGGAACTGAGCCTGCTGGTTTATGCTCCCAGGTATTTTGCAGAAAGACCCACATCACCCCCTAGTGGCCAAAGGGGCAAATTGGTCAGATGCCCTCTGATCTCTCACTGACTTCACCTTCCAGGTGAATGGGGAGGTGAGTGGGGAGTTGCCAGCTCCAAGCTGTGAAGCAGCATCTAGGCACCTCAAGTATCAGAGAGGAATTAGGAATAAGCAGTCCTTGGTGTGGTAACCTGCGCCTACTGCGTAGAATCATCAGGAGTAATTAGTTGCATAATCACTCAGTCATTAATCTAATATTGATGGAAGGCTTATCAGTGTAATTTGCCTTCTCAATCTTTTCCAGCCACCGTTCAAGGTGAGCGTTCTCCCTAAATCCCTGTCCTAAGTCCTCTGCCCTTTTCTTTGTATGTTCTATCCTCAAGGGATCATAAGTCCTTTCATTTTCCAATTATGCTCAATGTCCCAAATTTTTACCTTTCATCCAGATCCATTTTCTGAGTCCATGACTTGTACAGACCACTGCATACTTCCAGTCAGATTTCTGCCTCAAGGGCTCCCCTGATCTCAGATAAATCATGATCTTCCCACTTGGTCCTCCTCATCCATCGGGCTATGGTAGTCATCTTCAATCCTCCCTATCTATTGCCTCTCATGTCTAATCAATTACCAAGTCCTTTGATTTTACTTCCTAAACATCTTTTAAATCTCTCATTTCCCTGTATTTCTATTACCACCATCATCATCCTAGCTACGCTGTTGCCTGCCTGCATGACTGCATTGGCTCTTTTGTCTGCATCAGCTCTTTCCTCACTGACCATGATTTTTTCACACTGTAGCCAGGGCAATTAAAAAAACACGCATGCATGCACACACACATACACACACACACACAACAATAACAAACACTAAACAGATTAGTGTTTGTTAAGTCAAATACTTTAACTCAATATCAGGGCAAGGAGTATATGAGAGCACTCTGTACTTTCCACTTAATTTTGCTGTGAACCCAAAACTGCTTTACAAAAGTAAAGTCTATTATAAAAACAAACTCAATGACTCCTATTAAATTTTATGTTAAATTCCAAATCATATACTTTGATCATAAGGTCAGGAATGGTCTGATGTCTGATGTCTGCCTCCCTCTCTCCAGCCTCAACTTGTACTCGCCCCCTTCCTCACTCTTTGCTCTGCCACATCACTACATCTTTCCATTCATTAAGCTCACCAATTTCTTTCCTGCCTGAAAAGTTTTGCACTGGATCCTCCGTATTTCTTCAACGCCTATCAGTTCATTATCCCCCACCCCACTTAATTACCTCCAGCTTATCTTTAGGATGTCATCTTACACACAACTTCCTCTAAGAAGCCTGCTCTGTGACTCTATTAGGTTTCCCTCTGTCATAAGCAGTGGCAGCTGGGTTCAGTTTCACACAACGCCCTGGCTGTGACTGACTGATACAAGGGCAGAGACACTGTACCCCAACAAAGATTCTTTCCCCTGAGTTTAACAGACATACAGACAGAAGGTAGTGGTTGCTGAGGCTCCTTATACCTGCCTTTAGAAAGAAGATCGGAGCTCCTGTGGCTTAGGAATGTGAGACTAGGATTTTTATTCTCACTCAGCTGCAGTTGATGGTCTCTTCTCTCATCCCTCTGAGCACATCCAGCATCTGTGCAACCCATTCTCATTAATACAGAATTTAGTGTTTTAAGGCGCCCTTTTTCACGTGTATCAGGTTTACTTTCCTTTTATTCATTTTTAGGCCTACTGAGGTAGAATTAATGTACACAAAGCCGCACATATTTAATGTATAGAATTTGATGAGTTTGGAGATGTGCATACACCCCGACACCATCAACTCAATCAAAGTAATAGACATATCCATCACCTCTAAGAGTTTCCTTGTGTCCCTTCATTTTGTTTTGTTTTTTGTGGTAAGACCACCTAACATGAGATCTACCCTCTTAACACACTTAAGTGTACAGCACACTATGGTTATCCAAAGATATTATTTCATACAGCCATGTCTTAGAGCAGATCTCTAGAATGTATTTATCTTGCACAAGTGAAACTTGATATAAATTGAACAACTCCCTGTTTCCCCTTCTCTATAGGCCCTGGCACCTCACTATTCAACTTTTTGCTTCCGAATCTGACTACTTTAGATACTTCTTATAAGTGGAATCGTGCAGTATTTGTCTTTCTTGACTGGTTTATTTGACTTAGTATGTCCTCCAGATTCATGCATGTTGTCACAAAGAGCAAGATTTCCTTCATTAAGGATGAATAATCTATTATATGTATATACCACATTTTCTTTATCCACTTATCCATTGATGGAGTTATTTCCATATTTTGGCTATTGTGAACAATGCTGCAGTGAACACGGGAGTGCAGATATGTCTTCAAGATCATGATTTTGATTATTTTAGATGTGTACCCAGAAGTAGGATTGCTGGATCATATGGTAGGTCTTTTTTTGATTGTTTGAAGAAACTCCATACTATTTTCCATAGCAGCTGCACCATTTTACATTCCCACCAACAGTGTATGAGGGCTTCAATTTCTCCACATACTCGTCAATATTTGTTATCTTTTGATTTTTTTCATAATAGCTGTCCTAACTGGTGTGAGGTGATAGCTCATCTTGGTTTTGATTTGCTTTTCCCTGGTGACTAGCGATGTGGAGCACCTTTTCATGAACCTGTTGTCTATTTGCATGTCTTCTTTGGAGAAACGTCTATTCACGCCCTTTGCCAATTTTTAAATCAGATTATGTGTTTTTTTGCTATTGAGTCATAGAAATTTCTTATATTTTTTTTTGGATATTAACACTTTATCAGAAAAATGGTTTGCAAATATTTTCTCCAATCCCATACAAATCTATAGTAATTAAAATAGTGTGGTACTGGCATAAAAACAGACATATATACCAAGGGAACAAAAGAGAGAGCCTAGAAATAAACTCATGCGTATATAGTCAACCCATCTGTGACAAGGTTGCCCCAATGGGGAAAGGACAGTCTCTTCAACAAACAGTATTGGGAAAACTAGATATTCATATGCAAAAGAATGAAATTGGACCCCTGTCTTATACCACACACAGAAATAAACCCAAAATAGATTAAAAATTTAAATATAAGACCTGAAACTCTGAAACTCCTAGAAAAGAACATAAGGAAATAGCTTTTTGACTTTAGTCCTCACAATGATTTTTGGATATCATTCCAAATATACTGACAATGAAAGCAAAAATAGACATGTGGGACTACATCAAACTAAAATGTTTGCTTTCCCTGTAAATAGTGAACTGGAAGTTTTAGTCCAACAAGAAACTTAAAACTATCTAAGGAATTTTATACTGGATTTCAATTTCTACCCAAATATAATAAAATAACATTCACTTACTGTCTCCCCTGGTTTCTTCCCTCTGCATGTGAGAGCAAATCTTTTAAAATCTGAGCCATCTTTATCCCCATCCCTTTGGTGACAGTGGACCCAGAGGCTGTTACTCACAACCAAGTAACTGCTTCAAAGGGGGATGCTATTTTGATCTTATTCATGAAGGTTCTGAAATAGAAAAACAATGACAAAAATAATGTCTAATCATCATTTCGTTAATCCTTTGACGTGGGTTTATTTCATATGACTTTATTTTTTCATAAGGACTACAAATAGTTTCCTCAAAAATGATTTAGACTAAGATTTTTTAAAGGATCTTTTCAAGAATTTTTTGCCCTCTGTTTTGTTATAAGGAGAAAGTAATGTTTCTAGTAAAAGGACACTCACATATTGATGTAAAATATTTAGGAATAATATTTAATGGCTTTTTTGATACCTTTTCCTACAAGAATGATAACTGTTAAATATATGATGTCAGGGGCTTCAAATTCTCAAGGAAGTATTTGATCAACAGTCACCTGCAGTAAATCAGACATAGTTCATTTTTGCCAGCAAAAACAAAAGAAGCTTAACTGATTTTTTAGAATGGTACCAGAAAGTAGATTGCAGATAAAAGACTGAAATATTTATAGAGTATTTGAAATTTACTGTTTGTCAGTCAGAAGTAGTCAGACTGCTTTCCATATTCCAGAATGGACACACAGCCGCCGTGGTATGAAGAGGTGAAGCAGCTAATCAAAAGACCACCTTCAGACACCTGAGATATGGTATGCATTATAGCAATTGGGTGGAGACTCCCGTAAACCAGTTCTGGAAATTACTTTTGTGGGATGCTGAATTACAACGCCAGTTGACTCACAACTTTGCAAATCTCTTACGTGTAAGATAGGGTACTGAGTAAGAAATGTGCACTCAGAATGGGAATATCTAATGATATGGAAGACTTTAAGGACCCTGACTGCTTCAAAGCCTCTGAAATTCTCCCCATGACATCTCCATTACTAGAGAACACTGTGCCTCTGTTGAGTGTGTGTGTGTGTGTGTGTGTGTGTGGGTGTGTATGTGTTGAGGAGGGTGAGGTAAGAGTCTATCACTTACTCCATCCATCACTGGCTCTGGAAGTTTGGTGTGGTTTCAAACACAACATAGCCCAGAGACTAGAATGTAGACTCAGAGCATGAAAAGAAAGTATTACACTTAAAAAGAATTGCTCATTTATATCATGAAAAATTTAGGAGAAATGTTGTAGGATTTGATTTTTATTGTCCTGGTCCAAGGAGGACAGGACACAAATTTGGATTAGATTATGTTCAGCGCTATTGCCATATTCTCCTAAATTGAGACATACGGGCCGCAGCTGTGTCTCTAACAACAGCTGGATTGGAAAAGGTAAGTGTGGACACAGCATCCATCCATGCGAATGACACTGCAGTACTGTTAAGCCTAATGTAGAGGAGGGAAATCAATGACTGCTTGAGATAGGGATGTGATCACTTTCTCACCATGTTTCATGTCAGAGCCTAAAATGCAGTGGGATATTTAAAAAGTATTTTCCTAGCTCTCTTCTCCAGACTGAAAATGCTGACAGAGTAGGGGACTACAGTTAAAATGGGTCCCTGGTTTCAGTGGCAATGAACCCAGTGTGAGATGACTGCCCCCAGGTGTGGTATTTAATCACCAATAAAACAATGGATGTGGCCATCACGTCAATACAATGAGGCAGCGTGTCCATTGCTGAATTGGCTCCCATCTTATTCTCTTCAGTTCTACTGTAGTCGGGGGCAAGGTCTTGTTTCCACCCCTTCATTTTCACATTTGGTGTCTAAGCCCTCCCTCCCTCATACTCACTACACTACACTCTTCATTCTCCTCTTTCACAGACTCTAATCTCTTCTGTTATTTGTTTTATTTTTTGTCTTTTTTGATCTCATATGCATAGGATTTGATTCATCTTCATCTTCGGTTTATGACACACAGGCGTTGTTTGTTGATGGTTATTTATTTATTTAAATATATAGTAGGAGCTTGTAAAACATCTCTCCCTGTTGTCCAACAATACTCAAGATAGACCTTGACAATATTTACATTTACCAGTGTAGTTCTCTCCCGCCCTGTCTCCTATGACTCCCCACCCAAGTCCCATATTAAACTTCATCCTGAACTTGAATCATCTTCATTCCTTGTCAGCGTGTGTTGGTAAACGTTTGACAACCAGTTCTCTGGAGGAAAATAAAATGAGCCCTGATTTGCAGTGTCTGCTGTTAACTGTGGTGTAAATATTCCCATTACGGCTGGTTTCAAGCTACCAACCTGAAGTCTTTAAAACTGAGTTCAGAAAGATGTGTACATCGGCTCTCACAGGCTGGTAAAAGGCAGTTCCAGCAACAACTGTTTCTTTATTTCTTTTAATATAATTTTATCTAATGTATTTCTGTAGTCATGAAAATTACGTTCCTGAGTTATTTTTTTTAGCTTTATAAAAAGCGTTATCATGGTTTACATAATCTTCTCAGGGTTTTTGCATTTGATATTATATTGCTGAGATTCACCTATCCTATTGCTCATCACTGGAGTTCATTCATTTTGCCTGATGTATATATAGTTTTCCATTGTATGAATATACCACCATTTATTCATTCACTCTCTTGTCAATGCATATGTGGCTTGCTTCCATGTCTTGCTACTGTGAATAGTGCTGCTTAGAACACTTTTGTGTTCATGTCTTCTGATGTGCATATGCAAGAGCTTCTCTTGATGTAAACCTAGGAGTGGCATTGCTGGGTCATGGAACACAGGAATGATCCACTATGTGAGACAAATTGTGTATCACTTAAGCTCCCACCAGCAATCCTGTGGCTTCATACCTCTCGAACAGTTTATATTTCCAAGCTCTCTGTATTGCTAATCAAATGGATATAAACTTACATATCATTGTGCCTTGCTTCCATTTTCCTGATCACCCATGAATTTAATTACTCCTCACCTGTTTATTTGTCATAGATGTTTCTTCTGTTAAATGTTTGTTAATATCTTTTGCTTATTTTTTGTTCATCATAGAAGATTTGTGTTCAATGTGATTTTTTGTTTTTTCCTAGGAAAGTATTTTTGTGAAGAGGTTACACTCATTGCTCCTCTTATATTCCAGCTTCTGACAGATCTTTCTAGTTCTTTTGACAAACCATGTTGTCTAAAGTCTTTCCTAAATGCACCTTCTGCCTTCTCATCCCTCTGACAACTTTCTCCAGAACCAACTCAACCAACACATTCTCTATGAAGGTTTTTGGTAAGCTCTGTACCTAGGTATCGGGGGTACATATCTTCCTTTCTTCCCGGTCTTATCCTGTCCATTCATTAATCAAAACACTGTATAAAGCACATCATCGAATTCTTTCAGAGTGAACATCCCTGCTTGGCAGCCTTACGATTCTCTTTATCTTGAGTGTCTAGAAGGGTAACAAGGCAGTGCCAAATAGTCTTGGAGATCCAAATGCCAAAGTTTATTGATAGAAAATGCACAGTGTTTTATAGAAGTGTTTTGAGATCTACCTGGAGGATTATGCATAGATTTATGTAAGAACATATGATTAACATGTGGCAGAGTCAGGAAAAAAAATCCATGTTTAAAATTTTCAGCTCTGGGAACTTTCCACGTCAATTGGCCACTTTATAGGACAAATGCACTCCATTTTTCTGGTTCTCAAACACTACACCTTCTCCACACCTCAACACTCAGATATTCTTTCTCTCTTTCTCTCCACACACACATACACACTCGCGGATATATCAATCAGAGAAGCTGTGGATTTCCTCTCTCTATATCTCCTTCCACTGGGCTCCACGGGTGTGGGGGGTTAGGGAAGAGGGGGCTGTTGCAAAGGTTCCTGTTTGGGTCTCTGATCTCTGCCCAGTGTTGTAGCACCACAGAAGTAGAGGCTGCTGTCTGCAGGATGCGCACTTGTCACCGTAAGAGATGAAAATGTTCAGTTGGGATGGATGATGGGAAATTTGGCCTTGGTAAAACCTTGTTCGTATGTGGTGCTGGAACCCTGATTAGAAGTTGCAATCAGTGTGAGGTGCTGTTTCGAGAACCAGCGATACCAAAACAGTTTGGGCCTCAAAGTCCATTGCAAGTCACTCGATCTCCACGGAGGTTCCATTTTTAAAGAGATGTTGAGAAATGAGAGCACTAAACCCAGAGCCTGCTGAAACAGAGGTCCAAGAGATGAAAGAGACCAGCAGGAGCAGTCAGACCTGACCACAGGCAGAAACCTCACAGTCTTGCTCCCTCACCTTTCTCCTAGCTCCAAGAGAATCCTGTTCGTTTTCTGAAATCTTCTTGTTAGAATCCCTAGGATCGTAATCCCCCATGTCCCCTGACTGGTGACTTCTCACTTCATTAAGCCCTAGGGGTGTAATAAGGTGAGAAGTCACCTTATTCTCACCTTAGGTCATGGATGTGCCCTCTTATTTTGATCAGCATAAAAAATCCACAATCTTTGACTACCACCTCACCCATGCCAACACACACACACGCACACTCCCCCAAGCTACTGATATAATAAGGGTCCTACTGTGCAGCAGAAGCATCAACATCTTCAGGGATTGGCCTCACATTACCCCTCTCTCAAGAGAGGTTTGACCATGCTCTTCATTCTTCCTTTCTCCATCCCTAGAAGGATGGATGATTGCTTACATAATCCTGAGGATGCCCTCATCTGCTCCCTGGTAGTGATCTTTGCCAATGATGCAAGATCTATTATTCTTTCTACTGAAGAACCATACATACATCACTGGAAGGGGCCTCAAAAATGTTCTAATTCAATTCCTAATTTTATAGAAGATGCACTGAGACCTAGATCATTGAAATCATTAAAACAAGATTTTTAGCCTTATATAAGGAAAGGGGTATGTGTTTGTGTGGTAAATGGCCATAAGTTCCTTACTTCTGTGCCACATCCTCCAAGTAACCAAGTGTAGTGTAAGCCCTGACAGTTGATTTTTCTTTTCTGTCATGCAAGTACCGGACTTAAGCTTTGATTGCTGAGGTGTCCACTTCATAGATGGCTATCTCCAATAAACGCAGTTCCAACCACGTAACTAGATAAAGAGACAGGACATCTCTCTGATTTTCCCTGCCCCAGGCTCCTTTCTTTTAAAGACATTGGTTCTTTTCCATAACTGACCACTTGTGCCACTTGTTTTTTCTCTTCCAGTGCCTTAAATTCCTGTTTTTATGTTTTAAATTCACCAATACGGAGTGAGCCCATCAAATCATGGACTCTCACCCTCAACATCAATAAAAGCATAAACCAGGCCTGTGCTTTCTCTCTCTCTCTACCTGTGACCTTGCCGTATGGTCCCAGATGTGCCATATAATTTCTAGGACCTGTAAGTAATAAATCTTTTTTTTTTCCAGTGTTTCCCAATGGTTATTGCTAAGGGCATCTTGTGATCATGAGAACCTCAAGGGCTGGTCCAGCCACAACATTGGTTATGGAAAGGCTGAGACCAGCATACAACACCAAGACAACTCGTGGTTGTTAATCACTAGATGCGTGAGTGTGAGAAATCCTAGGCTAGAAGTTCAATGTTTCTTCATATTGATGATATGGACACTTCCTCACCTTAAATGAACTATTTATTTCACAACTATCTCATGCCAGTTCCCCTCATAATGATGGACATAATACTAAACATAGGTATTTATTAGAGTCTATATGTCTTTGTGTAAAGCACTGTGGAGGCTGTGCAGCTAATTTATTTACACCTATTTCACCATGACACAGGTCATAAGCTAAGTATTGGCCAATGGAAATAGGCTTTAGGAGATTTAGAGATTTACTTCAGCTTTGAACATGCTGGATGTTTGTTCTAAATGGGTCATGCTTAGAAATGTGCAGCAATTTCAAAGTGGCTGAAGATTTTTATCCAAAGCATTATACTTTAATTTTTATAACAACCTCACAGTTGTGCTTTTATTTAATATTTCGGTCTTTTTATCTGGAGTCTTTAACTAAGAGAAGTGGGATTAGGATTTGATCCATCAAATTATGTTTGTACTATAGTGACATAGATTTAGCAAAAATTTAGTCATAGCAAAGATAATTACTGCATACTAAATATCACTGTGTACATAAAAGTGATATATGGATTAAAGGGCATCCGCCATACTCCTGTGACTACATTTGTTTAATGGTTGGTACACACCATATTAGACCAGGAACACCTCCCCCTATAACTGTACTTTTCCTGCAAAAAGAAGGTGAAAGTACCTTGCAATGCATTATTTCTGGTATGACATTATGACATATATGAGATGAAGTGGCTAGAAGCCCCTGGATCAGAAGACAATCTTTCTGGTATATTTGAGGACCACCAGCCATCAGATATATACCTGTGGTTTATATTACTGTATCAACTTAACTAAGAAGGAAATACCTTTCCCAGAAACTCCTCCCTGGTATAGTTCTTCATTAGAGTTGATCTAACGAAAAATATTTTCAAATGAAGCAGCTGTCGCTATGCTCTGAAGTCATCATCGGTCCAAGGCATTGAAGAACAGGATTAGAAATACCAATTTATCACATTATGGTGGCTACTCTTCAAGGATGGCACCCAGATGAACCATACCTCCCAGGATTCACATTCCTGGAAGTCCCTTCCTCTTGACTGGGTGGGCCTGTATGTGGTGGAAATGACTGTATGATTTTCCAAGATAGGTCATAAGTAGACTTGTAGATCCCACCTCGGTCTCCTGAATGCTCACTGTTGGGGAAGCCAGCCACTATGTAATAATTTTAACTACCCTGAGGCCAACATGCCATGAGGAAACTCACCTAACACATTGAGGGCCTGTGTGGAGAGAGTTAGACATGCCAGTCTGATCCACACTCTTATTGCCATCCCAGGTGAGGTATCAGATATGGGCGTAAAGAAGGCTTCTTGGATGTCCAGCTCAGGTGAGCCTTCAGCTATCTCCAGCCTCAATGACTATGATTGTGACAACATGGGAGACTCCAAGTGGGAACTGCCAAGCCAAGCTTACTGAATCCACAGAACATAATACATTTTTAAGTCACCACATTTTTGGGTAGTGGTTGTTGTTCTAAGCTTTTTAAGTGAGACATAAAATACATATAATAGACTGCACAAATCTCAAATGTACAGCTTGGGGAACTTTCACAAATGAATAGACTTTTGTAACTACCAACCATATCAAGATATAGGACATTTTCAGAACCCCAGAAATCTCCCTCCTGCTTCCCTCCAGGTAAATTAAAAATGCCCCCAAATGTAACCACTGTTTTACCCTCACGTAGTATGTTCTCTTTTGCTGGCTTGTTTTGTTCAACATTAAGTTTATGAGATTCATCCATCCGTGATTTTGCAAAAATTAATTGATTTTTTGATATATTTTATTCTATTATATAAATGTAACACAATTTATTTATCCATTTCATTGTTGGTCGACCTTTAAGTGTTTTCCAGTTTGAGGTTCATGAACAAAGTGGATGTGATGGTTTTTTTCTCATATATTCTTTTCTATTTTCTCAAAATTCTGTAATGTTTCTTGATTTTGTATGCAACTGATAAATTGGTTTTCTGACATCTCTAATTTGCTACTGATTGCTTCCAATATATTTTTAAATTCAGAAATGATGTTTATTGCACCCAAGAAATATTATTGATCTTTGATTGTATTTTTCTATAAATCGTTCTTCCTAGTTAAAAGATGAAATGGCTTCTCAAAACTTGATAGGGAAACATTTAGCGACATTTTAATGTTCTGAACTTTTTTATTTTCTTTTCATACAATAACTTTCTTACATCTTGGTCATGGGACTAGGAGCTGTTATGAAACTTCACAGCTTTTCAAGGTCACAACCAATCTGAAAAAGTAAACGGTTCAATACTTTTAAAGTGGAACTTTTTTTTTTTAATTTTGAACTTTGTTACTTTTTTTTTTTTGGAGGAAGATTGGCCCTGTGTTAACATCTGTTGCCAAGCTTCCTTTTTTATTTTTTTCTCCCCAAAGTCCAAGTACATAGTTGTGTATCATAGTCGTAGAGTTGTAGCTTTTCTACATGGGATGTTGCTTCAGCATGAGTTAATGAGGGGTGAGTATGTTCGCGCCCAGGATCAGAACTGGTGCACCCCGTGCCACTGAAGGGGAAGGCGTGACCTTAATCATATGCCACAGGGCCGGCTCCTAAAGTGGATGTTTTAAAATCAAGTAAAGTCTGCATGCTTTTTTCTATAAATTCCTCAATGGACGGAGGAAATCTATATCCCTTCTAGTTATGCCCAAGATAACACAGAGCAAGACTGTCTATCTCTTCCTGTCGTCCCTTTCATTTCCTTTCTCTCACTGGAAAGAGCTCCTCTCCCCATTCCATTGCCTCTGGAATATGGCTTGCACACAGGGAGCAGAGAACTCCAGGGGCTATGTCCCTGACTGCCACAAAAGTCCATGACTGCATCATCTGGCTCAGGAGATGACTGACCTGGAGGGTCTGTGAATACGGTCTGGAGAGTCCACGTGAAGCATCTTAGATCCATCCCATTCCCAATGGTTTCCTCAGTATTGTCAGAGAGCATTAGTTGCAATGACAGCTTGGAATGCTCATCACAGCACAGTTCACTGTTTTAAATCCTATTCAGAGGTTAGTGTCTCTTTCCTATTTCTGTGTCTCAGTATACCAGTTTCTGGGTGAGTCAGGCTTCCACAGAATATATGGGAAAGGAGGGTGAAAGCTAAACAAAGAATCAGGAAGGAATACAGATAAAATGCATGAAGCCAGGCTTGTATGTAATCCCCACATTTTTCCAGAAGTGTGTTGTCCTGGAAGTCAGAGGGCCACACTGGAGAACCGACTGGGGTTAGTAAAGGCTTCCAAGAATATTTAAAAATATATTCATCCAGCATTTTTAGTTGGATGTAGTGTGAATGTTAGTCTGAATAATATAGACTGTGATACATTTCTAGAAACAGACTTATGTGACCAAATAAAAACTTGTAAACAAATGTAATCCCAAGGATTAATGCTACTTGCCTTCTAATTCCATAGTTAGGTGGCAGACAATAAAGGGAGAGAATACACAGAAAACATAAAGACCATTTGCAAAATAATACTGATAACCTGTCTGCTGATTATTCATGAAAATATTTCTCTCAAGCCTGACTCTCCTTCTATGTGCCAAGTTCATTCACAGGAGCCTACTGGGTATTTGTATGCAGATATCCAAGGAAGGTACACTAGAACTACAAGCTCAATTTTGTTCAATAACTTTGCACCACTCATTCTTCCAAATTTTCTCTTATTGCCATATTCCAAGGGATGGGGGTGATTATCCTTATTCCAGATATTATCTCATTGCTCTCTCCTGACATAGCTCCCAAAGCCTGTGTCACTCAAGTGGTGCTTGTGCATCTGGTGACATCAAACTCATCGTTCAAGTTTCATCTCACATTTTGCCTTCTCTTTGAAGCTCTTCCTGATGTCAACAGACAGAATTGGCTGTGCTATTCCTTGTACTCCACTAAGACCTCTGATTAAAGCACACATGTGTGATATTAGATTACAATATTTGTCTTCTACACATTTCTCTCCAAGCTAGACTTTTATGAGTTTTCTGTACTATAGGACCATTTTCTGTTTATTTTTGTTTTCCAGTTATAGTAAAATAGAAAAAAGAGCTGGATTGTGAAATTAACCTCTCTCTTCTCTCTTCTCTCTCCTTCTTCCCCTCCTCCTCTTCCTCCGCCTTCTTCTTCTCCTTCTTCCTCTCTCTCTATCTCTCTGATATAGTTATATATATAGATATAGATGTAGACATATGCATATATGTCATGTTTAAAACAAACTTAGTGGGTCGCTGAAGTGCTGTGCCATTCCACAAAATGCGTTGATGGCAGAAGCTGCTTTGGAGGCCTGGTTGAGGCAGAAGAAAGCAGGCAGATCAGGCCACTGAATCCAGAAAAGCCCTGCCACCTGGTGGGGAAGGAAGGCTTGGGACACATTTATGCATGGAGAGGAGGTGGCTGTGCTTCACTGTGTCTCTGCTACTGGCACAGAGATACAGGGCTGTCTGGTTCTTTTGGGTCGATGTCACAGTGAGAAGAAAGAATGCCTTCTTCTCCGGAGAGGAGCTGTAGCCTTCAGATATGTCTCCTTTCTGAAGATCATTTACAATTTGTGAGTAGTAGATGAGTCTCAGCCCTTGTCCTGGGTCCTGTTGGTACCAGAACATGTTGTCGCAATTAAAATTTTGTTCACCCTCCAGGGTCACATCTCGTCCTTCCTCTCTGGACACGTATTTTGGGCTCTGAGTGATTCCACGGTCCAAGGTGCCTATGGAAGAGAGAGAAAATCTCCAGAAGCACAGCCCAAGAGGGTGCCTAATGCTGCCGTAACAGATACGGAGGTTAGCACGTTTGGGACAGGAATTTGCTCCCTGAACCAAGGACTCACCTGCTCCCAGGAGACAAAGGGCCACCCACCAGAGCACCTGGTTGCCCATAGTGGACAGGGGGTCTCCTTGTAGCTCCAAGCACTTGCTGGAAGACAAATGATGAAAGAATGGTCCCTGATTCTCAGTACACAACACTCTTCATTCTCCTCTTTCACAAACTCTAATCTCTTCAGTTGTTTTACTTTTTCTTTTTTTTGATCTCATATGCATAGGATTTGATTCACCTTGACCCTTGATTCATCACACAAAGGCATTGTTTGTTGATGCATGGTTATTTATTTATTTAAAAATATAGTAGCCACTTGTAAAACATTTCTCTCCCTCGTCCAACAATATTCAAGACAGACTTTGACAATATTTAAATTTACCTCTGTAGTTCTGTCCCATCCCATCTCCTACCACTCCCCATCCAAGCTCCATATTAAACCCTATCCTGAACTTGAGTCATCATCATTCCTTGTCAGTGTGTGTTGGTTAATGTTTGACAATCAGTTCTCTGATGGAAAATAAAACAAGCCCTGATTTGCTGTCTCTACTATTAACCATGGTGTAAATATTCCCACTATGGCTGATTTCAAGCTACCAACACGATGTTATTGAAATTGGAGTTCAGAAAGATATGTACAATTGGCTCTCATGGACTGGTAAAAGCCAGTTCCAGAAACAACTGTACTTACTTTCCTTTTAATATAATTTATCTAATCTATTTGTAGTCATGAAAACTATTTTTTTTTATTTACTTGTTAGTAGCGTTTTAAAAAAGTGCATCATGCTTTACATAATCTTTATCAGGGTTAGATTTGCATTTGATATTATACTATTAAGATCCACCTATAACATTGCTCATCACTGCAGTTCATTCATTTTGACTGATGTTCGTATAGTTTTCCATCAAATGAATATACTACTGTTTATTCATTCACCCTCTTGTCAATGCATATGTGGCTTGGTTCCATGTCTTGCTACTGTGAATAGTGCTGCTTAGAACACTTTGTATTTATGTCTTATGATGTGCATATGCAAGAGCTTCTCTTGGTGTAAACCTAGGAGTGGAATTGCTGGGTCATGGAGTACAGGAATTATCCACTATATGAGATAATGCCAAGCTGTTTTCAAATTGTTTGTATCACTTAAACTCCCACCAGTAATCCTGTGGCAGCATACCCTCTAGAAAAGTTTATATTTCCAGCTTCCTTTTTTTTTTTTTTTGCTAATCAAATGGATATAAACTTACATATCATTGCGTCTTGCTGCACAATTTCCTGATCACCAGTCAAGTTAAATATCTCCTCATATGTTTATATAGTCAATGATGTGTCTTCTATTAAATGTATAGTGACTTCTTTTGCTTATTTTTTATTGGGTCCTACAAGATTTGTGGTCAATGTAATTTTTAGTTTTCCCTAGGAAGGGATTTTTGTGAAGGGCTTACACTCACTGCTCCACTTATTATCTTCTGGTTTCTGGCAGAACTCTTTAGTTCTGTAGACAAGCTTTCTTGTCTGAAGTCTTTCTTATCTGCTCCCTCTGCCTTCTCTTCCCTTTGACACCTTTCTCAAGATTCAGCTCAACCAACCCTTCTCTATGAAGGTTTTTGGTGCGTTCTGTACCTAGGTATAGAGGGTGCATGCCTTCCTTTTTCCTGGTCTTTCCCTGTTCATTCATCAATCAAAACACCGTACATAGCACATCATTGCATTCTTTCATGAGTGAACATATCTACTTGGCTGCCTCATGATTCTCTGTGTATTGAGTGTCTAGGATGAAGACAAGACACTGTTAGAGAGCCAAGTGCCAAAGTTTACTATAGAAAATACAGTGTTTTATGAAGCATTTTGAGGTCTACCTATATGATCATGTTTAGATTTGTCTAAGAACATATGATTGACACATGGCAGAGTCAGAAAAAAAATCCAAACTTATAAATTTCATCCCAGGGACCTTTCTACATCATTTGGACACTTTATAGACCAAACTCCATTCTATTCTGCTCAGACACTACACCTTATCCCCACTCCACATTCAGGTATCGGCTCTCACTCTCTCTTTACTCATGCAAACACACACACACACACACACACACACACACACAGTCACAGATATCTCAATAAGAGAAGCTGTGGTTTTCCTTTCTCCACACCTCCTTCCACAGGGCTCCATGGGCTTGGTGGGGTAAGGAAGACGGGGCTGTTGCAAAGGTTCTTCTTTGGGTCTCTGATCTCTTCCCAACACTGTGTCACTAGCACTACAAAAGTAGAGGCTGCTGTCTGCAGGATGCGCACTCATCACTGTCAGAGTTGAAAATGTTAGATTGTGTTGGCTGATGGGAACTTTGGCCTGGTAAAACCTTGTTCTTATGTTGGGCTGGAGTCCTGTTTAGAAGTTGCAATCAGTGTGAGGCACTGTATCGGCAACTGATGATACAAAAATATAATTCTCTCCTGAAAGTCCATTGAATGGCACTAGATCCTCATGGAACTTCCATTCTTATAGATAACCATGCTTGGATGTTGAAAGATGAGAGCACCAAGCCCAGAGCCTGCTGAAACTGAAGTCAAAGAGATGAAAGAGGTCAGCAGGACCAGTCAGACACGACCACAGGCAGAGAACTCACAGCCTCGCTCCCTCACCTTTCTCCCAGAAAATCCTGTTTGTTTTGTGAAATCTTCCTGTCAGACTGCCTGCAATCATAATCCTCCATCTCCCCTGACTGATGACTTCTCACCTCACTGTTTAAACCCCCTGTCATTTTGATCAGCATGAAAAATCCACAATCTCTGGCCACCACTTCACTCATGCCAACACACACGCACACTCGCCCAAGCTACTGATGTGCTAAGGCTCCTACTGGGCCCCAGAAGCAGCAGAAGCATCAGCATCTTCAGGGGTTGGCCTCACACCACCCCTCTCTAGAAAGATAGTTAGCACCATGCTCTTCATTCTTCCTTTCTCCGTCCCTAGAAGGATGAATGATTGCTTACATAATCTTGAGGATGCTCTAATCTGCTCCCTCATGGTGATCTTTGCCAATGATGCGAGATCTTTTACTCTTTCTCTCCAAGAACCATACACGTATTGCTGACAGGGGGCTCAAAAATGTTCTAATTCAACTCCTAATTTTATGGAAGATACACTGAGACCTAGGTGATTGAAATGACTGAAACAAGTTTCTTAGCCTTATATAGGGAAAGGAGTCTTGTTTGTGAAGTAAATGGTGTTATAGTTACCTCTTTACTTCTGTGCCATATTCTCAAAGTAACCAAGTGTAGTGTAAGCCCTGACAATAGGTTTTTCTTTTTTGTCATGCAAGTAGCTGAATTATGCTTTGATTGCAGAGGCATTCACTTCAAAGATGGCCATCTTAAATATACATACGTCCAGGCGCAGAGCTAGATAAAGAGCCAGGCCACTTCTCCTTTGCCCCCCAGCCCAAGCTTCTTTGTTTTAGAGACCTTGGTTGATTTCCATAACTGACCACTTGAGCCACTTGTTTTTTCTTTTCCTGTGCCTTAAATTCCTGCACTTATGTTTTAAATTCACCAATAAACAGTGAGCCCATGAAACCCTAGAATCTCACCCTCAACATCAATAAAAGCAGAACCTCAGGTCTGTAATCTCTCTTTCTCTACCTGAGAACTCACTGTGTAGCCCCACTCATGTCATATAATTTCCAGACCTGTAAGTATTAAACCTTTTTTCTTCAAAGTTTCCTGTTGGATAATGCTGAAGTCATCTTGCAACCATAAGAACCACAAGGGCGGGTCCAGACACAACACTGGTTATCGATAGGCTGAGACCAGCACACAACACCAAGACAACTCGTGGTTGTTAATCACCAGAACTATGGGTGAGCATAAGAAATCCTAGGGCAGAAGTTCAATATTTCTTTATATTGATGACAAAGACACTTCTTCTTCTTGAATGAACTATTTATTTCACAACTATCTCATGCCAGTTCTCCTCATACTGATGTACTTAAGGCTAACCATGGGTATTTACTATAGTCTGTATGTCTTTGGGCAAAGCACTGTGGAGGCTGTGAGGAAACATTATTCATAATGGTCATAAGATAAGTATTGGCCAATGGAAATAGGTTCTAGAAGGTTTAGCGAATTATTTCTGCTTTGAACATGCTGGAATATTTGTTTTAAATGGCATACTCTATGAAATGTATAGTGATTTCAAGAGGCTGAAGATTTTTCTCCAAAGCAGTATACTTTCATTTTTATAACAACCTCCCAGTTGTGCTTTCACTTAATATTTAGCTCTTTTTATCTGGAGTGGGCAACTAAGAAATGTGGGATTAGGACTTGATCCGTCAAATTATGTTTGTACCATAGTGACATAGATTTTTATCATGGCAAGTGTAATTATTGCATACTAAATGTTACTACATACACAAGACTGATATGTGGATTAAAGGGCAACTGACATGCTCCTGTGGCTATATTTGGTTCATGGTTGGTACACACCACATTAGACTCCGACTACCCCCCACTATAACTATACTTTTCCTGCAAAGAGAAGGTAAAAGTACCTTGCAATGCATTACTTCTGGTATGACATTATGACGCATATGAGATGAAGTGGCTGGAAGCCCCCAGATCAGAAGACAATCTTTCTGGTATATTTGAGGACCACCAGCCATCAGGTATATACCTGTGGTTTATATTATTATATCAACTTAACTAAGGCAGAAATACCTTTCCCAGAACCTTCTTCCTGATATAGTTCTCAATTAGAGTTGATCTCAAGAAAAAACATTTGCAAAGAAAGCAGCTGTTACTATGTTCTGAAGTCATCCTTGGTCCAAGGCAGTGAGAAACAGGATCAGAAGTACCCATTTATCATATTATGGTGGCTGCTCTTCAAAGATGGCACCCAGGTGAACCACAGCTCCCAGTATTCACATTCCTGTCAGTCCTTTCTTCTTGAGTCTTGACTGGCCTGTATGTGCTGGAAACAACACTGTCTGATTTTCCAAGCTCAGTCATAAACAGCCCTGTAGATCCCACTGGATCTTTTGAATGCTCATTTTTGGGGAAGCCAGCCACTATGTAATAATGTTAAGTATCCTGAGGCCACCATGCCATGAGGAAACCCACCTAACTGCATGAACGGACTGTGTAGAGAGAGACATGCCAGGCTGATCCATAGCTCTTCCAGCCATCCCAGGTGAGGGATCAGATATGGGCATAAAGAAGCCATCTTGGATGTCCAGCCCAGGTGAGCCTTCAGTTATCTCCAGCCTCTGTGACTATCTGACTGTGATAACATGAGAGACCACAAGTGAGAACAGCCTAGGCAAGCCTATTCAACCCACAGAACCATGAGAAATAATACATTTTTATTTTAAGTAGTTATATTTCGGGGTGGTGGTTGTTACTTTTGTTGTTTTTCTTCTAAGCTCTTTAAGTGAGATACAAAATACATGTAACAGACTGTACAAATCTTAAGGGTACAGCTTGGTGAGTTTTCACAAATGAATAGACTGTTGTAACTATCAGCCAGATCAAGATATAGGACATTTTCAGAACCCCAGAAATTTCGCTCATGCTTCCCTCCAAGTAAATTAAAAATGCCCCCACTGTACCCACTATTTTACCTTCGTATAGTTTGTACTCTTGTACATTCTTTTGTGTGTATGTACATACATTTTGTTCAACATTATGTTTACGAGGCTTGTCCATCCATGATTTTGCAAGCAATATTTGATTTTTTGCTATATTTTATTCTATTACATAAATGTAACCCAATTTATTTATACATTTTATTGTTGATCAACATTTAAGTGCTTTCCAGTTTGAGGTCATCATGAACACAGCAGAGGTCATGGTATGTTTTCCTCACATATTCTTTTCTATTTCCTCAAAATTCTGGAATATTTCTTCAGTTTCTATACAATTAACAAATTGATTTCTGACTTGTCTAATTTACTACTGATTGCTTCTAGCGTATTTTTAAATTCATAAATTATGTTATTGTACCCAAGAAATATTATTGATTTTTTATTACATTTTTTATATAAATTGTTCTTCCAAGTTAATTGATGCAATGACTTCTCAAAACTTGCCTAGGGAAACATTTAATGATATTTAAACTTTTTGAATGTTTTGACTTTCTTTTCACACAATAACTCTCTTACAGTTTGTTCATGGGAATGGGAGCTATTATCAAACTTCACAGCTTTTTACTGTCATATAGACTCTGAAAAGTAAATGGTTCAATAGTTTTCAAGTGAATGTTTTAAAATAAAGTAGAATCCATATGCTATGTTTTATAAATTCCTTCATCAACAGGAGGAAATTTGTATCCCTTCTAGTTGTGTCTGAGATAACAAAGAACAAGACTGTCTATCTCTTCCTGTCATCCCTTTAATTTCCTTTCTCTCATTGGACAGATAGCCTCGCCCCATCCCACTGCCTCTGGAATATGGCTTGCATACAGGGAGCAGACAACTCTAGGGTCTGTGACCCCGACTGCCACAAAAGTCCATGACTGCATCATCTGGCTCAAGAAATGATTCACAGGGAGGTGTCTATGAACATGGTCTGGAGAGTCCAAGTGAAGCATGTTAGATCCATCCCATTCCCAAAAGTTTCCTTGCTATTGTCAAAGAGCACTAGTTGCAATGACAGCTTGGAATGCTCATCATAGCACAGTTCAGTGTTTTGAATCCTATTCAGAGGTTAGTGTCTCTTTCCTATCTCTGTATCTTAGTATATTGGTCCCTGTGTGAGTCAGGCTTCCTCAGAATATAAGGGAGAATAAAGTCATAGCTAAACACAGAATTCAGGAAGCAATCCAGATAAAATGCATGAAGCCAAGGCTTGTGTGTGATGGTCAGGGACTCCTCGCATTTTTCCAGAACTTGCTTGTCCCAGGAGTCACAGGGCCACACAGGAGAACAGACTGGGGTTCTTAAATGCTTCCAAGAATATTTAAAAACATACTTCATCCAGAATTTTTAGTTGGATGCAGTGAGAGGGTTAATCTGAATAACAGAGACTGTAATTCATTTCTAGAAACAGACATATATGATCAAATAAAAGTTTGTAAACAAATATAGTCTCAGAAATTAACACCACTTGCCTTTTCCGTCCATCATTAGGTGGCAGACACTAAAGGGAGAACATATACAGAAAACATAAAGACCATTTGCAAAGTAATACTGACCGCCTGTCTGCTGATTATGCAGATATCCAAGGAAGGTCCTTTAGAACTAGAAACTCAACTTGGTTCAATAACTTTGCTCCACTCATTCTTCCAAATGTTCTCTTATTGCCATATTCTGGGGAGAGGGGTGGTTGTGATCATCCTTATTCTTTATTTTTTCTCATCGTTCTGCCGCACTTTCCTAAGCCTGTATCACTCAGGTGGTTCTTGTGCATCTGGTGAAATCCTACTCATCATTCGAGTTTCATCCCACATTTTGCCTTCTCTTTGAAGCCCTTTCTGATGTCACCAGACAAAATTGCCTGTGTTATTCCTTGTACTCCACTAACACCTCTGATTAAAGCACACATGTATGATATTTGGTTACAGTTTTTGTCTTCTACACATTTCTCTCCATTAGGCTTTTATTATCTTTCTGAAGAAAGTGTCCATTTAGTCTTCATTTTTGTTTTCCCGGTTTGTTATAATAGAAAAAAGAGCTGGGTTGTAAAATTAACCTCCCTCTTCTCTCTTCTCTCTCCTGTCTACTTCCTCCCCTCCTCCTCCTCTTTATCCTCCTCTTTTTTCTTCTTCTCTCTCTCTCTCCATGATATAGTTAGATAGATAGATAGAGATGTAGACATATGCATATATGTCATATTTAAAACCAACTTAGTGGATCGCTGAAGTACAGTGTCATTCTACAAAGCACATTGATGGCAGCAGCTGCTTTGGAGGCCTGGTTCAGGTGGTATAACAGGCAGATCAGGGTCCTGAGTCCAGAAAAGCAGATGGGGAAGCAGGGCTTGGGACACATTGATGCACAGAGAGGAGGTGGCTGTGCTTCACTGTGTCTCTACTGCTGGCACAGAGATACAGGGTTGTCTGGTTCTTTTGGGTCCATGTCACAGAGAGAGGAAAGAATGCCTTCTTCTGAGAGGAGCTGTAGCCTTCGGATATGTCTCCTTTCTGAGCATCATTTACAATTTGTGAGTAGTAGATGAGTCGCAGCCCTTGTCCTGGGTCCTGTCAGTACCAGTACACGGAACCATAAGCCAAATTCTGTTCACCTTCCAGGCTCACATCTTGTCCTTCCTCTCTGGACGTGTATTTTGGGATCTAAGTGATTCCACTGTCCATAGTGCCTACAGAAGAGAGACAAAATCTCCAGAAACACAGCCTAAGAGGGTGCCTAATGCTGCTCTCATGGGGAAAGGCTTAGATCGGGAGCATGGCACGTTCGAGACAGGAATATGCTCCCTAAACTGAGGACTCACCTGCTCCCAGGAGACAAAGGGACACCCAGCAGAGGACCTGGTTGCCCATTGCGGGCAGGCAGTCTCCTTGAAGCTCCAAGCACTTGCTAGAAGACAAATGAAGAAAAACTTAGCTCTTGGGATTTCGCTGCCTTAATTTAGAAAATTTGTCAGAAGGCTAGACAGGATAGTTCTGAGGGATCCTGGAGATATTTGAGATTGGCTCCCTAATCTGTAGATGAGGAGACTGAGAGGGGAGACCAGAATCACTTGCTCCGTCCTTCTGCCTCCCTCCTGAAATGCTGCATTCAGTCTGGTCTGACTAGGATGGCACCCCCACATCTCCAGGCCAGAGTCTCCACTGATTGGCCTGCTGGATTTCACCTTCCTAGTGATGCTCATGTCTGATTGCTGTGGGAGCACTGCAGACACTCTGGTCACACAGAAGGTAGAATTCCTTTGTAATCCCATTAACTCCTTGAGGAAAGATTGACTGTGGTCTGTGCAGAGGTGTCTGTGGCAGTGTTGGAAAGACACCAGGAGCCCAGTTGCTCTGGATCCTCCTCTGCATTCAGGTCGAGGCCCAGCTTTCATTCCAGCACCTTCTCTCTGGCTGCTTTTACCTCTCTCTGTCATTTGCATGCTCTTAGATGTTCCCCTGCCTTTCTTCAATGCCCTTACTGAATTTCCAATGGAATTTATTCTTCCTTGGGTATCTTTTAACTTATTATTCATTTCTTAGATAATTTTGTCTCTTTCTTTCATTTCTTTCCTGAGTTCAATCAACTTTTTTTTTCATTTCTCCCTGTATTTGCCATTTCTGTTGTTAATGTTTGAACTTCTGGTTATAGGTGGGTTATCCTATCTCCAGCTGCTTGCTTGAGTCTATTTAATTCTGTCTGGAGTGTAGACTTCCATTTTCTTCTGAATGGTGATTGTTTTTTCGAGGGAGATGGTGAGAAGTAGGATGTTTTCTTCTACTGTATAAATTTTGCTTTCCTCTTGCTCATTTTCGTGTTGTTGAGGAATATTACAAGATTCTCTGGTCATGGTAGCCTTTCCTATTGCTCTAGGGAAGTTCAGACACTTTAGGAAGTTTTGTTTGTTTGCTTTCGTGGTGGGGGTGGTGGGTTGTGAATTCTCTTGGTTTGTGATTCTCTTTTGTTTTGCAGGACTCTAAGTTTTCCCCTTTTTCTTCTTTTCTCCTTCACTACCCAATTGCCAGAGGATGCTTCTTCCTTCCTCGTTGCCTTTATTTCTCCCTCAGAAACTATATATATGGAAGGCAATCCTTTTCAATCACCTGCCTGGAGCCTTAAAGGGAGTGAGTGCACCTTGAAACCTCCTTTCTCAGGTCCTTCTGGGGTCTGATAAGGGGGTGTCCTTTCTGGGTGGTCTCTCCAACAACCCGCAGGCCCAGACACTGCCACTCCTCCAACCCCTCCCAGTTTTTCTTCTCTACCTCCTCCTGAGGGTGGGGAGAGGAGGGACAGCGGTACATTTAATAATTTCAGAAAATCAAAAAGCAGGAAAGGCAACAGAGTGAGGTGGTTTATACTCCATCCTGGTGAGGGAGGACTTCCTTTGTCTGTAGGTAGGTGACTTTGCATTCATCTGCTTTTTGATCTTCTGAAGTTGTTTCACCAAATCAAATGATAATAAACACTTTTCTGTAGGTGCCCAACTTTTGTTGCATGATGAGAATAAAAAAAAAATATTCACTGAGATAATGAAAGGTTGAGGTGATGTGTTTCTAATGAACAGTTTTTTGCGGCCAGACTTATCTCCTAAATTGCAGACTCACTTATCCAATTCTATTTCCACCATCTCTGGGATATCCTATAGCAGGAGTTTTTTTTTTTTTTTTTTTTTAATTGATGTCTCAATAGTTAATAACATTGTGAGATTCCAGTTGTACATTATTATTTGTCAGTCACCATACAAATGCGCCCTTTCACCCCTGGTGCTCACCCCCCAAATCCTTTCCCCCTTGCAACCACCAAACTGTTCTCTCTGTCCCTGTGTTAGTTTACAGTCCACATATGAGTACAGTGTATGTCTTTCCCTGTCTGGTTTATTTCATCTAACATAATACCCTTCAGGTCTATCCACATTGTTGCAAATGGGACGAGTTTGTCTTTTTTATGGCTGAGTAGTATTCCATTGTATATATATACCACATCTTTATCCAACCATCCCTCCATTGACACTTGAGTTGCTTCCACTTCTTGGCTGTAGTGAATAATGTTGCAATGAACATAGGGCTGCATAAGCCCCTTTGGATTGTTGATTTCAAGTTCTTTGGATAAATACCCAGAAGTGGGATAGCTGGATCTAAGGTATTTCTATTTTTAATTTTTTGAGGAATCTCCATACTGTTTTTCATAGATACTGCACCAGTTTGCATTCCCACCAGCAATGAAGGAGGGTTCCCTTTTCCCCACGTCCTCTCCAACATTTATTATTTTTTGTCTTGGTGATTATAGCCCTTTTCACAGGTGTAAGGTGATATCTTAGTGTAGTTTTGATTTGCATTTCCCTGATGATTAGTGGTGTTGAACATCTTTTCATATACTTATTGGCCATCTGTATATCTTCCTTAGAACAATGTCTGCTCATATCCTCTTCCCACGTTTTGATCAGGTTATTTGTTTTTTTGTTGTTCAGTCGTGTGTGTTCTTTATATATTATGGAGATTAACCTCTTGTCGGATATATGATTTGCAAGTATTTTCTCCTAGCTGGTGGGTTGTCTTTTCATGTTGATCCTGGTTTTCATTTGCCTTGCAGAAGCTCTTTAGTCTGATGAAGTCCCACTTGTTTATTTTTCCTTTTATTTCCCTTATCCAAGTAGACATGGTATTCAAAAAGATCCTTCTATGACCAATGTCAAAGAGTGTTCTGCCTATATTTTCTTCTAGGAGTTTTATAGTTTCAGGTCTTACCTTTAAGTCTTTGATCCATTTTGAGTTAATTTTTGTGTATGGCGAAAGATGATAATCTACTTTCATTCTTTTGCATGTGGCTGTCCAGTTTTCCCAGCACCATTTATTGAAGAGACTTTCCTTTCTCCATTCTATGTTCTTTGCTCCTTTGTCAAAGATAAATTGTCCATATATGTGTGGTTTTATTTCTGGACCCTCTATTCTGTTCTGTTGGTCTATATGTCTGTTTTTGTACCAGTAGCAGGATGTTTTGATTGTTATAGCTTTGTAGTATATTTTAAAGTCAGGGATTATGATGCCTCCAGCCTTGTTGTTCTTTTTCAGGATTGCTTTAGCTATTCAGGGTCTTTTGTGGCCCCATATGAATTTTAGGATTCTTTGTTCTATTTCTGTGAAGAATGTCATTGGGATTCTGATTGGGATTGCATTGAATCTGTAGATTGCTCTAGGTAGTATGCACATTTTAACTATGTTTATTCTTCCAATCCATGTGCATGGGATATCTTTCCATTTCTTTATGTCATCATCAATTTCTTTAAAAATGTCTTATAGTTTTCATTGTATAGGTATTTCACCTCTTTGGTTAAATTTATTCCTAGATATTTTATTCTTTTTGTTGAGATTGTAAATGAGATTGTATTCTTGAATTCTCTTTCAGTTAGTTCATTGTTAGAGTATAGAAATGCAACTTTTTATTGCATTTCTATAAAATCATTTTTATTGATTTTTGTAAGTTGATTTTGTACCCTGCAACTCTGCTGTAGTTGATTATTTCCAATAGTTTTCTGATGGATTCTTTAGGGTTTTCTATATATAAAGTCATGTCAACTGCAAACAGTGAGAGTTTCACTTCTTCATTGCCTATTTGGATTCCTTTTTCTTGCCTAATTGCTCTGGCCAAAACTTCCAGTACTATGTTGAATAATAGTGGTGAGAGTGGGCACACTTGTCTTGTTTCTGTTCTCAGAGGGATGGTTTTCAGTTTTTCCCCATTGAGTATGATGTTGGCTGTGGGTTTGTCATATATGGCCTTTATCATATTGAGGTACTTTCCTTCTATACCCATTTTGTTGAGAGTTTTTATCATAAATGGATGTTGGATCTGTCAAATGCTTTCTCTGCATCTATTGAGACAATCATGTGGTTTTTATTCCTCATTTTTTTATTGTGGCGTATCACATTGATTGATCTGTGGATGTTGAACCATCCTTGTGTCCCTGATATAAATCCCGCTTGATCATGGTATACGATCTTTCTAATGTATTGCTGTATTCATTTTGCCAATATTTCGTTGAGGATTTTTGCATCTATGTTCATCAGCAATATTGGCCTGTAATTTTCCTTTTTTGTGTTGTCCTTGTCTGGCTTTGATATCAGGGTGATGTTGGCCTCGTAGAATGTGTTAGGAAGTGTTCCATCTTCCTCTATTTTTTGGAATAGTTTGAGGAGGATAGGTATTGAATCTTCTTTGAATGTTTGGTAAAATTCTCCGGAGAAGTCATCTGGTCCTGGACTTTTATTTTCTGGGAGATTTTTGATTACTGTTTCAATCTCTTTGCTTGTGGTTGGTCTACTCAAATTCTCTATTTATTGTTGATTGAGTTTTGGGAGGTTGTATATGTCTAAGAATTTATCCATTTCTTCCAAATTGTCCAATTTGTTGGCATATAGTTTTTCATAGTATTCTCTTATAATCCTCTGTATTTCTGTGGTATCCATTGTGATTTCTCCTCTTTCATTTCTAATTTTATTTATTTTAGCCTTCTCTCTCTTTTTCTTGGTGACTCTGGCTAAGGGTCTGTCAATTTTGTTTTTCTTCTCAAAGAACCAGCTTTTTGTTTCATTGATCTTTTCTATTGTTTTTCTGGTTTCATGTTCATTTATTTCTGCTCTAATTTTTATTATTTCCCTCCTTCTTTTGATTTTGGGCTTTGTTTGTTCTTTTTCTAATTCTGTTAGGTGTAGTTTAAGGTTGCTTATTTGGGATTTTTCTTGTTTGTTAAGGTGGACCTATTGCTATGAGTTTCTGTCTCAGGACCGCTTTTGCTGCATCCCATATGAGTTGGTATGGTGTATTTTCATTGTCATTTGTTGCCAGATATTCTTTGATTTCTCCTTTAATTTCTTCAATGAGTCACTGGTTGTTCAGTAGCATATTGTTTAGTCTCCACATCTTTGTCACTTTCCCAGCTTTTTTCTTGTAGTTGATTTCTAGTTTCACAGCATTATGGTCAGAAAAGATGCTTGTTATGATTTAAATCTTCTTAAATTTATAGAGGTTTGCCTTGTTTCCCAACATATGCTCTATCCTTCAGAATGTTCCATTTGCTCTTGAGAAGAATATGTAACCTGTTCTTTTTGGATGAAGTGTTCTATATATATCTATTAAGTCCGTCTGGTCTAGTTTTTAGTTTAAGTCCACAGTTTCCTTATTGACTTTCTATTTGTATGATCTAGCCATTGATGTGGGTGGGGTGTTAAGGTCCCCTACTATTATTGTGGTGTTGTTGATATCTCCTTTTAGGTTTGTTAATAGTTGCTTTACATACTTTGGTGCTCTTGTTTTGGGTGCATATATATTTATAAGTGTTCGGTCTTCTTGGCAGAGTGTCCCTTTTATCATTATATATTGCCACTCTTTGTCTCTCATACCTTTTTTATCTTGAGGTCTATGTTGTCTGATATAAGTATGGCAACACCTGCTTTCTTTTGTTTGCCATTAGCTTGGGTATTGTCTTCCATCTCTTCCTTCTGAGCCTGTGTTTGTCTTTAGGGCTGAGATGTGTTTCCTGGAGGCATCAAATTGTTACCTGTTGTATTTTAATCCATCCAGCCACTCTGTGTCTTTTGATTGGGGAATTCAATACATTTACATTTAGAGTGGTTATTGATATATGAGGGCTTAAAGCATTAAAGCATTTTATCTCTTGTTTTTCTGTCACTATGTGTTTCCCTTGTTTCTCGTCCCATGTATTTTGGACTGCTAATTCAGTTTGGTGGCTCTCTATGATGGTTTTCTGAGGTTTCTCTTTATTTATCATTTGTGTCTTTGTTCTGATTTTTTGTTTAGTGGTTACCGTGTGGTTTGTATAAAAGGTCTTGTAGATGAGATGGTCCATTTTCTGATAGCCTCTTGTCCCCTTAGTCTGAGCAGGTTTCATATCTTTCCTCTTCTCCTTCTAAGTTGTTCTTGTCACAAATTATTCCATTATGTGTTGTGAATTTGTGGTTAAAATGAAGTGACAATATTTATTTTTGATGTTTTCCTTCCCTTTATCTTTAGAGTTATACTTAAGTGTTTGCCAATCTGTTCTGACAGAGAGCTGCAATTTTCTGATTTTGTCTGCCTATTTACCTGCTTGCTCAAGGCTTTGTAAACCCTTTCTTTCTTTTTTATTTCAGGTATGAGAGGCTTTCTTGATCAAATATTGTAGAGGGGGTCTTCTGCCAATGAACTCCCTCAGCTTTTGTTTATCTGGGAAAGTTTTTTTTTCTCCATAATACCTGAAGGATATTTTCATTGGATGTAGTATTCTTGGCTGAAAGTTTTTGTCTTTCAAAATTTTGAATATATCATTCCACTCTCTCCTAACCTGTGAGGTTTCTGCTGAAAAATCCACTGAGACCCAGATAGGGCTTCCTTTGTAGGTTATTTTCTTCTGCCTTGCTGCTCTTAATATTTTTTCTTTATCATTGACTTTTGCCAGCTTTACTAATATATGCCTTGGAGAAGGTCTTTTTACATTGATGTAATTAGGAGTCCTGTTGGCTTCTTTTACATGTAATTCCAGCTCCTTATCCAGGTTTGGGAAGTTCTCAGTTATTATTTCTTTGAACAAGCTCTCTGCTCCTTTTCCCCGCTCTTCTCCCTCTGGAATACCTATAATCCTTACGTTGCATTCCCTAATTGAGTCAGATATCTCTCGGAGAATTTCTTCATTTCTTTTTAGTCTAAGTTCTCTCTCCCTCCTCCATCTGAAGCATTTCTGTGTTCCTATCCTCCAGATTGCTAATTCTATCCTCCATATTGTTAGCTCTATTATTTAAGGACTCCAGGTTTTTCTTTATCTCATCAATTGTGTTTTTCAGCTCTAACAATTCTATTTGGTTTTTCTTTATAGGTTAAATCTCTTTTGTGAAGAATTCCCTCTGTTCAGTAATTTGGTTCCTGATTTCATTGAACTGTCTTTCTGAATTCTCTTGTGGCTCATTCAGTTTTCTTATGATGGCTGTCTTGAATTTTTGTCATTTAGATAATAGATTTCCATGTCTTCAGGATTGCTTTCTGGGTGTTTGTCTTTTTCCTTCTTGTTTGGAGTATTAATATATTTCTTTATACCATTTGATGGAGTGGATTTGTGCCAGCGCATAGTGATAGTTTCTGGATACAGGTTCCACCTGCTGCCCCTTGTGGCGGAGGGGGGCAGGAGCTGTGTAATCTGAGCCCACTGCTGCAATCCCTGTCAAGTGTGGCTGTCCGAGCTGGGGTCACTCCTTGGGATTGCAGCGGCCCTGTGGGGTCTCCCACTCAATGGGAAAGTAGTCACATGGGGGGCTCAGGGCTACTGCCACCTGCTCCCACAGACCCACAGAGTTGTGCTCTCCCCTTCAGGGCTGCAGTGGTACTATGGGCTTTTGCAGCAGCTGGGAGCTTGTTTGCCTGGACTTGAAGCTCAACCACCCTCTGTTCATAGGTTGCACCAGCCGTTGTGCTTGGTGGGCGGGACTTCCACTCTGGGACAGAGCCAAAGCCATTCCCTGGGACCAGGTGGGATTGTGGTTTCTCCCACTAGATGAGAGAGTGTTTACAGGGGAGCTCAGGGCTACTGCCACCTGCTCCCACAGTCCTGCTGTGACATGCTTTCCCCTTTGGGGCTGCAGTAGTACTATGGGCATTCGCAGCAGCCGGGACCTTGTTCGCCTGGGTGGCAGCTCAGCCACCCTCTGCTCCTAGGTCCCACTGGCCTTTGCCCTTGGTGGGTGGGGCTTCCCCACTGGGTCCAAGCCTGTGCCACTCTCTGTGGGCTGCATGGCCCTGAGGGCCCTCCCACTAGATGGGGCAGTGATTACACAGGAGGGTAAGGGCTGCCGTCACCTGTTTCCACAGTCATCCTGAAGTACGTTCCCACCCTCGGGGACACAGCAGTGCTATGATCAGTCGAGCCAGGAAAGTAGTTGCAGGCGTGCGCTGGGCTGCCTGGAGTCCAGAGGGTGCTCACCTATCTCCACCACAACCTCCAGGGGGTAGTCCATCCACCTTCAGATATATAGCTGCTCGGGTCTCTCAGGCATCCTGATGTGCTGTGTGGGTATCCTCTGCTGATCAATGAATGTCCTTTTAGTGGGAGTTCAAAGGAGGAGAGACACAGGACACAGCTCACACCAGCATGTTGCTGACGTCACCACCTAGCAGTTTTTAATCCTGGCATTTTAATCCACATTGAAGCTAGACAAAGAACAAAACCTGGGTTACTCTGGAAAGAATAAGAGGCAGCACAGCATGGTATGAAAAGCATAACCCTTTGAGCCAGACAAGGCTGGGTTTGTATCCATTATCTCTCATTCTCTCTCTTTATTTATTTATTTATTTATTTATTTATGTATTTTGAGTTTGAGAAAGAAAAATGAACTCCTGGAATCATGGTTTCTCATGTTGAACCAAAGACAATATTTCCTTTGTTTGATTGTCTTGCTGATTATATAAAATTCCATATTTAAAGCGTGCGATAGAGAACTTGAAATCGGGGATGAAATAAAGGAAAGAGAATTATGTTAGTTAATGAAGATTTAACATGTAGATTATGCCCAGTTTTTAAAAATCTTTACCTTTTTCAGGTGATAGAATCTTAGTTCCTGAGCATGGGCTGCGATGTTCCATGATATTTCTACAGCACTCCCCTATTTCCATCCTAACCCCGCAGAATGCCTTATAGCTGATTTGTTCCCTAATCAAAGAAGATGTCCCCTCCCCCAACCCACAGGTGTTTCTGGGGTGGGGCCTGGAGGTTGTCTCTGCATTGAGAGGATGTGACTCTGCCTTGATGTGGATCAGGAGCTGGCACAGAAATACACTGCTGAGTCTCCCAGCTCTGCCAGCTGGATCTTTAATACATGGGACCCCTCTTTGGGAAATTCAGCAGAAAAGCATTTTGTTGGCATTCCTGACTCACCTATGACTTGTGCTTTCTGGAGATAAATCATTAATTTCATACCTTCCCCTAGGAGATGTGGATACCAGTAAATGTAATTGTGTCCTTACACTGGGCTGCATCTCTGTGTTGCCTCCTGGTCTCTCCCCGTGACAAACGGTCTTGCGTTCTGGATGATGCTGGCATTTGTGGGACCTCAGAAAAGAAAAGATTGCATGAGATGGAGTCTTAATGGCAGAGGAAGTGAGTGCCTTACAATGAAGCAACCCAAGGCAAGATCAAATATCTTTGAAGTCTCCTCTCTTCATTTAAACATTCACATGAATTTTGCTTTTTACTCCATAATGCAATTCTTTGTTTTCATTTAAGTGTCAATTCCTTTCAAAAATCCCTGGGCAACATGGAGGTCCAGGGCATATTTGAGACACAGCTATAGAGCCACAGACATAGCTCAGTGATGCTGATCCCTTATTCCAGAACTCACCTGCCCCCAGGAGCCAGATGACCACCCAGCAGAGGAGTCTGGGGCCCATGGAAGAGTTGGGCATGAAGCGGAGTCCACAGGCAGGGCCCAGGAAGGGTGCTGACTGCAGCAGCTCAGGGAGCTAGACCTCGCAGCTGCCTCCCATGAGGCGGGTCTTCCTGTGAGGTCACCATTTCCAGTGGATCCAGTTGTCTCTAGAATTGATCTTGTACATCAGTTGAATGGGACATCTTTTTTCTTAAGTATACATGCAACGTGGTTTAATATGTGTTAGTATGGGGGACAGTGTTTTGCAGGAAAAGTTGAGAGATGAATGTCTTCATTATTGATCCTTTGTTTCTGAAACATTAACTTTTACCACTTCTATCTCCACAGTTTCTTCTTTTGTTCCTTTATTTTACTGTCATTGGCTCATGTCATATTTCCTTTTTCTGTTGCTGAGTAGAGGTAGTCACCAGATGTGATATCTGGGAACACATATTGAGCGACAGAAAAGTGGAGACCAGGATTGCTGGGGAAAAAACTAGACATAGGAAAAGATTTGACTCAATTTCCTTCTTTCCTCCTCCACCTTAGCTAAACAATGATTTCAAGCATTTTGAGGGAACTTTATTTTATGGTTTAGTATTCACTTTCCTCATCTTTTGTTATTCTACTTGAATTTATGATATAAGTAATTAAAAGAACCACCATTAGAAAAACAATAAACTCTTCTTCTCATCTTGTGTTCCTGATTCTATTTATTTATCTGTATTATTCTCTTTAATCACGGATGGCATACCTATGTTTGAGGGAACTTCCTTCCTTCCATTCTTCTGTCCTTCTCTCTTACTCTGTGGCATTGAACAAAAATTCTGAGAAAGCCTACTTTGTCTGAGGCACAGTGAAAGGAAGATACAAAGAAGAATAAGGCACTATCAAAGGTTAACTCGGTTTCAAACTCAACACACCCCCCAGAGTAGGATACAGACTGATAGCACAAAAAGAAAGTATTACACTTAGAAACAATAGCTTATTTATATCATAAAAAAATTGGAAGAACTGTTATAGAATTTTATTTGGACGGTCCTGGTCCATGGAGGACAGCACACAACATTGGATTAGATTACAATCAGTGCTATGGCCATGTTCCCCTAAAAGAAGACATGTTGGCAGCAGCTGTGTCTCTAACAGTCAGCTGGATTGGAAAAGGCAAGTGTGGACACAGCATCCATCCATGTTAACTGACACTGCAATCCTGCTAAGCCTTATGTGGAGAAGGGAAATCAATGACTGCTTGAGATAAGGTTGTGATCACTTTCTCACTATATTTCATGCCAGAACCACAAAGGCTCTTTTCTTTTACTTGCCATTTGTGAAGGAAGCGGAGGGATATTTAAAAAGAATTTTGCTAGCTCTCTTCTCCAGGCTAAAAATGCTGATACAGTAGGGGGCTACAATTAAAATGGGCCTCTGGTTTCCGTGACAATGAACACAATCTGAGGCGACTCATCCTATGTGCGGTATTTAATCACCAATAACACAAAGGATCTGGTCATTGTGTCTGTAATGTGGCAGCATCTCCATTGCTGAATTGGTTCCCATCTTATTCTGTTCAGCTCGTCTTTGGTCGGGGGCAAGGTCACGTGTCCCCACCTTCATTTTCACGCTTGGTATCTAAGCCCTCAGTCCCTGATTCTCACTACACAACGCTCTTCATTCTCCTCTTTCACAGACTCTAATCCCTTCAGTTATTTGTTTAATTTTCTCTCTTTTTTGATCCCATATGCAGAAGATTTGATACATCTTATCCCTTGGTTTATCACACACAGGCATTGTTTGCTGGTGCATGGTATTTGTTTATTTAAAAATATAATAGTTACTTTTAAAACCTCTCTCCCCCTTGGCCAACAATACTCAAGAAAAGCCTTGACAATTTTTAAATTTAACTATGTGGTTCTCTCCCATCCCATTTCCTACCACTCCCCATCCAGTCCCATATTAAACACCATCCTGAACCTGAGTCTTCACCATTCCCTGTCAGTGTGTGTTGGTAAATGTTTGACAAGCACTTCTCTGGAGAAAAGTAGCACAAACCCTGATTTGCTGTGTCTGCTGTTAACCATGGTGTAAATATTCTCACTACGGCTGATTTCAAGTTACCAACATGAAGTCTTTGAAATTGAAGTTCAGAAAGATGTGTACCATTGGCTGTCGTGGGCTGCTAAAATGCAGTTCCAGTAACAGCTATTTCTTGATTTCTGTTAATATAATTTTATTTAATATATTTATAGTCTTGAAAATTATTTTATTGATTTCAATGATTTTTAGCTTTATAAAGTGTGCACCATGCTTTATATAATCTTATCAGGGTTTTTGCATTTGATATTATATTGCTAAGATTCAACTATAGCATTGCTCATCACTGGAGTTCATTCCTTTTGCCTGATGTATATATCATTTTCCATCCTAATAACATACCACCACTTATTCATTCACTCTCTTGTCAATGCATATGTGGCTTGCTTCCATGTCTTGATACTGTGAATACTGCTGCTTAGGACACTTTGTTTTTATGTCTTCTGATGTGCATATGTAAGAGCTTCTCCTGATGTAAACTTAGGAGTGGAATTGCTTGGTCATGGAATACGTGAGTGATACGCTATGTGAGATAATGTCAAACTGTTTCCAAATCTGCCACTTAAGCTCGTACCAGCAATCCTGTGGCTCCATACCCTCTTGAACAGTTTATATTTCCAAGCTTTTTATATTGGTAATCAAATGGATATAAACTTACATATCATTGTTTCTTGCTTCACATTTTCCTGATCACCAGTAAAGTTAAACATCTCCTCATATGTTTACTGGTCATAGATGTTTCCCCTATTAAATGTATGTTAATATCTTTTGCTAATTTTTTAATGGCCATACAAAATTTGTGCTCAATGATTTTTTTCGGTTTTCCCTAGAAAGGATTTTTTTGAAGGACTTAACCCACTGCTTACTTATCTTCCATCTTCTGACAGAACTTTCTAATTCTCTAGATGAGCCACGCTCCCTGAAGTCTTTCTTATCTTCTCACTCTGGCTTCTCTTCCCTTTGACACCTTTCTTGAGATTCAGCTCAATCAACACTTTCTCTATGGAGGTTTTTGGTATGTTCTGTGCTTAGGTAGGGAGGCTGCACACCCACCTTTGGCCCAGTCTTACCGCGTTCATTCATCAATCAAAACACTGTATATAGCACATATTCCCATCCATTCATGAGTGAATGTCTCTGAGTAGCTGCCTTACGATTCTCTTTATCTTGAGGTTCTAGGATAGTAACAAGATGGTTCTCAATAGTCTTGGAAAGCTAAATGCCAAAGTTTATTATTGAAAATACACAGTGTTTTATAGAAGTGTTTTGAGGTCTACCTAGAGGATTATGTGTATATTTATCTAGGAACATATGATTAATGTACAGCTAAGTCAGGAAAAGAATCCAGGTTTTATAATTTTCAGCCCATGGAACTTTCCACATTGGTTGGCTACTTCATAGGCCCAGCTCTCTTCCCACTTTGCTAGTTCTAAAACACTACTCCTTGGCCACACTCCACACTCAGGTATTCACACTTTCTCTCTGTCTTTAAACACAGACACACATATACACTCATAGATGTCTCAATCAGAGAAGCTGTGGTTTTCTTCTCTCCACAACTCCTTCCACCAGGCTCAACCAATGTGTTGGGGTGGGGAAAGGGGGCTGTTGCAAAGGTTCTTGTTTGGGTCTCTGATCTCTGCCCAGCGCTGTGTCACTAGCAGCACAGAAGTAAAGGCTGCTGTCTGCAGGATGTGTACCCGCCACCGTCAGACTTGAAAATGTTAGGTCGGGATGGTTGATGGGAAATTTGTCCTTGCTAAAACCTTGTTCGTATGTGGGAGTAGAACCCTGATTAGAGGTTACAATCAGTGTGAGGCCTTGTTTCGGCAACTGACGATACCAAAGCATAACTGTGGCGTCAAAGTCCATTGCTCGGCACTTGATCTCCACGGAGGTTCCATTCTTACAGAGAGCCCTGCTTGGATGTTGAGAGACGAGAGCACCAAGCCCAGAACCTGCTGAAACAGAGGTCAAAGAGATGAAAAAGGCCAGCAGGACCAGTCAGACACGACCACAGGCAGAGAATTCACAGCCTCGCTCCCTCACCTTTCTCCCAGCTCCCAGAGAGGCCTCTTTGTTTTGTGAAATCTCCCCGTCAGACTCCCTGGATCATAACCCCCATCTCCCCTAACTGGTGACTTCTCACCTTACCCTTTACACTCCCAGAGGGCAGGGATGTCCCCTCTCATTTTGATCAGCATAAAAAATCCCCAATCTCTAGCTACCACATCACTCATGCCAACACACATGCATACTCGCCCAAGCTACTGATATAATAAGGCTCGTACTGGGCCCCAGAAGCAGCAGAAGCATCAGCATCTTCAGGGGTTGGTCTCACACTGCACCTCTCTCAAGAGAAGTATGACCATACTCTTCCTTCTTTCTTTCTCCGCCTCTAGAAGGATAGATGACTGCTTGCATAATCTGGAGGATTCTCTAATCTGTCCCCTGGTGGTGATCTTTGAAAATGATGCAGGACTATCAAAGAACCATACACACATTACTGAAAGCAGCCTCGAAAATGTTCTAATTCAGGGGTTCGAACATGTTCTAATTCAACTTCTAGTTTTATAGAAGATACATTAGGACATAGATCATTAAAATGGCTGAGACAAATTTCTTAGCGTTATATAAACAAAGGAGTATATGTTTGTGCAGTAAATAACATTATAGTCAATTCTTTATTTCTGTGCCACATCCTTAAAGCAACCAAATGTAGTGTTTTTTCTCCTCCCAAGCTTTAAATTCCTGCTCTTATGTGTTAAATTCACCAATATGGAGTGAGCCCACGAAATTTGAGGCCCTCACCTTTGATCCCAATAAAAGTAGAACCCCCGGCGCCTGCATGCTTTCTCTACTTGAGACCTTGCGGTGTAGCCCCAGCTGTTCCATGTAATTTCTAGGACCTGTAAGTAACAAACATTTTTTTCCCCAAAGATTCTGAATGGTTATTGCTGAGGACATCTTGCAATCCTAATAAGAACCACAAGGGCCATTCCAACCGCGACATTGGTTATCAACAGGCTGAGACAAGCACACAACACCAAGACAACTCATGGTTGTTAATCACTAGAACTATGGGTGAGCATAAGAAATCCTAGGTTCATTGTTTCTTCCTATTGAAGATAAGGACACTTCCTCATCTTCTAAATGAGGACTTTATTTCACAACTGTCTGATGACAGTTCCCCTCATATTGATGTACTTAATACTAAACATGGCTATTTATTATAGTCTATATGTCTTTGTGTAAAGCACTGTGGAGGCTGTGAGGATAATTTATTTATAGGTATTTACTGTGATACAAGTCATAAGCTAAGTATTGGCCGATGGAAATAAGTTCTAGAAGATTTAGGGAATTATTTCTGCTCTGAACATACCTGAATATTTGTTTTAAATGGCTTACTCTTGGAAACACATGGCAATTTCAAAGAGGCAAAAGATTTTTCTCCAATGCGTTATGCTTTCATTTTATGAGACTCACAGTTGTGCTTTCAGTTAATATTCAGTTCTTTTTTCTGGAGTGGGTAACTAAGAAAGGTGGGATTGAGACTTGATCCATGAAATTATGTGTGTACTATAGTGCCATCGATTTTTATCATAGCAAATATAATTATTGCATACTAAATATTACTGTGTGCATAAGACTGATATATAGATTAAATGGCATCTGACATGCTACTGTGGTTATACTTGTTTCCTGGTTGGTACATACCACATTAGACCCGGAACACCTCCTAGTATAACTACAATTTCCTCCAAAGAGTAGGTGAATGTACCTTAAAGTGCACTACTTCTGGTACAACATTATGAACGATATGAGATGACGTGGCTGGAAGCCTCTGGATCAGAATAAAATCTTTCTACCCCTTCTGAGGATGACCAGCCATCAGGTATAAATATAAACCTGTGGTTTATATTACTGTATTGGCTTAAATGAGGAGGAAATACCTTTCCCCGAATCTTTTTCCTGGTATAGTTCTTGATTAGAGTTATCTCAAGAAAAATAGTTGCAAATGAAGCAGCTGTCACTATGCTCTGAAGTCCAAGGCAGTGAGGAACAGGATCAGAAGTACCAATTTATCATATTATGGTGGCTACTCTTCAAGGATGGCATCCAGATGAACCACACCTCCCAGCATTCACATTCCTGGAAGTCCCTTCCTCTTGAATGGGTGGGCATGTGTGTGGTGGAAATGACTGTATGATTTTCCAAGATAGGTCACAAGTAGACTTGTAGATCCCACCTGGGTCTCCTGAATGCTCACTCTTGGGGAAGCCAGCCACTATGTAATAAGAGGCCACCATGCCGTGAGGAAACCAACCTAACACACTGAGGGTCTGTGTTGAGAAAGAGAGACATGCCAGGCTGGTCCACAGCTGTTCCAGCCATCCCAGGTGAGAGATCAGGAATGGACATAGAGAACTCATCTTGGGTGTCCAGCCCAGGTGAGCCTTCAGATATGTCCAGCCTTGGTGACTATTTGACTGTGAGGACATGAGAGACCACAAGTGGGAACTGCCCATGCAAGCCTCTTCAACCCAAAGAACAATGAGAAATAGTATATTTTTATTTGGGCTGTGTCCACTGCCACAAATGTCCATGACTGCATCATCTGACTCAGGAAATGACTGATCTGAGGTATCTGTGAACGTGGTCTGGACAGTCCAAGTGAAGCATCTTAGATCCATCCCATTCCCAATGGTTTCCTTATGTTATCAGAGAGCATTAGTTGCAATGACTGTTGCAATGCTCATAGTATCACATGTCAGTGTTTTAAATCCTATTCAAAGGTTACTGTCTCTTTCCCATCTCTGTATCTCAGTATATTGGTCACTGGATGAGTCAGGCTTCCACAGAATATATGGGAGAAAACAGACAAAGCTAAACACAGAATTCAGGAAGAAATTCAAATAAAATGCTAAGCCAAGGTTTGTGTGTGATGGTCAGGGAGGGTCTCCCCACATTTTCCAGACCTTGCTTGTCCCAGAAGTCACAGAGCCATATACGAGAACAGACTGAGATTCTCAAATCCTTTGAAGAATATTTAAAAATATATTTCATCCCGCATTTTTAGTTGGATGCAGTGTGAGTGTTAGTCTGAATAATATAGACTGTCATTGAATTCTAGAAACAGCCTTATGTGATCAAATAAAAAATTGTAAACAAATGCAGTCCCCAAAATTAACACCACTGGCCTTCTAATTCCATAGATAGGCGGCTGACAACAAAGGGAGAAAATATACAGAAAACATAAAGACCATTTGCAAAATCAAACTGACCACCAGTGTGCTGACTAGTCGCGCAAATACTTCTCTATCTTGACTCTCCCCTCTAATTGCCAAGTGCATTCACAAGAGCCTACTGGGTCTTTCTATGCAAATATCCGAGGAAGGTCCACTAGAACTAGAAATTCAATTTTGTTCAGTAACTTCGCTCCACTCATTTTTCCAAATTTTCTCTTATCGCCATATTCCTGAGGGTTTGATCATCTTTATTCCTGATATTATCTGATCACTCTCTCCTAACATAGCTCCCTAAGTCTGTATCACTCAGGTGGTGCTTGTGCATCTGGTGAAATCTTCCTCATCATTTGAGTTTCATCTCCCTTTTTGCCTTCTTTTGAAGCCCTTCCTGATGTCACCAGACAGAACTGGCTGGGTGATTTCTTTTACTCCACTAACACCTCTGACTAAAGCACACATGTACAATATTAGAGAACAGTATTTGTCTTCTATACATTTCTCTCCCCACTAGGTTTTTATTATCTCTCTGAAGAAAGGGACCATTTTCTGTTCATTTTTGTTTTCCAGTGTTTGGTAAAATACAAAAAAGAGCTGGGTTGTAAAATTAACCTCTCTCTTCTCTCTTCTCCATCTCCTCTCCTTCCTCCCATCTACCTCCTCTTCCTCCTCATGCTTTTTCTTCCTCTCTCTCTCTTTCTCCGTGAGATAGCAGATAGATAGACAGATAAACATATATATATATATATATATATACATTTATGTCATATTTAAAACCAACTTAGTGGATTGCTGAAGTACCAGGTCATTCCACAAACTGTGTTGATGGCAGCTGCTGCTTTGGAGGCCTGGTTGAGGTGGAGGAAAGAATGCAGATCAGACTACTGAGTCCAGAAAAATGCTGCCACATGGTGGGAAAGCAGGGCTTGGGACACATTTATGCACAGAGTGGAGGTGGCTGTGCTTTACTGTGTCTCTACTACTGGCACTGAGATACAAGGCTGTCTTGTTCCTTTGTCGATGTCACAGTGAGAGGAAAGAATGCCTTTTTCTCCTGAGAGGCGCTGTAGCCTTCAGATATGTCTCCTTTCTGGACAACATTTACAATCTGCGAGTAGTAGATCACTCTCAGCCCTTGTCCTGGGTCCTGTCAGTACCAGTACATGGAGTCGTAATCCAAACATTCCAGGGTCACATCTTGTCCTTCCTCTCTGAACAAGTATTTTGGTCTCTGAGTGATTCCACCATCCATGGAGCTTGTGGAAGAGAGAGAAAGGCTCTGGAAACACAGCACCAGAGGGTGCCTAATGCTGCTGTCAGAGGAAAGGCTTAGATCTGGAGCTTGGCACTTTTGGGTCTGGAATTTGCTGCCTGAACCCAGGACTCACCTCCTCCCAGGAGACAAAGGGCCACTCAGCAGAGCACCTGCTTGCCCATGGTGGGCAGGGGGTCTCCTTGTAGCTCCAAGCACTTGTTGGAAGACGGATGACAAAAGAAACTTAGCTCTGGGGATCCCTATGCCTTAATACATGCAATTTGTCAGAAGGCTCGACTGGATAGTTGGAAGGGATGTTAGAGGTATTTGAGATTAGCTCCCTAATTTTGTGGATGAGGAGACTCAGAGGGAAGACCTGCATCACTTGCTTCCTCCTTGTGCCTCCTGCCTGAAACTCTGCACTCCAACTGGCCTCAGTGGGCTTATACCCCCAGGTCAGTGTCTCCTCTGATTGGACCGTTGGATTTCACCTTCCTAGTTATGGTCATTTCTGATTATTATGGGAGCACTGCAGACACTCAGGTCACACAGAAGGTAGGATTCATTTGTAATCCCGTTCACTCTCTGAGGAAAGAGTGACGCCTGTGGTCTGTGCAGAGGTGTCTGTGGCAGTGTTGGAAAGGCACCACTTAGATCTGCTGCCAGGAGCCCAGTTGCTCTAGGTCCTCCTCTGCATTCAGGTCGAGGCCCAGCTTTCATTCCAGCACCTTCTCTCTGGCTGCTTTTACCTCTCTCTGTCATTTCCATTCTCTTAGATGTTTCCTTGCCTTTCTTCAATGCCCTTACTGAATTTCCAATGGAATTTATTCTTCCTTGGGTATCTTTTAGCTTATTCTTCATTTCTTAGATAATTTTGTCTCTTTCTTTCATTTCTTTCCTGAGGTCAATCAACTTTTTTTTTTCATTTCTCCCTGTGTTTGCCATTTCTGTTGTTAATGTTTGAACTTCTGGTTATAGGTGGGTTATCCTATTTTCAGCTGCTTGCTTGAGTCTATTTAATTCTGTCTGGAGTGTAGACTTCCATTTTCTTCGGAATGGTGATTGTTTCTTGGGGGGAGGTGGTAGGAGCTGAAGGGTTTCTTCTACTTTATGGATTTTGCTTTCCTCTTATTCATTTTCGTGATGTTGAAGTATTTTACAATGTTCCCAGAAAATGTTATCTTTTCTCGTTGTTCCAGCAAAGTGCATACTCTGTGGAAAGTTTTGTTTGTTTGTTTTCCTGCTAGGGTAGTCCTGAAGTCTTTTGTTTTGTTATTTTCTTTTCTTTTCAGGACCTTAAGTTTTCCCTCCTTTTATTGTTTTTTCCCTCATTCCCAGTTGCCAGAGGACCCTTCTTCTTTCATTTTTGCCTTTTTTTCTCTCTCAGAAGCTATATATTTGGAAGGGAATCCTTTTCAATCACCTGCCTGGAGCTTTTAAGGGAGTGAGTGCACCTTGAAACCTCCTTCCTCAGGTCCTTCTGGGGTCTGATCAGGGGTGCCCTTTCTAGATGGTCTCTCCAACAACCCGCAGGCCCAGACACTGATCCTCCTCCATCCCCCTTCAGGTTTTTCTTCTCTACCTCCTCATGAGGGTGGGGAGAGGAAAGACAGGGGTACATTAACAATTTCAGCAAATCAAAAAGCAGAAAAGCCAGTGGAATGAGGCAGTTTATACTCCATCCTGGTAAGGGGGGGCTTCTTTGGTATAAATGTAAGTGACTTTGTATTCGTCTGCCTTTTTATTTCCTGAAGTTGTTTCACCAAATCAAATGATAATAAACACTTTTCTGTGGGTGCCCAACATTTGTTATGTGATGAGAATAAAAAAAAGTACTCAGGGGCCGGCCCGTCAGGGCAAGCAGTTAAGTGCACGCACTGCTCTGGGGCAGCCTGGGGTTCGCTGGTTCGGATCCCTGGCATGCACCGACGCACTGCTTGTCAAGCCTTATTGTGGCGGCATCCCGTATAAAGTGGAGGAAGATGGGCACGGATGTTAGCCCAGGGCCAATCTTCCTCAGCCAAAAAAAAAAAAGAGGAGTATTGGCAGATGTTAGCACAGGGCTGATCTTTCTCACAAAAAATAAAAAAGTATTCACTGAGATAACAAAATGTTGAGGTGATGTGTTTCTAACAAACAATCTATTGGGGCCACACGTGTCTGCTAAATTCCAGCCTAATTTATCCAACTCTATTTCCACCAACTCTGGATATCCTATAGCAGGAGTTTTTAATCCTGGCATTGATACACATACCTGCATAGGCATTAGGCAAGGGACAAAACCTGGATTTTTCCAGAAAGAATAAGAAGCAACTCAGCGTGGTATAAAGCACAACCCTTTGAGCCAGGCAAAGCTGTGTTTGTATCGTATATCTCCCTTTCACTCTCTTTTTTTTGTTTTTTTGAGTTTGAGAAAGAAAAATGAACTCCTGGAATCATGTTTTCTCATGTTGAACCGAAAACAAAACTTCCTTTGTTTGATTGTCTTGCTGATTAAATAAAATTCTATATTTAAAGCATACAATAGAGAACTTGAAATAGAGTGTGAAATAAAGGAAAGAGAATTATGTTAGTCAATAAAGATTTAACCTGACAAATTATGTCTAGTGTTTAATAATCTTTACCATTTTCAGGTGACAGTCTTAGTTCCTGAGCATGGGCTGAGATGTTCCATGATATCCTACAGTCCTCCCCTATTTCTGTCGTCAACCTGCAGAATAGTTTATAGCTGATTAGTTCCCTAGTCAACAACATGTCCCCTCTCACAGTTCGCCATTGTTCCAGGGGCGGGACCTAGAGAGTGTTTGTACGTTGAGAGGATGTGACTCTGCATTGCTGTGGATCAGGAGCTAGCGCAGAAATAAACTGCTGAGTCTCCCAGCTCTGCCAGCTGGATCTTCAAGACACTGGGTCCCTCTTTAGGAAACTCTAAAGAAAAGTGTTTTGTTGGCATGCCTGACTCATCTATGACTTTTCCTTCTGGAGATAAATCATGAATTTCATACCTTTCTTCAGAAGCTGTCCATAACATTAAACGTAATTGTGTCCTGTCACTGGGCTGCATCTCAGTGTAGCCTCCTGGCCTCTATCCCTGACCAGGCGTCTTGGGTTCTGATTGAGGCAGGTATTTGTGGGACCTCAGAAAAGAAAAGATTGCGTGAGACCAGAGTCTTAATGGCAGAGGAAGTGAGTGCCTTACAATGAAGCAAACCAAGGCAAGATCAAATATCTTTGAGGTATCTTGTGTTCATTTAAAAATTCACATGAATTTTGGTTTTTACTCCATAATGCAATTCTTTGTTTTCATTTAAATGTCAGTCCCTTTCAGAAAAATCTTTGGGCAACATGGAGGTCCATGACAAATTTGAGATACAGCTATAGAACCAGAGATAAAGCCCAGTGACGCTGATCCATTAGCCTAGAGCTCACCTGCCCCCAGGAACCAGATAACCACCCAGCAACCCATTAACCCATTAACCACCCATTAACTTTTACCACTTCCTTCTCCACAGTTTCTTATCTTCTGTTCCTTTATTTTCCTTTCATTGGCTAATATCATCTTTCCATTCCTGTTTCTGAGTAGAGGTAGTGAGCAAATGTGATATCTTGGGACACATATTGAGAGACAGGGAAGAGGGTTGCTGGGGAAAAAATTAGAGACAAAAAACATTTGACTACTTCCTTCTTTCATCCTCCACCTCAGCTAAGTGATGATTTCAAGCATTTCGAGCGAACTTTACTTTATGGTTTATAACTCTCTTTCTCATCTTTTGCTATTCTACTTGAATTTTTGATATAAGTAATTCAAGAACAACCACTACTAAAACTATAGACTCTCCCTCTCACCTCGTGTCCCCTATATTATTCTCTTTAATCATGGATGAGATACCTATGTTTGAAGGATCTTCCTTCCTTCCATTCTTCTGTCCTTCTCTCCTACTCTGTGGCTGTGAACAAAAATTCTGAGAAGGCCTACTTTGTCCCAGGCATAGTGAAAAGGAGATACAAAGAAGAATAAGACACTATCAAAGGTTAACTTGGTTTCAAATTCAACACACCCCACAGAGTAGGATATAGACGTAGAGCACAAAAAGAAAGTATTACACTTAAAAACAGTTGCTCATTTATATCATGAAAAATTTTGAGGAAATGCTGTAGGAATTTATTTGTATGGTCCCGGTCCAAGGAGGACAGGACACAAATTTGGATCAGATTACATTCAGCGCTGTTGCCATATTCCCCTAAAAGAAGACTTGTGGGCATCAGGCTGTGTCTCTAACAGTCCACTGGGTTGGAAAAGGCAAGTGTGGACACAGTGTCCATCCACGCAAACTGACACTGCAATACTGTGATGCTTAATGTAGAGGAGGGAAATCAATGACTGTCTGAGAGAGAGATGTGATCACTTTCTCACCACGTTTCATATCAGAGCCTAAAATGCTCTTCTCTTTTCCTTGCCATTGGTGAAAGAAGCGGTGGGATATTTAATAGGTATTTTCCTAGCTCTCTTCTCCAGGCTGAAAAATGCTGACAGAGTACAGGGCTACAATTAAAATGAGTCCCTGGTTTCAGTGGCAAAGAACACAGGAGTGAGTGACCCGAGGTAAGGTATATAATCACTAATAACATGATGGATGTGGTCATCATGTGGATATAATGAGGCAGCATGTCCATGACTGCATTGGCTCCCATCTTATTCTGTTCAGTTGTACTTTAGTCAGGAGCAAGGTCTTGTTTCCATGCTTTCATATTCACTCCCTGATTCTCACTACGCAATGCTCTTCATTCTCCTCCTCCACAACTCTAATCCCGTCAGTTATCCGTTTTAGTTTTTCTCTTTTTTGGTATCACATGAATAGGATTTGATTCAGCTTAGTCCTTGGTTCATCACACAGGTATTGTTTTTGGATGCATGGTTATTTATTTATTTTAAAATATAGTAGGTACTTGTAAAATATCTCTTTACCTCTTCCAACAATACTCAGGATAGACCTTCACAACATTTAAATTTAGCAATGTGACTCTGTCCCATCCCATCTCCTAATACTCCCCATCCAAGTCTCATATTAAACACCATGCTGAACTTGAGTCATCATAATTCCTTGTCTGTGTGTGTTGATAAATGTTTGACAAATAGTTCTCTGGAGAAATATAAAACAGGCCCAGATTTGCTGTGTTTGCTGTTAACCACGGTGTAAATATACCCACTATGGATAATTTCAAGCTACCAACATGATATCTTTGAAATTGGAGTTCAGAAAGATGGGCACAATCAGCTCTCAAGGGCTGGTGAAAGCCGGTTCCAGCAAGCACTGTATCTTGCTTACTTTTTAATATTATTTTCTCTAATATATTTGATGTTGTTAAAATTATTTTCTTGATTTTTTTTTCAGCTTTATAAAAAGCATATCATGCCTTACATAATCTTATCATGGTTTTTGCATTTGATATTATATTGCTAAGATTCACCTATAGCATTGCTCATCCCTAGAGTTCATTCATTTGCCTGATGTACATATAGTTTTCCATCCTATGACTATACCACCGTTTATTCATGCACTCTCTCTCTTGTCAATGGATATGTGCCTTGGTTCCATGTCTTGCTACTATGAATAGTGCTGCTTAGAATACATTTGTATTTATGTCTTCTGATGTGCATATGCAAGAGCGTCTCCTGATGTAAACCCCGGAGTGGAATTACTGGGTCATGGGCTACAGGAATGATCCACTATATGAGATAATGCCAAACTGTTTCCAAATTGTGTATCACTTATGCTCCTGCCAGCAGTCCTGTGGCTCTATACCCTCTCGAACAGTTTACATATCCAAGCCTTTTATTATTTGCTAATCAAAAGGATATAAACATACATATCATTGTTTCTTGCTTCACATTTTCCTAATCACCAGTGAATTTAATTGTCTCCTCACATATTTATTGGTCATAGATGTTTCTTCTATTAAATGTATGTTAATATCATTTGCTTATTTGTTAACGGTCATATAATATTTGTGTTCAATGTAATTTTCTGGTTTTTCTTGGGAAAGGATTTTTCTGAAGGGCTTACACTCACTGCCCCACTTATTATCTTCTGGCTTCAGACAGAACTTTCTACGTCTAGAGAAACCATGTTGTCTGAAGTCTTTCTTATCTGCTCCCTCTGCCTTTTCTTCTCTTTGACACCATTCTCGAGGTTGAGAATGGGTTGAGATCCAGCTCAATCAACCCCTTCTCTATGAAGGTTTGGTATGCTCTGTACCTAGGTAAGGAGGGTGCACACCTTCCTTTTTCTGAGTCTTACCCTGTTCATTCATCAGTGAAAACACTATATAGCACATCATCAAATTCTTTCAAGAGTCAACTTCTCTGCTTGGCTCCCTTACGATTCTCTTTATCTTGAGTGTCTAGGATGGAGACAAGAGTGTGCTGAACAGTCTTGGAGAGCCAAAGTTTATTATAAAAAATACACAATGTTTTACACAAGTCTTTTGAGATCTACCTATAGGATTACGTGTAGATTTATCTAAGAACATATAATTGACATATGGCAGAATCAGGAAAAAAATCCAGGGAGCTTTGCATGTCAGTTTGCCACTTTTTAGACCCCGCTCCATTCCCACTTTGCTAGTTCTAAAACACTACTCCTTCTCCACACTCCACACTCAGGTATTCTCACTTTCTCTCTCTTTTTCTTTAAACACACACACACACACACACAGATGTCTCAATCAGAGATGCTGTGGTTTTCCTCTCCCCACGTCTCCTTCCACAGGGCTGCACGGATGTGGTGGGGTGAGGCAGAGGGCGCCGTTGCAAAGGTTCTTGCTTGGGTCTCTGATCTCTGCCCAGCGCTGTGTCACTAGCACCACAGAAGTAGAGGCTGCTGTCTTCAGGACGTGCACTCTTCACGGTCAGAGTTGAAAATGTTGGGCTGGGAGGGCTGAGGGGAAATTTTTCCTCCTCAAAACCTTGTTCGTATGTGGGCTTGGAGCCCTGATTAGAGGTTACAATCAATGTGAGGCCTTGTTTTGGCAACTGACGATACCAACACATAGTTCGGGCCTCAAAGTCCATTGCTTGGCACTTGATCTCCACGGAGCTTCCATTCTTACAGAGAACCCTGCTTGGATGTTGAGAGACGAGAGCACCAAGCACAGAGCCTGCTGAAACAGAGGTCAAAGAGATGAAAGAGGCCAGCAGGACCAGTCAGACATGACCACAGGCAGAGAACTCACAGCCTGCTTCCCTCACCTTTCTCCCAGCTCCCAGAGAATCCTGTTTGTTTCGTGAAATCTCCCTGTCAGACTCCCTGGATCATAATCCCCCATCTCCTCTGACTGATGACTTCTCACCTTACCCTTTACAGCCCCAGAGGGCATGGATATGCCCGCTCATTTTGATCAGCATAAAAAGTCCACAATCTCTGGCTACCACCTCACTCATGCCAGCACACACACACACTCGCCCAAGCTACTGATATGATAAAGCACATACTGGGCCCCAGAAGCAGCAGAAGCATCAGCATCTTCAGGAGTTGGACTCACACCACATCTCTCTCAAGACAGTTATGACCCTGATCTTCCTTCTTCTTTTCTCCGCCTCTAGAAAGATGGATGACTGCTTACATAATCCTGAGGATGCTGTAATCTGCCCCCTGGTGTTGATCTTTACCAAGGATGCAGGATCTACTGCTTTTTCTGACTATCAAAGAACCATATATACATTGCAGCAAGGGGCCTCAAAAATGTTCTAATTCAGGTGCCCTGAAAATGTTCTAATTCACCTCCTAATTTTATAGAAGATATACTGAGACCTAAATCATTGAAATGACTGAAACAGGTTTCTTAGCCTTATGTAAAGAAAAGAGTACATGTTTATATAGTAAATATCATTATAGTCAATTTTTTACTTCTGTGCCAAATCCTCAAAGTAACCAAGTGTAGTGTAAGCCCTGACAGTCTGATTTTCTTTTTTGTCATGCAAGTACCTGACTTAAGCTTCGATTGCTGAGGCATCCACTTCAAAGATGGCTCTCTGGAATAAACACAGTGCCAACCACAGGACTATGTAAAGAACGAGGACACCACCCTGCTGGCCCCCTCCCCAGGTTCTTCCATTTTAGAGACCTTGGTTGATTTCCATAACTGACCACTTGGGCCACTTGTGTTTTCTCTTCCAGTGCCTTAAATGCCTGCTCTTACGTATTTATTCATCAATATGGAGTGAGCCCACGAAACCCTAGACTCTCCAGTCTCAGCACGAATGAAAACAGAACCCCAGGCCTGTGCCTTCCCTCTCTCTCTACCTTCGATCTCCCTTTGCGGCCCCAGGTGTGCCATATAATTTTCAGGACCTGTAAGTAATAAAACCGTTTTCTTCAAAGTTTCCTATTGGATTTTGCGGAGGGCAGCTTGCAATCATAAGTACCACAAGGGCCAGTCCAGCCACAACATTGGTTATAGATAGGCTGAGACCACACACAACACCAAGATAACTCAGGTTTGTTAATCACTGTGAGCATAAGAAATCCTAGGCTAGAAGTTCAATGTTTCTTTATATGGATGATAAAGACACTTCCTCATCTTAAATGAACTATTTCACAACTATCTCATGCCAGTTCCCCTCATATTGATGGAGTTAATACTAAACATGGCTATTTATTATAGTCTGTATGTCTTTGTATACAGCACTGTGGAGGCTGTGAGGGTACTTTATAGCTATTTCACCATGATACGCGTCATAAGTTAAGTATTGGTCAATGGAAATAGGTTCTAGGAGATTTAGGAATTTACTTGTGCTTTGAACATGCTGGAATATTTGTTTTAAATGGCTCATGCCTGGAAATGTATAGCAATTTCAAAGAGGCTGAAGATTTTTCTCCAAAGCATTGTATTTACATTTATAACAACCTCCCAGTTGTGCTTTCATTTACTATTTAGTTCTTTTTATCTGGAGTGGGCAACTAAGAAAGGTGGGATTAGAACTTGATCCATTAAATTATGTTTGTACTGTAGTGACATAGATTTTTATCATAGCAAGTGTATCTATTGCATACTAAATATTACTGCATACATACGACTGATATATGGATTAAAAGGCATCTGACATGCTCCTATGGGTATACTTCTTTCATGGTTGGTACACACCACATTAGACCAGGACCACCTCACACTATAGCTGAATTTTTCCTGCAAAGAGTGGGTGAATGTACCTTGCATGCATTATTTCTAGTATGACATTATGACATACATGAGATGAAGTGGCTGGAAGCCCCCAGATCAGGAGAAAATCTTTCTACTCCTTTTGAGGACCACCAGCCATCAGGTATATACCTGTGGTTTATATTGCTGTATCAACTTAACTAAGGAGGAAATACCTTTCCCAGAACTTTCTTCCTCGTAAAGCTCTTGTTTAGAGTTGATCTCAAGAAAAATATTTGCAAGTGAAGGAGCTGTCACTATGCTCTGAAGTCATCATTGGTCCAAGGCAGTGAGGAACAGGATCAGAAGTACCAGTTTATCATATTACGGTAGCTATTCTTCAAAGATGGCACCCAGATGAACCACACCTCCCAGTATTCACATTCCTGTCAGTCCCTTCCTTTTGACTCTGGACTGGCCTGTATGTGCTTGAAACAACACGGTATGATTTTCCAAGATGGGTCCTAAGTGACCTTGTATATCCCACCTGGTCTCTTGAATGCTCATTCTTGGAGAAGTCACCCACTGTGTAATAATTTTAACTACCCTGAGGCTAACATGCCATGAGGAAACCCACCTAACACAATGAGGGGCTGTGTGGAGAAAGTGAGACATGCCAGGCTGGTCCACAGCTGTTCCCGCCATCCCAGGTGAGGGGTCAGTTATCTGTGTAAAGAAGTCGTGTTGGATGTCTGAGCCAGGTTAGCCTTCTGATATCTCCAGCCTCGGTGACTCTGAGTCTGACAAGATGAGAGACCCCAAGTGGGAACTGCCCAGGCAGAGGAGTCTGGGGCCCATGGCAGAGTTGGGCTTGAAGGAGAGCCCACAGGCAGGGCCCAGGAAGGGTGCTTGCTGCACCAGCTCAGGGAGCCAGACCTCGCCGCTGCCTCCCATGAGGTGGGTCTTCCTGTGAGGTCACCATTTCCAGTGGAACCTGTTGTCTCTAGAACTGATCTTGTACATCAGTTGAATGGGACATCTTTTTTTCTTAACTATACAGACATTATGGCTTAATATGTGTTAATGTGGGGGATAGTGTTGTGCGGGGAAAGTTGAGAGATGAATGTCTTCATTATTGGTCCTTAGTTTCTGAAAGATAAATTTTCACCATTTCCTTCTCCACTTTTTATTACCTTTTGTTCCTTTATTTTCTTTTCATTGGCTCATACCATCTTTCCTTTTTCTGGTGCTGAGTAGAGGCAATGACCAGATGTGATATCTGAGGACACGTATTGAGTCACAGGGAAGGGGAGACCAGGATTGCTGGGGAAAAAATTAGAGACAGGAAAAGATTTGACTCAGTTTCCTTCTTTCCTCCTTCACCTCAGCTAAACAATGGTTTCAAGCATTTTGAGGGAACCTCATTTTACAGTTTGTATTTCACTTTTTGCATCTTTTGTTATTCTACTTTAATTTTTGATATCAGTAATTGAAGAACAACCATTAGAAAACTATAAATTTTCCCTCTCAACTCATGAGCTTGATTCTACTTATTTCTATTATTCTCTTTAATCATAGCTAAGATACCTATGTTTGAGGGATCTTCCTTCCTTACGTTCTCCTATCCTTTTCTCCTACTCTGCGGCGTTGAACAAAAATTGTGAGAAAGCCTACTTTGTTCCAGGCATAGTGAAAGGATGACACAAAGAAGAATAAGGCACCATCGAAGGTGAACTTGGTTTCAAATACAACCCAGGCCAGAGAGTAGATTTATAGACTTAGAGCACAAAAAGAAAATATTACACGTAAAAAGAATTGTCCATTTATATCACGAAAAATTGGAGGAAATTTTGTAGAAATTTATTTGGACAGTCCTGGTCCATGCAGGACAGGACACAAACTTGGATCAGATCATGTTCAGTGCTATTGCCATATTCCCCTAAAAGAAGACATGTTGGCAGCTAGATGTGTCTCTGACAGTCAACTGGATTGGAAAGGCAAGTGTGGACACAGCATCCATCCATGCAAACTGATATCGCAATGCTATGAAGCTTAATGTAGAGGAGGGAAATCAATGACTGTTTGAGATAGGGACGTGATCATTTTCTCACTGTGTTTCATGCCAGAGCCTCAAATGCACTCATCTTTTCCTTGTGATTGATGAAGGAAGTGGTGGGAAATTTAGTGTTTTCCTAGCTCTCTTCTCCAGGCTGAAAATACTGACAGAGTAGGGGGCTACGATTAAAATGGGGGGAAAATAAAGAAATAGATAAAATCTTTAAAAAAAAAATATGGTAGGTACTTGTAAAACATCTCTTTTCCTCATTAAATAGTACTCAATATATAAATTTAGCTATGTGCTTCTGTTCCATTCCATCTCCTACCACCCCCATCCAAGTCCCATATTAAACTTCATCATGAACTTGACTCATCATCATTCCTAATCAGTGTGTGCTGGTAAATGTTTGACAACCAGCTCTCTGATTATAAATAAAACTAGTCCTTATTTGCTGTGTCTGCTGTTAAACATTGTGTAAATATTTCCACTATTGCTGATTTCAAGCTACCAACATGATGCCTTTGAAATTGGAGTTCAGAAATAAGTGTAAAATCAGCTGTCACAGGCTGGTAAAAGCTGGTCCCAGCAAACAACTGTTTCTTGCTTTCTTTTTAATATAATTTTGTCTAATGTTTTTCTAGTAATGAAAATTATTTCTTTGATTTTCCTGTGTTCAGCTTTATAAAAAGTGCATCATGCTTTACATAATCTTATCAGCATTAGTTTTTGTGTTTGATATTATATTGCCAGGATTCACAAACAACATTGCTTATCACTGGAGTTCATTCATTTTGATTGATGTATATATAGTGTTCTATCATTTGAATATACCACTGTTTATTCTTTCATTCTCTTGTGAATGCATATGAAGCTTGGTGCCATGACTTGTTACTGTGAATAGTGCTGCTTAGAACACTTTTGTGTTCACGTCTTCTGATGTGCATATGCAAGAGCTTCTCCTGATGTAAACCTAGGAGTGGAATTGCTCAGTCATGGAATACAGGATTGATCCACTACATGAGATATTGTCAAACTGATTCTAAATTGTTTGTATCACTTAAGCTCCCACCAGCAATCCTGTGGTCCATACCCTCTCTAACAGTTTACATTTCCAAGCTTTTTATGTTGCTAATCAAATGGATATAAACTTACATATCATTATGTCTTGCTCCACTTTTTCCTGATCACCAGAAAAGTTAAATATCTCTTTATATGTTTATCAGTCATAGACGTTTCTTCTATTAAATGTATGTTAAAATCTTTTCCTTATTTTTTATTGGGTCATATAAGATTCATGGTGAAGGTAATTTTTAATTTTATTATGAAGGGGTTTTTCTGAAGAGCTTACACTCACTGCTCCACTTATTATCTTCTGGCTTCTGAGAGAACTTACTAGTTCTGTTGACAAGTCATATTGTCTGAAGGCTTTCTTGTATGATCCATCTACCTTCTCTTCCCTCTGACATCTCTCTTGAGATCCAACTCAACCAACACACTCTCTATGAAGGTTTGCTATGCTTTGTACCTAGGTATGGAGGGTGCACGCCTTCCTTTGTACTCTGCTTTACCCTGTCCATTCATCAATAAAAACACTTATATAGCACATCATCGAATTCTTTCATGAGTGAACATTTCTTCTTGGCTGCCTTATGATTCTCTTTATTGTGATGATCTAGGATGGAGACAAGACACGGCTGAATGGTCTTGGAGATCCAAATGCCAAAGTCTATTACAGAGAACACACAGTGTTTTATAGCAGCATTTTGAGATCTACCTATAGGATTATGTGCATGTTTATCTAAGAACTTATGATTAACATATGGAAGATTCTGGAAAAAAGTCCAAGTTTACAATTTTCATCCCAGGGAACTTCTAAGTCATTTGGCCTCTTTAGACCCAGCTCCATTCCATTATTCTGGTTCTCAAACACTACACCTTCTCCACACTCCACACTCAGATATTCTGTCTCTCTCACTCTCTCTATCTCTCTCTCTTTACATACACATACACACTCACAGATGTCTCAATCAGAGAAGCTGTGGTTTTCCCCTCTCCACACCTCCTTCCACAGGGCTCCGTGAGTTTGGCGGGGTGGGGAAGAGGGGGCTGTTGCAAACGTTCTTGTTTGGGTCTCTGATCTCTGCCCAGCGCTGTGTCACTAGCACTGCAGAAGTACAGGCCGCTGTCTGCAGGATGAGCACCCGTCACCGTCAGAGTTGAAAATGTTCGGTCGGGATGGCTGATGGGAAATTTGTCCTCGCTAAAACCTTGTTCATGTGTGGGGCTGGAGCCCTCATTAGAAGTTGCAATCAGTGTGAGGCCTTGTTTCGGCAACTGACGATACCAAAACATAGTTCTGGCCTGAAAGTCTATTGCACGGCACTTGATCTCCACGGAGGTTCCATTCTTACAGAGAGCCCTGCTTGGATGTTGAGAGACGAGAGCACCAAACCCAGAGCCTGCTGAAACAGAGGTCAAAGAGATGAAACAGGCCAGCAAGACCAGTCAGACATGACCAAAGGCAGGGAACTCAGAGTCTCCCTCCCTCACCTTTCTCCCAGCTCCCAGAGAATCCTGTTTGTTTTGTGAAATCTCCCTGTCAGACTCCCTGGATCATAATCCCCATCTCCCCTGCCTGATGACTTCTCACCTTACCCTTTACACCCTCAGAGGGCATGGATGTCCTCTCTTATTTTGATCAGCATAAAATATCCCCAATCTCTGGCTACCGCTTCACACATGCCAGCACACACGAACACTGGCCCAAGCTACCATATGATAAAGCACATACTGGGCCCCAGAAGCAGCAGAAGCATCAGCATCTTCAGTGCTTGGCCTCACACCACCCCTCTTTCAAGAAAGTTATGACTATGCTCTGTTCTTCCTTTCTCCACCCCTAAAAGGATGGATGATGGCTTACATAATCCTGCGGATGCTCTAATCTGCCCCCTGGTGGTGACCTTTTCCAATGATGCCGGTTCTATTGCCTTTTCTGATTATCAAAGAACCATACACACATTGCTGAAAGGGGCCTCAAAAACGTTCTAATTCAACTCCTAATTTTATAGAAGACATGCTGAGACCCAGATCATTGAAATGACTGAAAAATATTTCTTAGCCTATGGAAAGGAGTACATGTTTGTGTAGTAAATGGCATTGTAGTCAGTTCTTTACTTCCGTGCCTTAAAGTAACCAAGTGAAGTGCAGCCCTGACTGTTGGTTTTTCTTTTTTGTCATGCAAGTACCTGACTTAAGCTTTGATTGCTGAGGTATCCAATTCAAAGAGACATCCACTTCAATGATGGCTATCTCTAATAAACACATTGCCAGCCACACAACTAGATAGAATCCCAGGCCACTTCTCCTCCACCCTCAGCCCAGGCTCCTTTGTTTTCAAGATCTTGGTTATCTTGATAACTGAGCACTTGGGCCACTTGTTTTTCTCTTTCCAAGTTTTAAATTTCTGCTCTTATGTTTTAAATTTACCATTACAGAGTGAGCCCAAGAAACCCTACGCCTCCACCTTTGACCCCAGTAAAAGCAGAATCCCAGCCCCTGAACGCTCTTTCTAACTGTGACCTCGCTGTGTATCCACAGCTGTGCCATGTAATTCCTAGGACCTGTAAGTAATAAACATGTTTTTTCACAAAGATTCCTGATGGTTATTACTGATGGCATCTCTCAATTCTAATAAGAACCGCAAGGGCCAGTCCAGCCACACCATTATTTATCAATAAGCTGAGACCAGCACATAACACAAAGAAAACTCATGGTTGTTAATCACTAAAGCTATGGGTGAGCGTAAGAAATCCTAGTGTAAGAGTTCAATGTTTCTTCATATTGATGGTAAGGACACTTCCTCATCTTCTAAATGAGGTATTTATCTCACAACTATCTCATGACAGTTCCCCTCATAATGATGAACTTAATAATAAATATGGCTATGTATTATAGTTTATATGTCTTTGTGTAAAGCACTGTGGAAGCTGTGAGGGTAATTTATTTATAGCCATTTCATCATGGTGCAGGTTATAAGCTAAGTATTGGCTAATGGAAATAGTTTCTAGATTTAGGGATTTACTTCTGTCTTGAACATGCTGGAAAATTTGTGAAGTTTTTTTGTTTTTATTTTGTTTATTTATTTTTTAAGTTTTCTTTTTTTTTTTCTTTGGTGAGGAAGATTTGCTCTGAACTAACATCTGTCGTCAATCTTCCTTTTTTTTTTTTGCTTGAGGAATATAGCCCTAAGCTAACATCTGTTCCAATCTTCCTCTATTTTGTATGTGGGTCACCACCACAGCATGGCTTGACGAGTGGTGTAGGTCCATGCCCAGGATCCAAACCCATGAATCTTGGCTGCCGAAGTGGAGAGCGCCAGACTCAACCACTACGCAGTGGGGCTGGCCCTTGGAATATTTGTTTTAAACAGCTCATGCTTGGAAATGCATAGCCATTTCAAAGAGGCTGAAGATTTTTCTCCAAAACATTTTATTTTCCTTTTTATAAAAACATACCCATTGTGCCTTCACTTAATATTTAGTTCTTTTTACCTGGAGTGGGTAACTAAAAAAGTTGGGATTAGGACTTGATCCATCAAATTACGTTTATACTATGGTGACATAGATTTTTATCATTGCAAGTATAATTATTGCATACTAAATATTACTGTATACACAAAACTGATATATTGATTAAAGGACATCTGACATGCTCCTATGAATATACTTGTTTCAAGGGTGGTACACACCACATTAGACTGGGACCACCTCCCACTATAAATATACTTTTCCTGCAAAGAGGAGGTGAGTGAACCTTGCAATGTGTGACTTCTGGTATAACATTATGACATATATGAGATGAAGTGACTGGAAGCCCCCAGATCAGGAGAAAATCTTTCTACTCCTTTTGAGGACCACCAACCATCAGGTATATGCCTGTGGTTTACATTGCTGTATCAACTTAACTAAGGAGGAAATACCTTTCCCAGAACTTTCTTCCTCGTAAAGCTCTTGTTTAGAGTTGATCTCAAGAAAAATATTTGCAAGTGAAGGAGTTGTCACTATGCTCTGAAGTCATCATTGGTCCAAGGCAGTGAGGAACAGGATCAGAAGTACCAGTTTATCATATTACGGTAGCTATTCTTCAAAGATGGCACCCAGATGAATCACACCTCCCAGTATCCACATTCCTATCAGTCCCTTCCTTTTGACTCTGGACTGGCCTGTATGTGCTTGAAACAACACGGTATGATTTTCCAAGATGGGTCCTAAGTGGCCTTGTATATCCCACCTGGTCTCTTGAATGCTCACTCTTGGAGAAGTCACTCACTGTGTAACAATTTTAACTACGCTGAGGCCATCATGCCATGAGGAAACCCACCTAACACATTGAGGAGCTGTGTGGAGAAAGTGAGACATGCCATACTGATCCACAGCTGTTCCCACCACCCCAGGTGAGGGATCAGATATGGGCATAAAGAAGCCATCTTGGGTGTCCAGCCCAGGTGAGCTTTCAGATAGCTCCAGCCTTGGTGACTATTTGACTGTGACGACATGAGGGGCCCATTCAACCCAGAGAACCATGAGAGATAAAACATTTTTACTTTAAGTCACTGCATTGTGGGGTGGTTGTTATTATTGTTGTTTTTCTAAACTTTTAAAGTGAGACATAAAATACATACCACAAATCTTAAGTGTACAGCTTAGTGAATATTCACAAAAGAATACATTTATGTAACCACCACTCAGATTAAGATATAGGACATTTTCAGAACCCCAGAAACCTCCTTCATGCTTCCCTCCAAGTAAATTAAAAATGCCCCCAAGTAGGCACTGTTTTACCTTCATATAGTATGTACTTTTGTGTTGGCTTCTTTCGTTGAACATTATGTTTATGAGATTCATACATCCATGATTTTGCAAACAATATTTGATTTTTTGCTATATTTTATTCTATTACATAAATGTAACACAGTTTATGTGTCCATTGCATTGCTGATAGACATTTAAGTGCTTCCAGTTTGAGGTCATCCTGAACAAAGCAGATGTGATAGTATCCTTTTCTCACATATGCTTTTCTATTTCCTTAAAATTCTGGAATATTTCTTGACTTTGTATACAAATAACATTTTGGTTTTCTGACTTGTCTAATTTACTACAGATTCCTCCCAATATATTTTTAAATTCAGAAATTATGCTTATTGTACACAAGAAATATTATCATTCTTTGATTATCTTTTTCTATAAATTGTTCTTCCTACTTAATAGATGCAGTGGCCTCTCAAAGCTTGTAGAGGAAACATTTAGAGACATTTTAATTATTTTAATTTTTTGACTTTCTTTCCATACAGTTTGGTCATGGGAATGGGAGCTATTGTGAAACTTCACAGCTTTTTAGTGTCAGGACCACTCTGAAAAACTAAATGTTTCAATATTTTAGAGTGGCTGTTTTAAAATCAAGTGAACTCCATACGCTTTGTTATATAAATCCCTCAACGGACAGGAGGAAATCTGTATCGCCTCTAGTTATGCCCAAGATAACAGAGAAGAACAAGACTGTCTATCTCTTCCTCTTGTCCCTTTAATTTCCTTTCTCTCATTGGAAAGAGAGCCTCTCCCCATCCCATTGCCTCTGGAATGTGGCTTGCACACAGGGAGCAGGGAACTCTAGGGACTGTGTCCACTGCCACAAATGTCCATGACTGCATCATCCGGCTCAGGAAATGACTGATCTGAGGTATCTGTGAATGTGGTGGCAGTCCAAGTGAAGCATCTTAGATCCATCCCATTCTCAATGGTTTCCTTACTGTTATCAGAGAGCGTTAGTTGCAATCACTGTTGCAATGCTCATAATATCCCACGTAAGTATTTTAAATGCTATTCAGAGGTTACTGTCTCTTTCCCATCTCTGTGTCTCAGTATATTGGTCACTGGACGAGTCAGGCTTCCACAGAACATATGGGAGAAAAAAGACAAAACTAAATGCAGAATTCAGGGAGAAATCCAAATAAAATGCGAAGCCAAGGTTTGTGTGTGATGGTCAGGGAGGGTCTCCCCACATTTTCCAGAACTTGCTTGCCCCAGAAGTCATAGATCCATACAGGAGAACAGACTGGGGTTCTCAAATGCTTCCAAGAATATTTAAAAATATATTCATCCAGCAGTTTTAGTTGGCTACAGTGTGAGCGTTAGTCTGAATAATATAGACTGTGATTCATTTCTATGACTTATGTGGTCAAATAAAACTTTGTAAATAAATGCGGTCCCAAGAATGAAGACTACTTGCCTTCCAATTCCATAGATAGATGGCTGACCACAAAGGGAGAAAATATACAGAAAACATAAACTCCATTCGCAAAATAATACGGACAGCCTGTCTGCTGATTAGTCATGCAAATATTTCTGTCAAGCCAGACTCTCCCCTCTAAGTGCCAAGGGCATTTACAGGAGCCAACTAGGTACTTCTATGCAGATGTCCAAGGAATGTCCACTACAACCAGAAACTCAATTTGTTCAATAACTTCTCTCCACTCATTTTTCCAACTTTTCTCTTATTGCCATATTCCAGGGGGGTTGATCTCCTTTATTCCTGATATTATCTCATCACTCTCTCCTGACGTAGCTCCCTATGCCTGTATCACTCAGGTGGTTCTTGTGCATCTGGTGAAATCTTACTCATCATTCGAGTTTCGTCACCCATTTTGCCTTCTCTTTGAAGCCCTTCCTGATGTCACCAGACAGAATTGGCTGCGTTACTTCTTATGCTCCACTAACACCTATGATTAAAGCACACATGTGTATATTAGATTACAGTGTTTGTCTTCTACACATTTCTCTCCTCACTAGACTTTTATTATTTTTCGGAGGCAAGGAACCATTTTCTGTTCATTTTTACTTTCCAGTGTTTGATAAAATAGAAAAAAGAATTGCGTTGTAAAATTAACCTCTCTCTTCTGCTTTTCCACTCTCCTTCCTCCCCTCCTCTTCCTCCTCTTCTTCTTCCTCCTTCTTCTCCTTCTTCTTCTCTCTCTCTCTCTCTTTCTCCATGACATAGTCAGATGGACAGATAGAAATATAGACATATGCATATATGTCATGTTTAAAACCAACTTAGTGGGTCGCTGAAGTGCCGTGTCATTCCACAAAGCGTGTTGATGGCAGAAGCTGCATGGGGGCCTGGTTGAGGTGGTAGAAAACAGGCAGATAAGGTACTGAATCCAGAAAAATGCTGACACCTGGGGGGAAGCAGGGCTTGGGACACGTTTATGCACGGAGAGGAGGTGGCTGTGCTTCACTGTGTCTCTACTACTGGCACAGAGATACAGGGCTGTCTGATTCTTTTGGGTTGATGTCGCAGTGAGAGGAAAGAATATCTTCTCCTCCCAAGAGGCACTGTAGCCTTCAGATATGTCTCCTTTCTCAGTATTATTTACAACCTTTGAGTAGTAGATCAGTCTCAGCCCCTGCCCTGGATCCTGTCGGTACCAGTATGTAGAGTCAGAATTAAAATTCTTTTCACAATCCAGGATCACAACTTGTCCTTCCTCTTTGGACACGTATTTTGGGCTCTGGGCGATTCCACTGTCCATGGAGCCTGTGGAAGAGAGAGAAACGCTCTGGAAACACAACCCCACCGGGTGCCTAACGCTGCTATCATGGAGGAAAGTCTTAGATTTGGAGCTTGGCACCTTCGGAACAGGAATTTGTTCCCTGAATCCAGGACTCACCTGCTCCCAGGAGACAAAGGGACATCCAGCAGAGCACCTGGTTGCTCACAGTGGGCAGGGGGTCTCCTCATAGCTCCAAGCACTTGCTGGAAGACAAATGAGGAAAGAAATTTAGGGTATCCCCCTGCTTTAATACATGGAATTTTTCAAAAGTCTAGACTGGATAGTTGGAAGGGATCCCGGAGATATTCGAGACGGCTCCCTAATTTTGTGGATAAGGAGACTGAGAGCAGAGATCTGAATCACTTGCTCCCCCCTTGTGCCTCCCTCCTGAAACTCTGCATTCAGTCTGGCCTGAGTGGGCTGGCACCATCGCATCTCCAGGCCAGAGTCTCCTCTGATTGCCCCACTGGGTTTCACCTTCCTAGTGATGCTCATGTCTGATTGCTATGGGAGCACTGCAGACACTCTGGTCACACAGAAGGTAGATTCATTTGTAATCCCGTTCACTCTCTGAGGAAAGAGTGACTCTTGGGGTCTGTGCAGAGGTGTCTGTGGCAGCGATGGAAAAGCACCACTCAGATCTGCTACCAGGAGCCCAGTTGCTCTAGGTCCTCCTCTGCATTCAGGTCGAGGCCCAGCTTTCATTCCAGCACCTGCTCTCTGGATGGTTTTACTTCTCTCTGTCATTTTCATTCCCTTAGATGTCTCCTTGCCTTTCTTCAATGTGCTTACTGAATTTCCAATTGACTTTATTCTTCCTTGGGTATCTTTTAATTTATTCTTCATTTCTTTGATAATTTTGTCTCTTTTATTTCTTTCCCGAGTTCAATAAAGTTTTTTTTCTCTTCCTTATGTTTGCCATTTCTGTTGTTAATGTTGGAACTTCTGGTTATAGATGGGTTACCCTATCTTTAGCTGCTTGCTTGAGTCTATTTAATTCTGTCTGGAGTGTAGACTTGCATTTTCTTCTGACTCATGATTGATTTTGGTGGGAGATAGTGAGAAGTGGGGGATTTTTCTCTACTATATGGATTTTGCTTTCTTCTTGTTCATTCATGCTGTTGAAGTATTTTACAATATACCCACCTTAGTGGTGTCCCTCTCCGTCATTACAGCGACGTGTAGCTACCTTAGAAATTTTGTTGTTTTCACGATGGGGTGGTTGCGAATCCTCTTATTTTGTGATTCTCTTTTGTTTTGCAGGACTCTAAGTTTTCCCCTTTTTCTTCTTTTCTCCTCCACTACCCAATTGCCAGAGGACTCTTCTTCTTTCCTTTTTCCCTTTTTTTTCTCCCTCAGAAGCTACACATTTGGAAAGTGATCCTTTTCAATCAGATGCCTAGAGGTTTAAAGGGAGTGAGTGCACCCTGAAACCTCCTACTTTAGGTCTGATTGGGGGGTGTCTTTTTCCAGTGGTCTCTCCATCTTCCCCTCAGGCCCGGCCACTGCCCCTCCTTGGTCCCCCTAGTAGTTTTCCTGCCCCCCTTCCTCCTCCAGGGCATGGAGGGGAGGGGCAGGGCAGGTGAAATAATTTCAATAATCAAAAGACAGGAAACACAGTGGAGTGATGTGGTTTATACTCCATCCTGGTGAGAGGACTTCCTTGTATGTATTTGAAGTGACTTTGCATTCATCTGACTTTTGATTTTTGAAGTTGTTTCATCAAAGCAAATGATAATAAACACTTTTCTGTAGGTGCCCAGCATCTCTTGCGTGATGACAGTAAAATAAATATTCACTGAGATAACAAAAGGTTGAGGTGGTGTATCTCTAATGAATAGCATTTTGTGGCCAGACTTATCTCCTAAATTCTAGACAAATTTGTCCAACGCTATTTCCACCATCTCTGGGACATACTGTAGCAGGAGTTTTTAATCCTGGCATCTCTACATACCTACATAGTCACTAGGCAAGGGAAAAACATGGATTATTCCAGAAAGAATAAGAGGCAGCACAGCATGACATAAAAAGCACAACCCTTTGAGTCAGACAGATCTGGGTTTGTATCCTTTATCTCTCTCTCTTTTTTTTTTTTTTGAGACAGAAAAATGAACTCCTGGAACCATGTTTTCTCATGTTGAAAATGAAGACAATATTTCCTTTACTTGGTTGTCTTGCTGATTAAATAAAATTCTATATCTAAAGCATGCAATAGAGAACTTGAAATCAAACAAGAAATAAAGGAAAGAGAACTATGTTAGTCAGTAAATATTTAGCCTGACAAATTATGTCCAGTTTTTAATAATCTTTACCTTTTTCGGGTGACAGAGTCTTTGTTCCTGAGCATGGGCTGGGATGTTCCCTGCTATTTCTACAGTCCTCTCCTATCTCCAACCTCATCCTTCAGAATGACTTTTGGCTGATTTGTTAGCTAATCAAACAACATGTCCCCTCAGCCAGCCCGCCCTGTTTCCCTGACAGGGTCTGGAGGGTGTCTATGATTGAGAGGATGTGACTCTGCATTCATGTGAATCAGAATCTGGCACAGAAATACACTGCTGAGCAGTAAGGGTGCTGATTGCAGCAGCTCAGGAAGCTAGAACTCACAGCTGCCTTCCGTGGAGCAGGTCTTCCTGTGAGGTCGCCATTTCTAGTGGACCCTGTTGTCTCCAGAACTGATCTTGGACATCAGTTGAATGGGACATCTTTTCTTCTTAACTATAAATACAACCTGAATTAATATGTGTTAGTGTGGGGTTCAGTGTCATGCAGGGAAAGGTGAGAGATGAATGTCTTCATTATTGGTCCTTAGTTTCTGAAACATTAATTTTTTACCATTTCCTTCTGTACTTTTTCTGATCCTTTGTTCCTTTTTTTTCCTTTCATTGGCTTGTATCACCTTTCCACTCCTACTGCTGAGTAGAGGTAGTGACCAGATGTGATATCTGGGGACACACATTGAGTGACAGGGAAGTGGAGACCAGGATTGCTAGGGAAGAAATTAGAGACAAGAAATGATTTGACTCAGTTTCCTTTTTTCCTCCTCCACCTCAGCCAAGCAATGGTTTCAAGCACCTTGAGGGAACCTTATTTTGTGGTTTATAATTCACTTTTCTCCTTACTTCCTATTGTACTTGAATTTTTGATATAAGTAATTCAAAGAACAACCATTAGGAAAACTATAAACTCTCCCTCTCACCTCATGTCCCGTGATTCTATTTATGTATCTGTATTATTCTCTTTAATCATGAATGGGATGGCTATATTTGAAGAATCTTTTTTCCTTCTATTCTGTTCTTCTTTTCTGTTCTGTGGCATTGAGCAAAAATCCAGAGAAAGCCTACTTTGCCCCAGACATAGTGAAAGGAAGATACATAGAAGAATAAGGCACAATCCTGCCCTATTGGCCCTACAGGCTCCCTGGAGGAGATGTAACCTATACATCTAGGAGACTCCAGGCTTTGAGAAATAGATCATGTCAACTTTTAGTGTCTAAATAACAGTGGCTCAAGGCCTTGTCTCATTAATAGCAGGATCCTAAGGCCTCCCTCAAAGAGTCTTTATTATTTTGAGGAGTACTCAGTTGGCTTCCCCATATGTACACTTCAACCAAAATTCAGCTGCCATCACCACTCGAATCCACTAAGTTATTTCTCCCAGTAATACACCAAATTGTTCACCAATGTTTTTGATGGAAATGCCCATCAATGAGCACCCTTGCTTAGCCCAAAGGGAATTTTCCTGGATGCTGTTAGACCCACTAATCCTCAGGCTGCTAGGGCAGTGGTGGAGTTTACATAGACATGGGGAAATGAGTTGTCTCCTCATCATCTCTGGGATGTCCTTGTTACTTAGGGCCCAAAGCAACTCTGCTCATGTGCCGAGTCTCACTGAGAAACTTGTGAATGGTTCCATCAACTGCTGATTACCAGTCTTCTGTCTCTAGGCTCAAAGCTAGTCAAAAGGATGAGATAAAGAGCAGAGGACTTACCACCCCTTTTTACTCTCTTCTATTCACTACTGCATGTTCCAAACCAAACCTTCTCCCTCTAGATGTAGCTACCAATCACATCGTGATGAGTGTCAATAGATGCAAGTAGTGAATTAAATTAAAGAGCAGTGGTCCTGATGTTCTGGTGAGAGTGATGGTGATGACAAGGTCTCAGCAACTCAAAAGGCTGTGGAATAATTGCTATAATGTATGTAATGCCTTTGGCACTTGTAACTTACCTGGTCAAACTTCCTCTTTCAGATCTTCATACTTGGCTCTTCTGACAAAACTGCAGGTACCTTCCTTCCACCATGAGCGTGCAAAGGGCTGAAGATTCTTCCCAGTGGCTAAAGCCTCAGAATATAAGCCCTCACTTTTCTTCCTCATTCTCTGTCATTTAAAGCCCTGGTGATGTGCAGGGATCACTTAAGGAACCCTCACTTAAAGGAACATTTCTTAACAGGGTACAAATTGGCTAAACTACAGATAGATGGATAATAAAAATTAATTTGGGAGATACTGAGTAAGTTTAGAAGATACTTAGGGTATAAAATACCATTTAATTTCACTTATCTGTCTCCAAACAAGTAAATTATTGGCTGAGACACTTTGTCAAACGCTTTTGGATTTCCTTTCCACTGTTATCAGTATTATAAACTTGCAAGTTGCTAGGAGACTACATCTTAATTGTTGTCACCACAAAAAAGAAATAATAATTATGTGGTGTGATAGAGGTGTTAGCTAGCACTATTTTGTCATAGTCATATTGCAATATATAAATGTATCAGATCAACATGCTGTACATCTTAAACTTACACAATGTTACCTGTCAATTATATCTCAATTAAAAACACAGCTTTATTGGGGCATAATTGACATACAAATAAACTGCACACATTTAAAAAGTTTTAGCATATGTATGCAAACCTGGAACTATCACCACAATTAAGATAATGAACATGTCCATCACCCCAAAAATATTCTTCATGTAGTGTTACAATCTTTCCTCCCAACCCTTCCCACTCCTGTCCATCACTAGGCAATCACTGATCTGCTTTCTGTCACTATTGATTTGCTTGCATTTTCTAGATTTTCATATAAATGGAATAATATAGTATATACTCATTCATGTTTGGCTTATTTCCATCATTGTACTTATTTAGAGACTCGTCTATGTTATCATGTACAGTTAATTTTTAAACCACCTAAAGAGTACATTTATTGAGAAGTTTGTAAAATGTTTCATATTCTTAGAAGATTGGCAAGTTCATCAATAAAATTGATATACAATACAAATTAAGACAACACATTCTCCTATTCGCAATGGTATCTCCTGAAAATATACTCTTTTTTCTGAAATTTAAGGTAGAATATTCAAATCACTTTAGGTTGAGCTGCCAGATATTTTTTTTAATTGAGCTAATAATTCACATAACATAAAATTCACCGTTTAAAAGTATACAATTCAGTGGTTTTTAGTATATTCACAAAGCTGTGCAACCCTCACTACTATCTAATTTTAGAACATTGTCATCATCCCAGTAAGAAACCCCGTACCAATTAGAAGTCATCCCTCATTCACTCCTCCCTCCAGCCCATGACAACTATTCTACTTTTTGTCTCTGATTTTTGCCTATTCTGGACATTTTATATAAATGGAATCATACAGTATGTGCTGTGTCATGTTTGGCTTCTTTCACAGAGCATATTTTTTTCAAGGTTCATCCATGTTACAGCGTGTATCAGAACTTCTTTTCTTTTTGTTGTTGTTGTAAGGAAGATTTGCCCTGAGCTAACATCCATTGCCAATCCTCCTCTTTTTGCTGAGGAAGACTGGCCCTGGGCTAACATCTATGCCCATCTTCCTCTCCTTTATGTGGGACACCGCCACAGCATGGCTTGACAAGAGGTGCATCGGTCCATGCCGAGATCCGAACCTGTGAACCCCAGGCTGCCGAAGCAGAGTGTGCACACACAATCGCTGCACCGCCAGGCCGGCCCCCAGAACTTCATTTCTTTTTATGGCTGAATAATATTCCATTGTATGAATATACCATATTTTCTTAATCCACCCATCAATTGATGGCCATTTGAATTGCTTCCATTTTTTTGGCTATTATGAATAATGCTGCTCTGAATGTGCATGCAAAATTTTTTGTGTGGACACATGCTTTCGATTGTTTGGGTATATACCTAGGAGTGAAAGTGCTGGGTTATGTGGTAATTCTGTGTTTAAATTTTGAGAAACTGCCCACCGTCTTATCCATTGGCTGTAGCATTTTGCATTCTCACCAGCAATGCATGAAGTTCCCAATTTCTCCTTATCTTCACCAATATTTGTTATTACCTGTCATTTTTATTACACACCCCTGAATGTCAAATGGTACCTCATTGTGATTTTGATTTTCATTTCCCTAATGATTAATGATGCTGAGCATATTTTCATGTATTTATTGGCCATTTGTATATCTTCTTTTGAGACATGCGTATTTAGATCTTTTGCTCATTTTTTTTTTTTTTTTTGTGAGGAGATCAGCCCTGAGCTAACATCCACCAACTCTCCTCTTTTTTTGCTGAGGAAGACGGCCCTGGGCTAACATCTGTGCCTATCTTCCTCCACTTTATATGGGACGCCGCCACAGCATGGCTTACCAAGCAGTGTGTCGGTGCGCGCCCGGGATCCGAACCAGCGAACCCCGGGCCGCCGCAGCGGAGCGCGCGCACCTAACCGCTTGCGCCGCCGGGCCGGCCCTTTTGCTCATTTTTTAATTGGATTATTTATCTTTTTATTGTTGAGTTCTAGGGTTCTTCATGTATTCTGGATACAAGTCCCTTGTGATATATATATATATGATTTGCAAATATTTATATAATTTTGGGGGTTGTCTTTAAATTCCTTGAAATTGTCCTTTGAAGCATGAACATTTTTTAAGTTTGAAAAAGTCCAATTGATCTAGTTTTTCTGTGGGTTGCCTGTACTTTTGGTGTCATATTTAACAAATCATTGCCTATTCTATGGTCATGAAAATTTATATCTTTGTTTTCTTCTAAGAATTTTATACTTTGAGCTCTTGCATTTAGGTCATTGATCCATTTTGAGTTAATTTGTGTATATGATATGAGGAGGGAATCAAGCTCTGTTCTTTTGCACATGGATGTCCCGTTTTCCCAGCACATTTTGTTAAAAAAGACTGTTCTTTCCCAGTGTAATGGTCTTGGCACTCTTATCTAAAATCAATTCCCCGTAAATGTATGGGTGTGTTTGAGGACTCACGATTCTGTCCATTGATCTATCTATCTATCCTCTTCCACTACAACACCAACCTGATTTCTGTAGTTTTGTGGTAAGTTTTGAAATGGGGAAATGTGAGTTGTCCACCTTTTTCCATCTTTTTCAAATTGTTTCTGCTAATTTTGGTACCTTGGACTTCCTTATGAATTTTAGTAACAATTTCTGGGAGAAGAAATGTAGCTGGAGTTATGATAAGGATTTAGTTGATTCTGTAGATCAATTTGGGGAGTTTTGCTGTCTCAACAATATTAAGTCTTCCAAAGCATGATCATAGGGTATCTTCCTATTTATTTAGATCTTCTTTAATTTATTTCAAGCAGTGTTCTGCACTTTTCAGCATACAACTCTTTCACTTCTATTGGTAAATTTATGCTAATTGACAATTACATGTCTCTTAATAGTAAAAGTGGAAACATGGATTAGCTTTTACTAAGCCAGAACAGTATTCTTGTTATATATAACAAGATTTAGGCAAGTGGGGGCAGTAATAAAACAAAATTGTTAATAAAAATAAAGTAGATTAGACTGCCTTTTAAATCTGATACTACCCTCCTCTGGGGAAGGTCGTGGTGAGGGGGAAGCTAATGTGTGCCTTTCCATGGATGTCTTAGTAGGTGTGTGAATGTATGTGTGTGTGTGAATGTGTGTGCATGTGCCTGTGTGTGTGTAAGCCTTGGAGTGTGGGGCAGGAGGGGGTGAGGACACTGGCCATGGAAGGAGGAGAAAGGGAGTTTCTTTTAATTACAAGGATATCCACGTGGATACCTCAAATGTACCTCAACTTCAAAATGACCCAAAGTGAATCCCTTTGTTGAATAGTCTCTTTCATCTGTGATCCCTGGATTTGTTGACCATCTTTTTACTCTCAAAATGTAAGGATCGTCTTCGTCTCTTTAATCTCCCTCACCTCTTACAACAGATAAGTCTTCAAATTCTGTCCATTCTATACCTCAGGAATCCACTGTCCTCTTTTTCAGCTAGGCCTCATTGTTGGGCAGTCCTCAAAAGCCAAATTTTAGCAAGAATCCTGCTAGGTCAGTAAGCCAGAATCCCCCACCCATAATATTTGAGGACCCTTGATATCTGACAAAATTCCTTGTCCCCCACTGACCCCCAGCGATGTCTGACCATGCTGGTCTGCCTTCAGCAAGAATCCTGCAAGGTTAGTTTAACCAGAATCCCCTTTACCCCTGATGTTCCCTCTTAGTAATTCTCCACCCACTGGCCCGCTCCGGCTCCCTGCTCCCTGGCTATAAATTCCCACTTTTCCTTACTGTATTCAGAATTGAGCCCAATCTGCCTCCCTGAACTGCAAAACCCCATTGCACAGTTCCCCTGAATAAAGTCTGCCGTATGGTTTTAACAAGTGTCTGAATAAATTTTCTTTGACAAAATTCACTACAATATTAATAAACAATTTAATTTTAACAGAAGGATGTGACAGTTTGTGTTATGATCAACAGTGGTCGTGTTAGTTTATTGTCCAATAAGGGACCTTTTACTACGTGAAAGAGGGTAATATTAATAATTATGCCAGGACAGCAGGCCTGAACCAGGGCTGCCATGGCGAACCAGACCATATGACCGCCCTACATGGTCGACTTTCTGTCATGCTCCTTTACTGCCAGCTGGCATCAGTGGGGGAGATTGCAGGAAACATATACTATTTTCTTTGACATGAGCACATTTTAAGTCAGTGTCAACATTGAGGCAGACAGGAATGACCTATAATGTCCCTTCCAACCAGATGCTCTCTGGATCTGTGCTGTCTACATGTGCAATTATGCTCAGTTACTGCCAGATAGCCATGACTTGTCTTCCACAGCAATCCCTGGTGGTCACACATGTGGGAAAAATGGAGATATTCTGAGTCAAAGAATCATAGTTATGTCTGATCATGGAGACCAAATAGTGCAAGTCTCTAGTTTAAAGAAATAACACTGAGTCCCAGAGAGGTGAAGACATTTGCCAGTTTCTTACAGCTAAAAAAAAAGAAAAAAAAAAAAAACAGAGTTGGGATCAGGAAGCAGATTTCCTGACTCCAATTCCACTCTCCTTGAGTTGGGACCTGCAAGAGAGAGAAGGGAGCAATCGAGTGTTTGAAATCACAGAGTAATACTCCATGCTCCCCTGGATTGGAGGTCTAAATTCCCTGGAATAATCCCTGAATGGGGATTATAAATCAGTGTTTCTTTGGCTTCTTTCCTTTTAAGACGGTTGCAGTTGCTGTACCCTCACAGTTATTCCTACTTAATCACTGCCTGTGAGGGACCCTTAGATTTGCGGAGGGTGAAGACCTCTGATAAAAGGACTATAATAAACTTGTAGTAGTCATCACTCTCTTGTTCCACAAACAAAGAAGTCATCACCTCCATGGGGTACAGAGCTTGCAGGGAAGTTATTTGAGGTAAAATCAGTAGGAATTTCTCAGCATTTGGTAAGGTAATGTCAACCTCGGATATCTGGCCTCTGCACTTGAAAACTTTGTGGGGATCTTTATTTCTAAACTTGGAATCCACAGATTGCCTATCTGTGTTATTTTTTTGGAATTTGAGAAGCCCATGTCCTAAAGCATGCCCAACACAATGATTTAAAAAATAACTTATGCTCTTGCTCTCTACTGGTTGCAGCTGGAGCCACAACAATCAACCTGCTTCTTTCTTCCGAGGCAGGAAGACAAGGAAGGAGTCTTTTGAAATGTCTTCCTAGAGTTCAGGGGAGAGGGGAGAAGTCAACGCATTTGCACAGGAGGAACTGGTTCTGCAGCACTGTGCTGGTGCTGCTGTGGCACAGAGATAGAGTTGATTCCCCCAACTCTGCAGGAGGGATCTTCAGGGTGGAATATGTTCCATTAGGTCTTTTGGCTAAGAATAATTCCTTGGAAATCCCCGATTCAGCTGCAGTGTTTTAGTGTTGGAAGGAAATCAAAAACTCCATTTCCTGCCTCAGATTCTATCGGTACCAGTAAACAAGTATGTGGCCAGAAATTGGATCACATCTCAGAATCACCCCCTTCCCATCTCTGTGATCCTGTGCCTGGGGGGTCTGGCTGACTCCAGGGTCTGTGTGTTCTGTGGAGAAGACAGAGGCCATAGAGAGTGAAGGGGAGCCCTAGGACAGCATCTTCTACACAAATTCTCATGCACTCCTGATCTCACCTTCTCCCAGGAGACAGAGAGTCCCCCAGCAGAGGAGCCTGGTGTCCATGGCAAGATCAGGGCAGGATGTGGCTCTCCCAGCAATGGTTCCTCATGCAAAGCAGCGAAGAGGAATGGAAGTTCTGGGCTCCCTCAAGGCCACAAGATAGGATCTGGGTATCACAGCACTGTCCCTGGCAACACCCACAGCTCCAGGGGCACCTTCTATGGAAGAGGGGAATCCTTGATCCAAAGGTTTGGTCTCAAGTATATTTTGTTACACGGATGATGTAAACAGGCACCAAAGCCACTCGAGGGTTCTTAAGAAAGTTGAAGTTTAAGGAAGATGTAAGAAGTAGTGGAAAAGTGAAAAAGAGAGAGTGAGAAGAAAAAGAAAAAGCAAGAAGAAAACGGGGGAGCTCTATACCACAGTTGCTGTTTTATCAATCTTACAAAGTTCTCTTAGAATTTCTCAAACTTGAGCACGAACAAAGATTACCAGGGGCTTGGCAAAATTATATGTATTCCCATAACCCAGTTCCAGAAATTCTGACTCTGAAATCATGACCATGTCCTAGAATATGCCTGTTTAACCTAAACCTCAGGTGATACTGAGGCAAATTTTCTCAGAACACACTTTAAATTTATTTTTGAGTAGAGATTTTTAGTAGGATAATTGAACAAAAAAGAAGAAGAAAAGGAGTTCATGATTAAATTAGAATGTTAAAGTTTAAATAGAACAAGAGGAATTTTTCTGAGAAAGGGAATATTTAATGGATAGATATAGGTTCTGGAAACTTCATTAAAAAATAGAATGCATAGGAAATAAGAAACGTAATTGAAAACCACATGCATGAAGCCAAGAGAAGAGAAATTTCTAGGACTTGGAGTATAGTCAGTATTGTCAAATACTTCAAAGAGATCAAGCAGCAAAAAAACAAAAATAAAACTTTTGTCTAGTAAATAGAATGGAAATCTTCCATGAAAAAGCTGAAGATGGCATCCAAAGGAGTGACGCCTCTGTGATGAAAGCAAAGGTGTGGGTCACTAACCATAGATTGGACTTGGAGAGGTACACAAATCAACACTAAGGAGCACTCATTTTTGAGCGCTAGAAAAAGAACTTGAAATAAAAATCTATAACATTAGATAGATCAGAAAAGTGAGAGCTTCTGTTTTAAGGGGTCAGAATGAAATTTTGCCTGAGAAAAGAAGTATATTTGGACTTCTGGGAGTAAGATAAGTAGGTTCACCTTACACAGAAATAAGAGCAGATGTGACTAGAAAGAATATATAAACTTCTCTAAAGCTGAGCGGTGAGTGGTGTAGAAATGACCAGTTTTGTAAACAGAATGGATCATCAAATTGTAGTAGAGGTATTTTGAATGCTGTGTCTGCTCTAAGTAGGTGCAATGACCTCCCAAGGTAGAGTTACTGCCATAATGCCACCTTCACTTCCATTATGTTGAATGTATTGTCACTCATTATAATATTGATCACATACCTGAGGATTTTTCAGGTGTCAGCAAGTCAATTTTCAATTGTCTGCACTTTAAATATTTTTCCACTGAGAACACATTAATCTGCCTCCTCCCTCATCTCCATAGAAACTAATTAGTAGCATTATGGGGTCTGAAGTTGTCACACTTTAACTAAACCTGGATTTACTCCTTAAAAAGAAATTAGCCCGAGTCTTCACTTGGTCTAACATTGTTCTAAAAACTAAGAATTTGACCCCCCTCTCTAACTCCTTCTCTTTTCCTAGGTTCTCTGTGTCCAGTAAATGTTTTAATTACCTTTCACCCCTCACTTGTGATGAACACCTATTTGGTGTCCTGGTCCCAAATTAGATAATTCCTCTCTTTGAAATCTTTGATCCATTAGGTCAAAGTGACAGGTCCCAGCTGTCATGTTGTTCAAAATAACCCAACGCCCTTGGTTAATGTTGAGTTTTCCAAGAGCATGTTCTTGAGTAAAGCAGAATCAACTTTTTCTGTTCTCTGGATTTGTAATCTCACATGAGAGAAAGTTGAGTTGGTCCTTCTCAGTGTCGCTGGAGGGCTAACATCAGACTCTATAATCCTCTACTCATTATGAGATCTAAGAAATGGAGGAGACAATTTATAATAAGGGAGAATAATGGGGCCAACAAAGTGGAAAAAGAAATAAAAGTTGACTAACGAACCATATCATGATTCCAGGACTTCATTCCAGTTTGTACCTGAGAAATTCCTGTGTCCTTAGTTTGGGGTCCTACAGGACATACATTTAGCCTCACAATAAATTCCTGTTTGCCTCAAGTTACCTCTAGTTAGTTTCTGTTATATCCCTTCAAATTAGTAAACAACCTGCTTCCTGAGCTGGGCCCAGGAGGATTTTGTGCACGAAGATGAGCTAATATTGACCACTGTGGATTCACTGCTGGCACAGAGATATATGGCTGAATCCTGCTGCTCTGTAGGCTGGATCTCCAGGCTACAGGGTGAGTTTGGGGGACATTTAGCTGAAAATATCTCCTTGGGCATCTCTGTTTCACCAAAATTATTTTCATCCTGGAAGGAAATCAAGAACTTGAACTCTTTTGCCAGAATCTGTTGATACCAGAAAACATAACGGTGTCCTTCTTTGGGGACACAATACATTTTTCCTTTTTGTCCTTTCCCTTTCACCAGGTGCCCTGGAGTCTGGGTGACTTCTGCATCAAGGGCCCCTGTGAAGAAAGCAGACGAAAGTTGGAGACTTTGCCCATGAGGGAGTCTGATGACATGGATGAAAGTCTTAAAGCAGGGTGCTGACAAGTTCAGAACAGTGACTTACCCGCATTCGTGAGACAAAGGACCATGAAGCAGACAACTATCAGGCACATGGTAGATTTAGGGAAAGAACAGAGGCAGGTGGCTTTCTCTGAGGCTTTTTCATCCCCTGTGAGCAGCTACTCTGTGACGTGATCACTTCATAGAATCCAACAGTCTTTATACAAAGACGCCTTTGCTTTAGTCAGAGAGGAATCACTCCTTTGGATGCCATCTTCAGCTTTTTCAGGAAATATTTCCAATCTTATGAAAGTATTCTCCTAAAGATTAAAATTATATACTTCCTAGACCAAAAACTTATTTTTGTTTCTCTACTGCTTGATCTCTTTGAAGCTTTTGTCAATTCTGAGTATACCTTAAGTCCTGGAAATTTTGTTCCATCAGCTTCATCCACATCATTTTCAATTAGATTTCTTATTTCTGACTTCTTCTTTTTTTTTTTTCAGAATCCTAAACATAAATCTACCCATTAAATTTAGAATTCTGCTCTGTACAAGCAAAAGCAGAAAACAGAATATCTGAAACAACTGTACTCTGTTATTGGAAAACAGGCAGCGCAAGACTGTGATTCTTCTAAAGCAAGAAAAAATGAGGCAATGTCTACACACAGTGAGGAGGGAACAACAGAGCACAAAAACTGTTCTGAGCTGAAGAGTTCGAGGTGGAAAGACAGAGGGAATAAAGGCAACTAGAATTTGAGAGGAAGACTACCAGAGAGGAGGAAGCTATACCAAGAACTCCAGAAATCTTCATAGGGATCAGAATATTTTTGTCTCAACAGTAATCTGTGTCTGTGTAGGATGAAACTTCAAAAAATACTAGAGAGGAACCACAGAAAAAATTCACTAGAATCTTCAGAATGGCCATACTTTAGTGGTGGGACAAAATTAGGCCAGACCAGGAACTGGCAAATTACTGGCCACTTGTTTACATAAACAGTTTTATTGGGGTGAGAAGCACTTCCAGAATGGCAGCATGAGCAGCTTTGAATACCCTCTTCCCAGCGAAAAAAACATAACTGCTGAAAATTTAGAAACAATCATTTAAAGCCTCTGAAAATTGTCCCAAAGGCCTACAGTGAATGAAGAAACACCTCTTCAAGAAAACCTACTAAATCTCCTTAAGAGCAGCGAGAATCTGTGGCGTTTGAGCCAGATCCCCTCCCTCCTGCACCACCCCAAGCTCAGTGCATCAGAAGCTCCGCTCCTTGTGCGTGTGGTGGAGAACACAGGGATCCTCCAGTTTCCCCAGGGAGGGGCAGGCTTCTCATTCCCACCAGCTCCATGTTGTAGAAACGCTATTGTTGGTGCAGACCCAGACCTTCCTCCACCCAGCACCCATGCACAACATAGAGTGGACCCTCTATTCCAGAAACAACAGACCAAGAATACTAGGCCCCAATCTACCGCATTCTGGCTTGCTCGTAGGGTAGAGATTCCATGGTGGGAGGAGCAAGTCAAGAAGACGAGGGCATACCACCCCACCCAGGGACCCACTCAGAGATCAGGCAGGTCATTCTAAGAGAAGTGGGCACTGTCCCTGCCCCCCGCTCTGGAGCCGAGGTGCAGAGGTTCTGCTCATGAGAGAGGCAGGCCACAAGCACAGAAGCTCCATAGCTCCACTTTGACTTAAGGATCCGCCCAGAATGGCTGAGATTTTCTTAGAACTGTAGTACAATCGAAGACAAACTTTTCTTCCTTTCTTGCTTCCTTCCTCCCTTTCTCTTCCTTTCCTCTTTTCTTCCTTCCCTCTCTCCTTACAGGAGTCAGGTCTGCAGCACAGTCTGATGGCCCAGCCTCCTCAGCTTCCTTCCCACTTTCTCTCACAGGCGTTTTCTCTACTAAATCCCTTCATCACTAATCCAGGCTTGGAATCTGCTTCTTGGAGGACCTGGACTATTTCCTCTCTTCTAGGTGGGTTTGGGGCCCTTGATAAGGCTCACAATAAATATTAAGATCTGTAGAGGTAGCTAAAAGTTCCAGAAAATAGTTTCTGTAATTTCATGTGATGGCACTGGATCTTCACAGAGATTCTACTCTTAAAAGATGTCTACTCTTAAAATCTGCTGGGAATGAAAGTCCTGAACAAAAATGAGAGAGATGAGAGGAAGCTGGGATGAGACATACCCCAGGAAGGATCCACTCACTCCTGTAGAAGTGGGACCATGCAGTATTGGTCCGTCTGTGACAGGCTTACGTCATTTAGCATAATGTCCTCAAGGTTCATCCATGCATATTACAGAATTTCCTTCTCTTTTAAGGCCGGATAATATCTTATTGTGTGTGTATACTATGTTACACTTAAAATTTTAAGAGGGCAGATGTCATGTTAAGTGTTCTTACCGCAAAAAAAAAAAAAGACGCCACTCACTCTTGCACCCTTGCTCTCTCTAAACTCCCAGAGCATCCAACACCATGACTTCATGTTTGTTTTCTAGTTTTTTAAATCAGATTCTCCTAAGACTTTAATTTCCTCCTTCCCTAAATGTGTCCTCACACTTTTAGTGGCCTCCACACCCCTAAAGAACAAGGGAATTCTCTACTGCTCTGCTTAGCCGCATCAAACCATGCCCTGTCCACCTCTTTCTCCGTCATCACATCTTCCAAAGACAACCAGGTACAAGGATCCGACAGGGGACCAGAGCAGCAGAAGCATCTGTATCCTCAGTCCCAGGTCTCGTATGTTAACTGGGCCTGGAATGTGACGAGTCTTTGCTCTTCATTTTTCTCCTCCCTTTATTCAGGAGGATGTGGAGTGTTTCCATAACCTAAAGAAGCTCTAATCTGCCCCCTGGTTGAATTCTTTAGCCATTTCACTCAAGCTGCATCAAATTTCTAGACTGTATCATGGAACCATAAAATGTGAGAAGAGGCCCCAGAGACATCTAGCCAAAACATCTCATTTTATGGAAGAAAAAATTGAAACCTAGGCAGGTGAATAAAAAATACAAGCTTTCATAATTTGTGAAAAAAGCAGTGTAGATGTATGATGAGTAAAAGAGAGAGGAAAAGCAGGATATTTTTAGATGGTAGGTGGCCCAGATGACAGTTTTTGGGTGGTACTTTTTGGCTTCTTGATTTAAAAATTGGAAACATGTGATGTTACTGTTGACTATATGTGGTGATGTAATAAACGATTGCTGTGTAGGAATGTCTACATGTTCTTCAAAATTAAAAAGAAGACTCATTCTCATCCTCTGAGTCAGGCCTCTCATAGCTCACAGATGCCGATTCCTTCTTGTACTGATAAACTTTATTCACTCATGCATCCACTTATTCAATCAGTCATCATAAATCTTTCAGTCTACTAAAGACCATAAGATACATATTGGTTTTTAGAAAAATGTTCTAATAGATTGCAAAAATTCCTTTTGTTTCAAAGAAAATGCAGTGCTTATATTTTTTGTTAATGTTAAAAATTAGGGTCAAGCTAGTAATTTTAATATATCTTCCAAAGCACAGCATCTAGCTTTTGATATGAATCCTATTTATATGCCACTTAAATGGTTCATAGACAGATTTATTCAGGCAAAATAGTTACATATGTTGTGAATCATGTATGTCCCAGGCAATTCATTTGTCTTCAAATTTGCCACAAATTTTTAGCAGTTCTAATTTTCCTACTTGGTAAGAAAACTGTGAGATCGCATCAACTTGCCTGTGAGGGCGGTTTCTTCTCCTTAGGGCAAGGATTCATGAGAGTGGGGTTCCATGTTGACTGGGCCTGCCCTTGAATGTATTTCTAAGTCTCCGACTTAGGCTGAAAAAAAACAACTGAAAAAAATTTCCTATTTATCTACCAAAGAGAACAGAATGGATGATTAAGATGATTCTGGAAAAATACCACAAACTGAATGTTGGGTAAGTGTAACCACTTTTCTACTCTTGGCATAACTGTCAATGGTTTTTGTAGTTTTATGCCCAAATTCTGTCCACAAAGGAGATAATGAGAGCCATAAACCCACTTCCTGATGCTGCTGAGGGAGGGGAGGGAGGTCTAAGAAGGCTCTTGGATCTGGGAAACAGAGAGGTTTATGAGCAGAGGGGAGGTAACACTTTAGCTCTGTGTCCATGCTGCTGGCACAGAGATACACTGCTGAGTCCCTCAAGCCTGGCGAGCGGATGTGAAGAGAACAGAAGGACGTGTTGGGACGGCTGGGTTGGAAGTTGTCGGAGGTGTCCGTTTCATTGTTAAATTGCTTATTATAGTAGTAGAACAGCAGCTTTGGTGCTTGGCTCAGCCTCTGTTGGTACCAGTACATGTACTCATGATCCAGATTCTGAGAACAACTCAGGGTCACTGCTTTTCCCTTCCTGGTAACCTGGTATCTCGGGTTCTGGGTGACCATGGTACTCATATGACCTACAGAGAGAGAAGGAAAATTTAGATACGGAGTCACAAAGGAGATGGATGTTGCTGCCGTAAAATGAAGGCACGTAACTGAGGACATGATAGCATTAGTCAAAGACGTCCTTTCTAACCAAGACTCACCTGCTCCAAGGAGACAAAGAGCTACACAGTGAAGAAGCCTGAGACCCATAGCAGAGTCAGAACAGGAAAGAGGTGTCTGTCTGTGCCAGATTCTTATCTCTGGGTTGAGAAGTGGGAGTTCAGGGAGCCCCTGGTGCCTGATAGGTAGATCTGCCTGTGATGACAGGGCTGCTGTCGACCTCATCAGGGCAAGGGTCACTTTTGGTGTGATATTAGATACAGCTTCCTACTTGGCAGGGGAGTTTGGGCTGGGCTGGATCAGGTATGAAGTAGATGTAGTTTTCCCTTATTTGTCCCTGTTCCTACATCTGCCCCATGTTCATCCAGGCCTCTCCATCTCACTCTTAATTTCTTACATCATATAAGGCAGCTCAGAGGTTCCTCAACACAGGAATAGCCTCTGCTACAGTCTCACTTATAAACCTGCTGAGATAATATCTTTGTGTTTTATTATCCACATCACAGATGAATAACCGATGTCTGCAATCTATCTCCACCTTAGTACAGAAACAAAGCCCTGGAATTCCTCTGTCTAGATACATTTTTCAGAGTATCAAGGAAATTCACTACAACTTTTGGCTACCTATGACACCATAGCGCCTCCTTGTGGCCAGTAGAAAAGTGTCTAGAGGCAGCCTTCCTACACTGGGGAAATCTGTGCAACAGGGTGATTTACAATAGGGCTTTGAACCGTATCTAGTTCTTCATTCTGCTCCTGCTGGATCTGTAACCCTCAGATCACTACAACCCCAGTGTCCAGCCTTCTAAGAATAACGTAGTCCTATTGCAGCAACTGGAAGTGACCTCAGAATGTTCAGGACTGGCTGACATGCATCCATATATTGCACTAACTCATGTTTTTTACATGAACAAATCAGACCCTATGGATAACAATGGAAAATTAACTTTAATATGTAATAATTGACCTGGCTTCTTCTCAAAAATGAGATTTTAAAAAGTATTTGGAAATGGGTTTGTGCTAGACAAATGTAATTTAAACTTATCGCCACCATCACCACCATTATCAGCGAGCAACCTACAACCAGTAATAAATGCATTTTTATTCACAATTTTGATTTCCTTCAGGGACACTTGTTTATCTGGTGATAAGAAGGGATGTGAAGATGTGGCCACAACTCTGAGAATCATAATTCCTTTCAGATCAGAGCAGTGAGGTTGGCAAGAAGCTGCTGTACTTTACACCAGGATCACAAGCACACGCATTTAAAAAACAGAAATGCGTAGATAGAGTTCTGTGTAAGGAACATGAGAAATCCCCCAAATCACAAATATCTCCACCAAAATTTTCTTGAAACACAATTCTGGTTCTCCCTCTCTTCTCTTCCTGGGGCACGATGCACAAGGAAAACTTCTGTTTAGGGCTGCCATGAGTTGAGAGGAGAGGGGAGAAGGGTCCGGTTTTTTACAGGAAGGGCATGACTCTGAAGCACTGTGTCTTGGCTGCTGGCACAGAAATAAACTCCAGAGTCCTCTAGCTCTGCAGGCTGGATCTTCAGAGTGGAATATGGCCCTTCAGTCCTCTCAGCTGAGAACGTATCCTTGGGCATCCCTGATTCATCCCATTTAGACTCTCCTAGGAAGTATACCAGAAATTTTATCTCTTTCCCCACAGCACGTCGGTACCAATAAAGACCTTCATGTCCAGAAATTGGGTCACATCTCAGAGTCACAGCTTGTTTCTTCTCTTGTGACCCTGTGGCTGGGGAACTGAATGACCCCAGCTGATGTGTGTCCTGTGGGAAAAGACAAGAACATAGAACACATGACAAGAGTGGACTGGGAGAGGGCCAAGTGGAGATACTTACATTTTGAAGGACTCACTTGCGCCCAGGAGACAAAGGGACACTAAGCTGAGAAGTGTGGACACCATGGCAGAATCCAGATAAAAAGGAGAACTTTTCCAGATGAGGGAGGTTGTAAGTATGAGCAGAAATAAAAGCAAATCCATGTCCCGTCGTCCCTAGAAAGTGTGGCCTGGCAGTGACATCACCTTGTTAACCAATGTCCACAGTCTTGGGAGCTCCCTCTAGGGAGGGAGGAACATAAAAGAAACCTCTGAAGAAGGTTGCCCCTTGAGGGAATGACGAAGAAGAACTGATGCCAATAAAAATTGACCTGTTTATGCATTTAAATAGATTTTAACATCATATATGTTCATGAAGAAGTCACCACCCATAGCTCCTGAGTCAAATTTCTAGACCCTACTCCCTCACTAAGCTCTAGCTTCTCTCTTGTATCACATCCCTAAACACTGTGGGATATTTCTACTTACAGTGTCCACTGTTACTATTCTTGCTATTTCTAATTATCAATACTTGTTATCTCCAAGTTCTCTTTTTCCATTCTTTCTTAAATTTGCTCCAATCAAGATTTTGCTGCCCCTACTCTCAAATTCAGTATGCTCAGAAAATGAAAAATTATCCTCAACTCTGCTCCACGAGTAGCTTTCCTGTTGATCCAGTTGAAAATCTTGTTGTTGACTTGCTCCCTCTGTTGTTGACTTGAGTTGTCCTTGACTTCTCTTTTTCTATTTCACCCTGTAGACAACCCATTAGGAAATTCAACTGACTCCGTCATCAAAATATACACAGAATCTGTCCATTTTTCATCACCTTCACTGCTAACACTCTGGAGCAAACCACCAACATCCTTGGCCTGGATTACTGCAATAGATTCCTAACTGGTCACCCTGCTTTCACCTTACTTCCTAACAAGCTGTCAAACTAAGCTTTCTAGGACATGTTAGACCATGCCACTCATCTGCTCCAAATCATCTGCTGTCAATTTCATTCAGAGTAAGAGAGTAAAGCTCATAGGCCTTCAAGGTCTTGTAGGATCCACCCACCCCATTACCTCTTTGACATAACCTCCTGCTCTCTTCCTTCATTTTCCAGTCATGCTTGCCTCCTCGTTGGTCCTTGAGTATCTGTTGGGGCCTTAGTACCAGGTTTTCCCTCTGCCTGGAATGGTCTTCCCCCAGGTGTCTGCATGTCTCTCTCCTTCATCTCCTTGAAGTCTTTGCTCAAAGGTCACTTTCTCATTGGGCCCTACCCTGGAAATCTTATTGACAGTTTCAACACTCCTTACTCAGGCAGTCCTGGTCCCCTTACCTTAGTCTGCTTGTTCTTTTCTCCATGGCAGGCATTACCTTCTAACATAATATATACTTTATTTATACATTATAATTATTGTTTGTTTTCTATCTCTCTCTCCCCCCAATAAAAGGTAAACATGAAGAAATGAATTTCTTCTTCTTCTTTTTTTATTGATGTATGCCCAGAACATAAAACAAAGCCTGAAACTCTTTGGAAAGGAGGAAATGCTGGAATTAAATCTTGAAAGAAAATTAGAGCTTTTCAGTGGTTAGGGGAAGACACAACCCAGACAAGGGGACAAAAAGTCTTTGGGATTTTGATCAGGATTGTGTTGAATTCACAGATCCATTTAGAGAGAATTAGCAGTTTAACAATATTGAGTCTTTAATCCGTGAACAGAGAACATCTTTCCAATTATTTAGGTTTTTATTTTCTTTCAGTAAGGTTTTATAGGTTTCCTATGTTCAAGTCTTGCATTCCTTTTGTTAAATTTATCCCTACGTGGTTTCATTCCTTTTGTTGTTGTTATGAATGAGATTGTTTCCTTAGATTCACTTTCAGTTGGTTGCTGGTGTATAGAAATACAATTGATATTTGTATATTTTTGTATATTGATCTTGTATCCTGAGGTCTTATTAAGTATATTTCTTTGTTAAAAAAAAAAAAAAAAAAAAACAGAACAAACATCAGAGCCAAGAGCATATAGATGCTTAGCAAATATTTATTGTATAAACAACTTTGCCAACAGCACTTCAAACTTAAGGTATCAAAAGATTAACTCAACACATAAGCTTCAAGTCAGCTCCCTGGACTTCCCTTTTTATTAATCACAGAGGCTCAAAACCATCCAATTATGCAGTGCGTCAGATTTGTTCTGGAAGCACTTGGGATTCTCTAGCGTGGTTGGAGTTACAGGGGCTGAATTCATGTGTTGAGCACTGAGCTGATCTGGGAGCTCGCATTTCTCCTATAGGTCTCGATACCATGTTATATTCCTTGTCTGTAGCATAGTGACTCATGTCATAGCAAGTATCTAATGACAACAGTTTTCACTGCCGTATCTACAGAAGGAATCTGATACTTATTGATAACTTAAAGTGTGGAATTCATTGTACAACAAAAAATTATGTCTTTTTTCTTGGGGAAGAAAATATTTGTTTCTTAGGGAAGTTTGACCTACATTTCTGGTAATCATAATTTGACTTTCGCCCTTAACACAGCTCTCAACAGTTCTTCCATAATTTATACAGGAGCTCCTCTCATTCAGAGTAATGGGAGTCTCAAACTCATTTTCTCTCATTACAGTTTGGAGATGGGTGTTAGATAAAAACATGAGAGTGAGGTTTACAAACAATAATAAGAGGACACGAGTTCCTTTACCTAGTCTCAGATTAACAGCACATGTTGGAGCGTATTGACTTCCTGTGGCTCCTGTGACAAATTACCACAATCTGGATTGCTTAAAACAGCAGAAAGTATTGTCTCACAGTCTGAAGAAGAGAAGTCCAGAATCTATATCATTGGGCTGAAATCAAGGTGTCCTCAGAACCCCACTCCCTCTAGAGGCTCTAGGGGACAATCTGTTTCTCGCCTCTTCCTGCCTGTGGTAGCTGCCAGCACTCCTTGGCTTATGGCTGCATCACTTCAGTCTCTGCCTCTGTGGTCTCACTGCTTTTTCCTCTTCCATCTGTGTCAAATTCCCTCTGCCTCCCTTTTATAAAGATACACATGATTGCATTAGGGCCTACCTGGATAATCTGGAATAATCTCCATGTCTAAAGTTCCTTAACTTAATAGCACCTATAAAGCGTATTTTTGCCATATAATGCAACATTCACAGGTTCCATGAATGAGGACATCGAAATCTTCGGGTGAGGGGCTTGGGGGTCATTATTCAGCCTATCACATTTACAAAATGTTTTTCTGACGAGTTTGGAAATTTTCATAGGTATCATTTTCCTGCAGTACTAACGAACCAGTCCTGTGTATATAAATCTGTAACTGGCATTCTTTTCGCTGTTAAGCTTCAATGTCTGTCACCTCATGGAAACTAGCTATGGTGGAGTCTGTGTGACCCCAGCGTGCTTGGGGGCTTTGTGCAAAGGAGACTGAGGAGGCAGGGTGTACACTTGGAACTGGTAGAACTAACTACCTGGGAGGCATCCTCGTGGACTCCCTGGTTATGAATCAGATGGCTGACAATGACTCACAGCTTTCTAGGATGCTGACACAAGCACTCAGACAGCAGCAGGCAGTGATAGCTACACTGAAGAGGCAGACCCCAGTTAGATAATGGATAGACAGAATTCAAACATTTCTGAAGAGCAGAGTTCAAAAACACCCATAGAAAAAAGTCTCTGGGTCTACCACGTTTCTATTCTTTTAGTTATTTGCATGTGTGTTGTGGAAATGATAAAGTGGAATGTTACATGTAAGTTGAAATTACTACTAGTATTAGAAATGAATCTCTGGGAATGTAAAATGGTACATCCACCCTGGAATATAATTTGGTAGCATTCTTAAAAACTAAGAATACACACAGTTGGCCCCACGGCACAGTGGTTAAGTTTGGTGTGCCCCGCTTTGGTGGCCTGGGTTAGTGGGATCGGATCCCGGGCATGGGCCTACACCAGTAGTCAGCCATGCTGAGGTAGTAACCCACATACAAAATAGAGGAGGATCAGCACAGGTGTTAGCTCAGGGATAATCTTCTTGACCAGAAAAAAATTAACAAATAAAAAAATAAATAAAGATACTCTTTCACTTACAATATAAGCCTGCAGTCTCACTCTTGGGCATAAATTTATCCCAGAGAAATGAGAATTTAGGCTCACACAGAATTCTGTACATAAATGTTTACATATAGCTGCTTTACTTGAAATAGTCAAAAAATAGAAACCACCAAAATGTCCTACAATAGGTGAATGGCTAAACAAACTGGTATACCCAGGCCATGGACTGCTACTCAGCAATAAAAAGGAAAAAATGAGCCGTTGATAAAAGTAACAACTGGGATGCATCTCAAGGGCAACATGGTGAGTAAAAAAAGCCAGTCTCAAAAGGTCACCTACTGTACTATTCCATTTATTAAACATTCTCAAAATGACAGCACTATAGATATGGAGACTAGATCAGTGGTTCCCAAGGGTTACGGATGGGGTGTGTGTGTGTGATTACAAAGTGAGGAAGATTTTGTGGTGTTGCAATAGATCTGTATCCTGACTGTGGTGATGGTTTTATGAACCCACATATGTGATAAAAATGACTTAGAACTGCTTGCACACTTGGTGCCCATTTCCTGGTCTTGATATTTTAATATAATTATGTAAGATGTAACCATTGGTGGAAACTGGATAGAGGGTATACTGGACCCCTTTGTCATATTTTGCAACTCCCTGTGAATCTGCAACTATTTTTAAATGAAAAGTTTAAAAGGACGAACATTTGAAAATGTGAAAAAAGTTTTTTGTTAAAATTAGGAAGACAGTTATGGAAAACTCAATAATGAGAACAGTTAGGATAAATTGGAAAGGGCTGGTGGTTCTGAGGCTGTGACTATGGCCTGTTCAACCATTCTGATCATTCTGATGGTGAACGGGGGACTTCTAACCATAACTGAAATGCTCCCGGCTAGATAACTATCACTGTGCAATGCTGCACAGTTTTAAGCTTACTTCATCCCTCGAAAGCTCAGTGGGTGACATTCACCCTCAATCTTGGACTCAATCACCCTCTGGGAGAATTAGTGAGGAATTCCCAGGACCAGCCCCCTGTTGCCTTCCTGTGGAAAGTTTCCTAATGTGATTCCTCATTACATTCTGTTCTTGCCTTCCCAAGGGACAGTAGAACACCAAACCGAGGTCCTTGTGCTGATAGGGGAGGAGCCTGGAGAGACTGCTACAAGGGCTGGGGACTGGAGGGAGAAGGGAAGTGAGGCATTCTGCAGAAGTTGCTGGTGACTCTGCAGCACTGTGGCTAACCTGCTGGCACAGAGGTACATGGCTGAGTTCCTGGGTTCTGTGCGCTGGATTTTCAGAGTGGAGAATGACCCATCAGGCATCTCAGCTGAGAACTGGTCCTTGGACACCCCTGTCTCATCCATAGGAGCTTGACTGCCTAAGTAAATCAGAAATTCCAGTCACTGCACTGAGATCTGCCTCTACCAGAAAAGGGTGTCATGGCTAGAAATTGGCTTGCATCTCAGAGATACTGCTTGTCCCATCTCTGTCACCTGGTGCCTAGGTTCCTGGGTGACTCCAGCATCTGTGGTCTCTGTGGAAGGGAACAGAGTTTGGGGACAGATTAAGGAACATAAAAGAAAACATACCTGGGAATATCAAAAAATGCAGATTCTTTATTTGTGGGGACTCACCTACTCCAGGAGACAAAGGGCCACACAGCAGAGGAGACTGGTGGCCATGGCAGGTGGGGTAGCAGGAGGCTTCACCCAGATGAGGCCCTTGTGGGCATGAGCAGAGGGGTGGGGGGTTCTAGTCCTTCTTGTCTCCACAAGGTGGAGAGTGGCCTGGAAGTGACATTGCTTTGTCCCTGCTCAGAGGATCTCCTTCCAAAGGTGAACATCAATCCTCCACAAAGATCGACTGGAGTAGGTCATAACTATTCTGGGATGTGGTTGGCTCGTTCAGAGACTCCAGGCACCTTCATCAGGTGTCACCTCTCACAGCCCCAGGGCTTCTACCACTCTGCCTTCTCTGTGTATCAGATATCAACCGGCTGCTGGAATTTCCACTTGGGTTTGCCATCAGCACCTCAAATTCTGGGCATCAATACACTCCTTTTTAAATCTCAAGAACTTCATTACTCCTCTCACTGGCAATGCCTATCACCCAGACACACAAAATCAAGATAATTCCTTGCTAAGTTAGGACTTTGCCCCAGGTCCCTCTTGGAAGCATTTAGACTTGGCCTCCATGCTCATCACAAAGTGGCCTAAATGGAAGCCCTGGGAAGAGATAAGACTGTGAAGATTATATTCCTAGTGAAGGCTAGAGATCAATGCCCCTGTGCTGTGTGATTCCCCCTGGCCCACAGTCCAGTGCCTCTTGTATTTCTCCCAGTGCCTCTTATATTCTCTACCATATAAGGGGTCTCATTTTACTTCTCTATGGTAAAGCTCAAAATTGCATTAATCCTTCAGGCACTGGTGTGGATTGAGCAGTGATAAATGAGGGCTTTAACTTTCCTTGAAGTTCCACAATAAAGCACTCGCCCATTAATTCTAATCTTCTTCTTATATCTAGCAAAGCTCTGGACAGTTCTTCAGTGATTAACATCTGACTTTCTCCCTATACTAAGGCAACTAGTACCCACTGATTAACTTTTTCTGGTGCTAGAGATGGACATTTGGAAAATGACCTGGTTCTGGGGTGATGGATAGAATAAGATTTCTGCCCATAGAGAAGATGGAACACATCAGCTCCATGTCTTTGCTGTTGGCACAGAGCTACACTCCTCCAACCTCCCAAAGAGAGTCTGTCAAGATAAGAGAAACATCTGATCAACTACTTGGAAGTTAAGATCATGAAATTCTCTTAACAGCTGAGAATCAGCCACGCTCGCTCCTGGTCCAGTGTCTGCTTGTTTCAGGACAGCATCTATGGCCTGTGGATGAAGAAGGCAGAGCTGGTGGCCATAATAGCAGAGTCACATAGAAAGCACTCTGAATCAGGGCATAGCATTCCAGCATGGGGATTTCTTACTCGTGTCCAGGATTTATCTCCTCTAGGATACAAGAGGTCATGAAACAGAGAAGCTGTGACATGTAACAAGTTCAGAACAAGAGTGGGCTGGCTCCTTCCTCAGTGCTCTGATCTTAGGTGGAGAGAAAAATCAGACTTAAAGTCACTCTGGGCATTGCTCATTTTTTTCTGGTGATGTTACTGTATTTGTGGACTTCTGAAGGTTCAGGGCCCTCTGCCTTAGAGCACAGTCAGCCCTTCCACTCAGGACCCTGCCTGAAAATTCCCCTCACAGCAGGAGGAAGGGACCAGGTTGGGTTTAGAGGGAAGCCCGTTCCAACAGCTTCTCTGAGGTCCCTGACACAGGAGCGATTTTGCTTTCCCTCTGTCAGGACACACAGTTCTACTCAACCAGCTCCCTCTCCCCGCTCCTGTGCAGGTTCCGAGGTTCCCCACAGAGCGGACAGATGGCCTTGGAGGCTCACTTCCTAAATCTTTTCAGTAATTTAGCAGAGAGCTGGCTCAGTGATCTGCATTAACTCACAGAACAAGATGTTCTTTTTTGTCTTCCACCACGAAGGGGTTTCTGTTATTATGTAGGCAAAGAGATGGACCCTGCCCTGCCTTCCTGTCCAAGTGAATACGTAGAGTGTTATGGGGCAGAGTCTTGCTCTACTAGAATGTTGGCCATGGTCCTTGCAGTGTACCTATTACCCACCAAATACACATCTCTGTGGGTTAATGAGACTTGGGTTGGAGGATGGAGGGGGATGGGAATCACGTCTGCTCTTTTACTTCTCCACTTGTATGTTTTTCCCAGAACACACACAAAAATTATTTTAATTGGGCCTGTGTGGTTCTACTATTGTGTGTATTAGTGGCCCCTTTGCTTGGCAATCATTCCAGGCTTGCCCACAGTTTACTTCTTTCTCCAACACTTGCTCGATGTCTGCAAATCATGTTGATGATTCAATGACCAAGCCAGAGCTTCTCACTAAGCCCCACTGTCCAGTAGCTGTCTCAGCTCCTCCCAGAGGCGCTGAGTGGGGTGGTGGAACCACAGTGTCCCCTAGTGGCCAGTGGGGCAGGTCATTGGAAATGAGTCCTGTATCAAGACCCAAAGTGAACTGTGCTGTGTTCCATCTCTACATGGTCAATGGGGGTGTTATAGTTGATGTTTTAGGGGTTCAAAATAACCACCCCTCTTTCTAGGATTGAAAACATTTGAGAGAGAGATATTGAAGTCAGATAAACTGAAATCCAAACGGAGGCTTCATTGCTGGTGAAGGTGGGACCAAAATGTGCAGCTACGTGGGCTAGCTAGAATTCCCCTAAACTGAATGTGCTACTCCCCTGACTACCCTTTTCCCTAGCAGCCAGGCTTCCCTACTGAACAGATTCTGCTCACTAATTTTACTATAATTCCAAGGCAGGAGAACAGACAGCACTTCTCCACAGGCGGACAAATACAAGGATAGAAGTGGGAGAGTCTGATTTGAGCATGCCCAGTTCCTTCTTTCAAAAATCGCTAATCAGATAACTCAGTTCTCCGACCACAGAGAAGAGTGAGGGGAAGGGAGACGGGCCAGGAACATTGCTCCAGAGAACCTCCCACAAAGAGAGTGGGAGTAAGTGCTTTCCCTAAAATTCTCAGGATTTGTGTTCTCTTAACACATTGGGCTTAGCCATCATGCCTGTGATCAGCAAGAGAGAAGTCGTCTGTTAGCACATTGCTGCTCTCACCTTGAGGCTCTCCCTCAATGTCAATTACTGCTCCTTTGGATGCATTCCTGGAACCTCAGCTGGGCTGTTAAGTTGGGCCTCAGAGGACATGAAATGGTGCACAACAATATAGTCATTAAATAACTCCAAGGCCACACTGGCTGAAAAACTGAGAATAAGCTTTCCATTCTCCTTTTCCTTCCTAATCTGTCCATCATATTTCCCATTATGACAAAATAGAGGATCAATGGCATGATTAAATGACATCATAAGGGACTACCAGTAATATAATAAAATGTCAACATCCAGAGATACCCCGAATTTGAATATGTACTACTTTCATTATTAAATTCCTTGTAAGGGCCTAAGAGAGACCAATCTAAGTCATCAATTATTTTTCATCAACTCTCTCTCTTTTCTCAAATCTGCAATGTTGCAGGCCTTGAATAGTATTTATGTCCGTTATAGGTTTTTATTTCTACAAGAACGATGCAAATTTAATTATTTTATTTCCTTCTGCTATGTCCTAATCCTGTAAGAAAGATTAAGTTAAATTTCTCAAAGTTAAAAATGCTGCTAAAATTCATCCTGTTCCTTCTCAAACACAAGTAGTGTTAGCAATAATCACTGGACTTAAATTCTTTAATTTTATGTTTGCATCCTGGCCCAAGTCATTAATCTTGACTATTCGTCTGTATTTTGTCTCTGTGATCTTCCCCAGTGAGAGATGTGAAATTAACAACATCTTAATCTTCCAAAACAAGCACTATTAAAACAAATATTCCATATCTTCAATTTCTCTGTTGAGCAAGCCCATCTATAAGGTACTCTTATTGTTTTTCATGCTTCTTCTTTAATATACCCCGTTTTTTCTAAGCCTCCCCTAAGAATCATAATTTTATAAATATATTTATATTTTTGAAATATATTTGTTTTATAAAATATAAAATATAATATAAAAATATAAATATTTATATATTTTATAAAATATAAAATATAATATAACAATATAAATAATAAAAATATATAAAATATAAAATATATTTTAATAGTCATTCTTGTTTAGGGCACAGGCCACAGCTGATGCTGATATAACATTTGGATATTTTCAACTGATCTCTCCAGGAGTCTCCTGTCAAAACTGTCTAAATTGTGTGTGACCTTTCACATAGGTGTGACTTTGAGAGCCATTCCATCTTCCTCTGGGGAGTTGTGGGTTTCAATGTGTCCTCTGAGATCCTGCGTTTTTTCCCCTGTTAGTCTTCTTTGGGCCTATTTACTTGTCTTCCTTAGTAACAACTAAGAATACATCTCTCTTTTCTAATAACTCCTTTGAGAGCAATTGAACTCACAATCATTTCCTCTTCCCTTTAAATCTGTCTGTCCTGGCCTTGAGGCCCTCCGTTTCCTTTCTCATGAGAATACTGTCTTCTAAGATTTTAGCTCTTCTAAAGAATTCTCTTTTGTCCTCCAGTTTAGTGAATCTATATTTTAAATTTTGTTTGCAATTGTTTGTAAATGGTTAAAAAAAATCTGGTCCCAAATTTCTTGTCTTTAAATCTCCTTTCCACCATTTGTTAGGTGTAGGACTTCTGGAAAATTACATATATTTTTTCTTCTTCAGTTTCGTCATCTATAAAATGGGGTACTAAATGAATGTTTTCCGCTTGTAGTGGAATGCCCAACACATAGTAAGAACCATATAAGAACTTTCTACTATGAATATCCTTTCTTTGGCTAGAAGGAAGAACAAATTCAAACCACTATACTGTCTCATCTACTCTCTTAAGAAATTTGAATTCCCTGCTACATAGTGTTTTAGGCACAAGAGTTCTTTTAATTGTCCTCTAAGTTTTTGCAATAATTATGTTGATTGATTTTGGATCTTCATGTGTACATGATCTAATTTACTTCTTCTTGAGAGTCTTCCTTGTTACTTTTTTCTTCAAGGGAGAGGGCCTGGCTAATTTTGCTTACTATCACATACAGTAGATTATTTCTGTCCGGGAGTTCACCAGTTACTGATAGTTCACTCTCTTTAACTTCAAGAAAAGTCTTAGAAATACGAATTCTCCCATGACAATCCACCTAATGAGGCCATCTATTCGCTGTCTCAAAGATTCAGTATTGACCTGTTATTTTTAATCTCTTACCAGTGAATGGGGAGGTTGTTGCCAACTAGGATCACAGAAAATATCCAGACAAGAGGAGCTGCCATCGTATAGCTCCATATGTAATGGAGAACCAGAGCCTGCAGCTGCGACATCCAATATATACAGTCTGCATTTGAACCGAGGAGTGGGGATGGGAATAGAGCTATTACTAACCCCAAATAAATCTGTCGGATGTTATTAATACATAAATAATCTAATGGAAAGATTAAAAGGACCTGTCCTTTCTACATGCGAAGCAATTAAACTTCCATATTCCATTTTTGGGGAAGGAATATTGTTGAATTTGTACTTATGTGTCCAAGAATGACCAAGGATTGGTGAATCAGCTTCAGTAAAACCTAATGACCACACTTGCGGGAGACTCAGAGACACTAGAAATGGTTACTAAGATTTGACACACAAGCAGGAACTGAGGGTGCTGAGAAGGGATCACTATGTAAAATAAGACCATACAAGAGAGTAAGTCTTACCACTCAGAATGGATTGCAGGTGTTACGTGGAAATTTCTGGCATATCATAAAGAAATATAGATTTGGGTGTTAAGGACACGTGAGCAGGGAGGAAGGTCTGCACACCTTAAGACATCATCTGCGCGCACGTCGATAGCGTGGCATCCATGCTCATTGTTCCAGAGCGGGCAGCTATGGAGGCCCCGTCAGCCTCCTGTGAGCCCACACCAGCCTTCAGCTGCTCTGGCCTCTGTTGTCTGCTCTCAGTCAGGTCTGGGCTCTCCCTAGGCAGGACAGAGCCAAATAAGTCCCAAGATTGCAGAAGTGGCAGCTGCATCTAATGTATTAAACTGTCTGCTTTACCTACATTTGAGATACTCTTTGAGTGTAATGAAAAAGCCCCAAATAAACGTTAAGATGATATTAACTAAAGGCATGCCAAAATCATAGTATAGTAGTTTCTGTTACAATCAGGAAAATTGTGGTGGGGACATTCTGTGAATGGTTTAGAGAGAGAAGAGAGTGGAGAGGGCTGAGCAGCCATTACCAGTAGCTCCCACCGTTCAGATGGGGATGGCAAGTGCAGGAAGGCAGGAAAGTCGACAGTGTGGGTCATTAAGGTTGATCCTACCTGTGTGGTGAGTTTTGAGCCACAGACCATTTGTGAGGAATCCCTGAAACCCATTTCTTGCAGTATTTCCTACACAAGATTTCCTAGGTTGATACCTTATCTGTCCCTGTCAGGCCCCAAACCCACTCATTTCTCTTGGTGAGAGAGGAGCAGGGAGGACCTTCACTCAGGAAGGCTAGGAGCTAGAGGGACAAGGGGAAGCTCAAGGGTTTCTGCACAGGGAGGGAGTGACTCTGCAGCACTGTGGCTAAGCTGCTGGCACAGAGGTATACGGCTGAGTCCCCGGGTTCTGTGCCCTGGATCTCCAGAGTGGAGAATGATCTGTCAGGCATCTCAGCTGAGAATTGGTCCTTGGGCATCCCTGTCTAGTCCATAGGAGGTTGACTGCAGAAGTAAATCAGAAACTCCAGTCCCTGCAATGAGGTCTGTCGGTACCAGAAAAGGACAGTGCGGCTTCAAATTGGCTCACATTTCCGAGATACTGCTTGTCCCATCTCTGTCATCTGCTGCCTGGGTGACTCCAGCATCTGTGGGCTCTGAGGAAGGGACAGAATAAGAAAAAAAAATGTCGGGGCCACAATAGGGAAACCCAGCATGATGATGCCAAATATCCTGGGAACTCACCTACCCCCAAGAGACAAAGGGCAACACACTCACAGCAGAGGGCCCAGGTACCCAGAGCAGCATGGGCAGATGTGGAACAGCCCAGATCAGGGCCACTATGAGCATGAGAAGAGAAGTGAGTTTTGGGACCTTTTATCCCCCAAAGGTGTATCTGTAAGTGACATCACTGAATGAGCCACCACCCCCAACTCACGGATTCCCTTCAGAGAAGAAGGCTGCTTCTCTGCAAGATGAAACAGGCAGGACCAGACTCAATTAAAATTGAACTGCCATATGCATTCACACATCCAGAGGCTCCCTGAAGATTTTTCTTGGTCTCATCAATTCCAAAATAGAATAATTTTAGAATTAATTATTCTACTCTCTTATACCAGAATAGAATAATTTTGGTATTATCAATTCCAAAATAGAAAATAATACCTTCTGTATGCTAACTCCTTTCTAGAGCTTGCTAACTATTTTCATTTGAACCTCAAACTCCAAGTATTTAAAGAGGAATTCATTGTATCATTGTAAGCCAGCCTCTCTGCAAACTCTCATATTCCTCTCACTGTTGGCTCTATGCTCTTGGTCATATACACACGGTCAAAAATCATTCATCAGTTAGTTGGGCTGAGTTCTCCAGAAGAATGAGTATCAACTGCATTGTGAGGGCTTCAGGGGCTGAACTGGCGCCCTGAGAACTGATTCCATTTGAAAGCTCTTATGAGCAGAGAAATATCTCTCTGAATTTATTTATCCTTCAGCTCTATTAAATTCCCAAAGTCCATAGTATAGAATCTCCCACATTTCTCTACCCCTGCCATGAAAAAAAGCAGAGGAGTTTCTTATTCCTGAAGATTTGCAAATAAAATACTCTGGAGTTGATTTAAATCTTGTTCCTAGTCCTAGAAAATCTCAATGTTTTTAATTGTTAAGATTTGGCCTTTCCCTAGAAAAGGGGCCTGATGTCACAAACCCACTTCTTCTCATGGTGGAGGTTATGGAGACCTGAGAGACGCCTCTGTTTCTTGGGTTAGTTAGTCAATTACATTATTTGTTAACCAAGAAGAATGACCAGTTCAAGTCCATATTTTGTGGTTACACAGAGACACACTGCTGAGTCCTCTGGACCTCAGGAGCATGAGCCATTTTCAAGAGCAGATAGTTTTCAGGATGCATTGTGTGACCTGGGGGACATGTTTCCTTCAGGGTCTATCTTCTTGGTTTCTGTTGGGCCCAGAATGTGAAACTGTGGCCATTATTCTGTTTTCAAAATGATCATTCTTTGTTCCTTCCCAGGTACCTAGGTGTGGCAGGTAGAATGATGGCTCCCCGAAATGTCCATGTGTAATCCCTGGAATTGTGGATGTGTTATATTATATAACATGGGAGAAATAATGTTCCAAATGGAATTAAGTTTGCTAGTCACCTGATCTTAATATAGGGAAGAGTATTCTGGATTTTCCAGGTGAGTGCCCTGTAATCACAAGTGTCTTAACATGTGGAAGGAGGAGGAAGGGGAGACAGAGTCAGAGTGATGCAGCATGAGACAAGACTCGACAGGTCTTTGCTAGCTTTGAAGATGGAAGGAGGCCACAGGCCAAAGAATGCTGGTGGCCTCTAGAAGCTGAAAAAGGCAAGGAAACAGATTCTCCCCTAGAGCCTCCAGAAGGAACACAGCCCTGCTAACAACTTGATTTTAACACACTTAGATCCATTTTGGACTTCTAACCTTCAAAACTGTAAGATAATAAATCTGTATTGTTTTAAGTCACAAAATGTGTGGTAATTTGTTAGCGCAGCAATAGTAATCTAACAAATTACAGTATCCGTGGGACTCATGGGTGAAAGAGGCAGCAACTAAATACAAGGTCCACAAGGGAGACTGATGTACAATCATGTAGAAAGAACTTGAAATCAGGCCAAGGGAAACCCAGGCAAAAACTTCTTATCTCTGCCCAGACCTCATCTGCTTCCAAGGGACACAGGGGAGTCTGGAGTGAATGACAAAGTCAGAACTACATTGTGGCATCTTCCTGATGAGAGCAAAACTTCCTGGGGAGAAATTGTGTTGTTCTGGTCCACCCTAGTCCCTGCCTGATGAGTGGATGTGATGGTGGTGTCCCTGTGACTGTCAGCTCCCTGGGGCCAGGGTCCCTCTGATGTGGTCCAGGGACGCACCAGCACTTCTCCTGCTCTACCCTCCACAGTGCAACAGAGCAGGGGGGATGGCCTGGGCTGGTCCGGGTCAGGCTCTCTAAGACTCCTCTGACACTCAAACTGCTCCTCTGCTTTTCCCAGCCCAGAATGTGCAAGCTTCATCAGCCCAGCTCCCTGTGCTGCGACATCTTAAGCAAACTGAGAGGAACGCTCACTGCTAGCACACTTGCCATTCAGAGCCCCGTTCAGAGCAAAACCCACCACCACACAATAGAGGGGGAAGGGTTGGTCTCTAATTCCTTCATTCTCAGCCATCATTCAACACATCTGCAACTCCCTTGATCTAAGCCCAACCCCATGGTTTGCCCTAATCCTCTCCTTCCACGGAGCTCTCTCAGCCTCTGGACATAAACTCTAGATGACAACGCAGCCATAGTGCCTCCTAGTGGCCGTGCTCAGAAACAGCACAAAGGTGCTCTTTTGCCAGGACATAAGGGGAGTTATGCTTTGTTTCACTAAGTACAGGGGATTTGAGTATTATGATTTATTTGATATTAGAGGGTCAATAAATAATATTATCTTATTATGACCTAAAATGGAACCATCTGAAAGTTAGACATTGGAGTCAGACAGCAGAGATGAAAATGTCAGGTTTTAATATTGGTAAATAACAGGCTCAGATGTGAAACCAAAGGGGCAGGCTAACACTATGCTGAATCAGAATTTAACTCATTTTCTCTCCCCTCCAAACTACAAGCTAACCCTGTGGAAAATAAAGTTCTCCACTAATCTTAGTGCGTGTTAGAAAACGTGAAAGAATCTCTCTTCTCTAGGTAGCTAGGGAGAAAGCAAGGAAATGAAGAGAGACTAAAGTGAGATAAAGCGATAAATAAGATAATTTATTTCCCTTCTCATAGAGAACATTCGGCAAGGAATAGGAAGATTAGAACAGGAGGATTACTTTAGGGAAGTTCCCAAAATGAGGAATGTGGAATAAAGTGTTTTCCCAGGAGTCTGTGTTTAAGTGGGAAAGATGGATGGTTACGTGTCAGTTATTCTCCTCAATTCCAGCCACTGCTGCTTGGGTAGACTCATAAAAAAATAGCACAAATGTGTCATGACAGTGCAGCAATTAAATGAATTCCAAGTCACTCTGTACTCGCTGACCAATTCACAATATTCACTCCTTATTTATTTTCCACCTTGCCACACAGTCCAATGGAACCATAACCAGAGGTTATGCAATAAAATTAAAAAAGAACAAAAAATTACAAAAACAAATCAATGTCTCAATTTGATTATAAATATCCTTTAGGTTTTTATAAATCTTTGGTTGAAATTAAAGTTTAAGTGTAACATATCTGTGCTATTTAAGTTACATATCAAAGACATCATAGTCTAAGAATCTAACATTAATTAATTTTTATTTAAAATTCCAAATAAAATTCTTTTGACCTTAATCCCAGTAATTACAGATAAGAGCACTCAAATCAAGTCTTTTGTTGTTATCTAAATAGCTGTATAAAATAACAACATTGAAAACTTCAACTAATTAATGTCCTAAAAATAGAGTGAGGGATGCTAGGCTGGAATCATGGGGAGAGTGAGCCCCCAGGGAGGGGAGCACTGCAGGCCCTTTGCCCTGGGGGGCATGTGCCCACCCTGACTTAGTGCTCACGAGGTGACTCACAGGCCAGGGGGACAAAAGTCAGAGCAAATGTGGAACATTGACAAACGCAATGTACAGAGAGCTAGAGAGGGATCTGTTCTCTAGGGGACCCAGGACACCTCAAGCCTTGAATTCTGATTTAGGTGGTGCCAGAGAGTTTACATCCCCATGCGCATGGCAGAAGTAAAATAAAATTCTCTCTGGAGGAAGGTCTGTGTCCATCCTAGACAAAAAATTATTTCTACAAATCTAGTGTCTGACACATAGTCAAAGATAATCGCTTCATAAGCAAAAGTACAAACACCATGAAAATACAAGCATCATGACTGAGAAGCAGCAGAGAAAGTAAATCAACAAAAATAGACCCCACAAAGATTTCAGATGTGAAAATGATCAGACAGACTGAAACAGCTATGTTTCCTATGTTTAAAGAGAAAAAAGGTAATCTTGGAAAATGTTATGAGGGAATTAATAATTATAAAATGCAACATAACAGATTGGGGAAAGAATCAAGTAAAAACTCTGGCGAGGAGATTGTAGACAGCTGTGTTCATCAATGACTGAAATTTTGTCAGACAAGCAAATTGGATGGAGGTGTGGGCAGAGGAGTTGAGGAGACAGGCAATGGGTGAGTCGACATATGTTAGGATCTGCAGTCTCGGTTGGACCAGGAGGGAAGTGAAGCTGGCAGAGGTGAGGGGCAGGGACAGTGCCTTCAGGGGGATCTCAGTGAGCTGCTTTCCAAACAGTTCCCACCAATGCTTCAGAATGGTTTCTAGTGTTATCTTAGAGAGTCCAGGCTGAAGGTAGAGCGGAGGATATGGACCTCCACACAAAGGGTGTGTTATCAGAGGGGCGATTGGATCAGGGGCAATTGGTTGTTTCAGAAGTTCTTACTAAGGAATATTTTAACACACTGAGGAACTACTGTAGGGCACTAAGGCAGACAGCTGGAAACGTCCTCAGCAGCCTCTGCACTGGCTGGCTCAGCCTAGAGATGTCCTTGATCTGTGCTGGTTACAATGGAGAGTTAGACCTCTCTGGAGAAAGGAGAATTAGTTTTGACCTAAGATTTAGGACTAGTTCCCAGGATATCCATCTGTGTGTATTCCTCTGAAGTTGGAAAAGGGCTGAATAAAATAGCTGAAGTTATCATCATCATCATTAACAATATGATTATCAATGCATTTCTACAAAAACAGAAAAAAATTTTTCCAAATATATAATATGTGTTGAGACTTTGATGCAGAAAACTTCCTGAGTGAGGACAGAGAAGAAACTTGAGAGTGAAGGATGTCAGTTCAAATCGTTTAGACGGTTACACAACCAGAGAGGGAGAACCCGCTGTTCGCTACTCGCATGTCATCACCATCTGTATTATTAATGTTTATTGAATATGTTTTGTGATTGCGTAGTTTTATAGGAGAACAACCATCACTAGCCCCTGAGGACTGAGTCTGTGATAAGTCACTTTCAGCTTTGAATCTGAGTTGTCACCAAGAAGTGCTTCAAGTCCTGGAGCATAATTATTTTCTAACAACATTTTCAGCCCTCATGTTTCAAGAAATCTTCATGTCCTCCCTTTATATGAATCATAGCTTATCTCTGCAAACCACTTCTTTCCCTTGCAGCATGAGGAATAAGGTAAGGCCTCTGTTTAGAGCTGCTGTGAGCTGAATAGAGAAAGGAGAATCACGATGTTTTGTGCACAGGAAGGAGGTATCTCTGCAATGCTGTGGCTAAGCTGCTGGCAAAGAAATACACAGCCGAGTCCCCTTGCTCTGCAGGCTGGATCTGGAGAGTAGAGTCTCCTCCTTTGGGCCTCTTGCAGAAAACTGATTCTTAGGCTACTGGGAATCATCTACTACAGCCTCATCCTCAAAGAGACTCAGAAGCTTCAGGGTCTGCCAGTACCAGTAAAGGGCACGGTGGTCAGAAATAGGATCACACCAAAAAGACACAGCCTATCTTTTTTCTGTGATCTTGTGTCTGGGAGACTGGGCGACTCCACCTTCTGTGAGTTCTGTGGGGGAAAAATAAAAGAACTTGAAAATAGAAAAAGGAAAGGATTGGAATAATCTCTGGAAAGGTGAAATGCAGAGATCCTGATGTCCCTAGGACTCACTTGTCTCCAAGAGACAGAGGGTCACGCAGCAGAGGAGCCTGCTAACCATGGCAGGGTCAGGACAGGAATGGGAGGTTCAGCGGGTCAGGGTCCTTGTGAACATGAGCAGAGGAGGAGGGACACCCCTTGTCCCCACAAGGCAGTACCCGCAGCGACATCACTGTCTCCACAAATGTGCACAGTCTTAGAAATCAAATACAACCACAAAGAAAATAGAGCAATTAGACAGTTGGCTTTTGGATTGTTTCTTAGGCCTTTCCATGGATAGAGTTACGAAATATATTATCTTTAAAATCATAAGTTCATATTGATACCTCCAAAACAACTGATCATTTCTACCTCATCTTTTCCAGTTTCTTAAGTGTATCTCCCTTCTCTTAGTTAGAGCCCTAGTTCCCAGCAATATCAATAAACTTACTCATTTTCTCTGTTCTACAGTATACTACAAATGTTTCAGAAATACTACACACACTCAAAACATTGTCAACAACCAATCACCCAAATGGGGTTCATCCTCAACCCCATTTAGCCTCATCACAGTAAAACTACTAAAATATAAAGACAAAGAGAAACTGAAAAATAATCAGATAAAAAAAGATGTTAACTCCTAAGAAGATATACAAATGTTCACTAAGCACATGAAAGGATGCTTAAAACCCTTAGTCATAGGGAAATGCAAATCAAAACCACAATGAGATTCCACTTCACACCTAGTAGGATGGCTATTAAAAAAAAACAAAAAACAAGTGTTGTTGAGGGTGGGGAGAAATTGGAACCCTCCTGCATTGCTGATGAGAATGTAAAATGGTACAGTTGCTGAGAAAAGCAGTTTGGCACTTACTCAAAAAGTTAAACAGAATTACCATATGACCCAGCAATTGCACTCCTAGGTTTATACCCTAAAGAACCGAAAACAGAAACTCAAACAGATACCTGTAAGCCAATGTCATTGCACAGTTATTCACAATAGCCAAAAGGTGGAAATAACTCAAATGTCCATCAACTGATGAATAGATATTCAAAAGGTGGCATATCCTCACAATGGAATATTATTCAGCCATAGAAAGGAATAAAATTCTGATACATGCCATAACGTGAATGCACCTTGAAAGCATCATGCTGAGTGAAATAAGCCAGACACAAAAGGAAGAATATTGTACAGTTCCACATATATGAACTGTCTAAAATAGGCACATTCATACAGACAGAAAATAAATTAGAGGTTACCAGGGCCTAGTAGGGGAAGAGGAGGTGAATGGGGAGTTAGAATGGGTTCAGAGTTTCCATTTGAGGTGATGAAAATTGTTTTGGAAAAAGATAGAGTTGATGGTTGCACATTGTGAATGTCCTTAATGCCGCTCACTGAAATGTACATTTCAAAATGGTTAAAGTGACAAATTTTGTAATATATATAACCACAATTTTTAAAAAGTTAAAAAAATATGTATTACCATTTTATATACATATAACAGCTGAATTTTCCATGATGGAATCTAAGACAGTGAAAGGAACCTAGGTGATTTGAGTATTTTGACAATTTATCTAGAAGTGCTATGGGTCAGAGCACATCCCACAGAAGGTTGCCATTATAGCTGTAATTTCATCTGTAGGGAAAGAGAGTTTCCACTAGTCCCTATCTTTACTCAGATTTCAGACTGTCACTCTTTTGAAGATTTTTCTGTCTGGTAAGTTTGAATTCATAACTTATTGACCAATTTGCAACACTTTAATTCTAAGTCAGGCTGAGAATCTATTTACATGTTTAGTGATAATTTATGTTTATTCTCTGTGAATTACCTGGATTATTGCCATTTTTATTGGGTTGTCTTTTTCTTACTAAGTAAAGAGAATTCTTTTTTCGTTTTAAGTACTAACTATATTAGACAAAGTCAGCTATGCTACAAAACAAATCCTGAAATCTCAGTAGTTTAACTCTAGAAAGTTCTATTTCTGGTGACTACAAAGTCCAGTGTGCACGAACAGCTGTCTTCAGTACTTGTCCACCAAAACATGACCCAGTGAGCCAGGCTGCTCCCATGTTGTACTCAGGCAATTTGCAACAGGTACCTTCCAAGTTCACCAAGGCATGGACAAGAGAGTTGAAGGGAGCCTGTGCAGAGAAGAGTTTACACAGCAGGCCAGAGACTGCTGTGCTTAGAAAGCCGTGCTTGCGAGACTGTCCTCTGGCTGGTGTCTGGGAATTTGGTGGTAACCAGTTGCCTGCACTGATGCAAGATTTCCTGACTGAGAAGGTGGCTCTTTGTGCCTGGACAGTTGGTGCAAATCACATAGTTTATGCTGAACCCGGATTTCCTTCCGGGAGACTAGATTTTTAGTAGATGGGGGACAGTGGGTGCTTGTGTAATCTAGTCCTGATAAAAATTTGGGAACCCAGTCCCTAATGGCTCCAATGGCAGAAACATCGCACCCATGTTGCTGCATTTCTGTTGCTGGGTGAAGCGTGAGCTCCATGGGACCCCTCCTAGGAGGAAAAGAGCATCAGGAAGCCTGCATGTGAATTCCTCTAGACTCCACCTGTGGCTTTTCCCCTTACGATCTGCCATGAGTATTTACTGTGTCACTAATAAATCTTAGTCATGACTACAACTATATACCATATCCCATGAGTCCTTCTAGAGCATCTCCAAACGTGGGAGGATACTGGAGACATCCAACACAGCGTCTCAGGATTTAAGGGCAAGGCTTGGAACTGGCTTACATAATTTTTACCCATATCCCACTGTCAGACCCTGGTCATAGATTCCCAGCCCTCCAACTGCAAGTGAGTCTGGGAATCACAGAGGAACCATGGGGATTTGGTGAGCACGAATGGTCTCTGTCACACTGAGTCTTTTACCTATTTTCTTCATTCATCATGTCTTTTCCCAGTCCATGACTTACCTGTTCATTTTTGTATGGTGTGTTTTGATGTACAAGAGTTTAATTTAACGCAATTGAAATTTTAAATATTTTTTTCTTTGTGGTTTGTATTCATATCTCCACTAAAAAAAAAAATCCTCAAATGAGTGCCTAAAAATATTTTTATTAAATTATTTAGTAAAATTTAAGTTTTACTTTTCACAATTAAGAATAAGCATGTCTGAAATATATTTTTGTGTAAGGAATGAAGTAGAGATCTAGAAACAAGATGGAGAAACGTATGTTCACTGCAGAAGAAATGCCCTTAAGACAGATCCCTAGGGTGGAAAGAACATGGCACATATGAGGAACTAACCAAATGTAGATGAGTGCAGCTGGAGCAGAGAAAGCCAGGCAGACTTGTGCAAGACGATGATGAAGAGACAGGTGGAGGGTAAATATTATAAGACCTTGTAGGGCTATTGCCTCAGAGAAGAAAGGCTGCCAGGAGCAGAGACCATCTGAGTGAAGATTCATGACAGTAAATTGAGGGTAGTAGAGGTGGGGAAAGGACGAGATGAGGAAGTCACTGAAGCCCATAGGGGAGAGAAGAATGTAGAGGTTTTAGATTATCAAGGAAATCTTCATGTGTCTCAACTAAGGATGCATTTTCTCTCTGCAAGCAAAAGAGAGAGAGCTGCAGAAGAGAGAACCAGCAAGCTAAGGATGTCGGGGTGACCTCCGGTCAGGCTGAGACTGGCGTAGGGATGGACTTCTGCACTGAGGGTCATATTGCCCACTGCTGGAAGACCCCCATGTTGGCAAGAGCTCTGTGACTCCTGTGGAGGCAGGGGCTTCCTGGGGTTTGGGCTAGGCCTCATGAGTGCAAGGCAACCTCAGTCTTTCTAACTACGCTTTATGCGCAGAGTGGAGGCAGACGTGCAGCGCTGTGGAGTAACTGCTGGCACAGAAGTACACAGATGTCTGGGAGGGGGTAGTGGACTCCAGCATGAGGGAGAAGTTCTCTGTATTTGGTCTAGAGACACTGTACCCATCGGGGACTTCTCCTGTGTCAGTGCTGCCAACACCATTTGAATAATGGAGCAGCCTCAGCCCATGTCCCAGGTCTTGTGGATACCAGTACATATAGTCATGGTTCTGAGTCTGGTGACATCTTAGAGTCACCTTCTTCCCTGTCCCTGTGATCTTGTGCCTTGGGATCTGAGTGATTCCAGCACGAGCATCCGTATGTCCTGTAATAGAGAGGGACAGAGTCTGATGTTGTCATCCTAAGAGGAGGCCTTGTATTAAGGTCTTGGGAATCCCAGAGAAGGAACCCACCTGTGACCAGTACTCACCTGTCCACAGGAAACAAAGAGCCACACAGAAGCAGAGCCTGGTGCTCATTTCAGATCCAGGGCAGAATCCTGTGTCTTTCAGCTCTGTTGTGTGGGAATAGAACTTGGGCTCTCAGTGACTCAGTGATGGCAGTGTCCCCAGCAAACGCTTGGGCTGCAGAGCTAACCTGCCACACCCCTCTCCCACAGGAACAAATCAATTATTTGCATACATACATAATTGAAAGTGTAATGGAAGGGGAATAATTTGTAAGTCTGTTTTTTGAAGAAACGCTATAAGTATATATACTTTTCCCCTCACTTTTGATAAAGAAATTTATTCCTCTATGCATATTTTATTCCCATAATGATACGATTCCTTTTGTGTATACTATTATAATTTTTCATAATATTTCTCTTGACCAAGAAAGACTCTCACGGCAGTCTGGTGCTTTTGTGACTTATCTGCTCAAATTTTGCCTCCAAATACCTTTTACTAGTTTTTCTCTTTGCCTAACTCTGGATAATTGGATGTCAGCCTACAGTGGACATCACTTGATTTCCAGAAATTTCTCCATCTCAAATCAGGATCATTGGAATTTGAAGAACCGTTTTATCTTGTCTCACAACTCACCAACTGATGGGAGCCCTGTCATCTCTGCTCAGGTCTCTATGCTCTCATGGGAAGATTCCTCCCTTTGTTTCAGATGAGGCCACGGAGGACTGGACCACTTAAACCCTGCTATTGTGCTTCCTGTGAAAAAGAGAGGAGGCTAGTCAGCGAAGTGGATGAGATATTCACGCAGGGAAACATGTGTCGCGTGCCTTCAGGGTCACAGGGAAATGTTCTGTCTCTATTCAGGAGGCTTTGCATCCACCAAATGGAAGAACATTCATTGAATCGTAAATGCTGTGTACAAAACTTATAGCCAGTCAACACCAGTGCACACTGTTATTCCGTCTATAGGTCATATCACAGTGTGAGGCTTCCATATTTTTGTGACTGTGTATCTTGATGTAATCTTGATGGGTAATTCCTATAATCACACAACAGTGAGAAAGGACATGAAATCAGAAATCAGAAACAAGTAGGAGGTGGACGTAGCACCATGTGGAAAGGCTTGGGGTTGGGTCCTGGCAAACCCATTAAGGGCTTTCCCATTAATGCCTAGGACTCACTTTTTTCCAGGGGACTAAGAGCCACATAGCTAGGGAGCTTACTGCCCATAGCTGGGTCAGTGCAAAAAAGGGGAGTTTTTCAGCTAGGAGTCACATTCTTTGGGGAAGGGTACATGTAATCCCAGAGATCTGAGGACTGTTCTCATAATAAGGTATGATGTATCCATAATGTTAGTATTCTCAACAATATCCTAATTTCTTTAGAGAGATAAGGGTTTAGCAGGAATATCCCTTTTTCAATTTATTTTTAGATTAATTATTACTTATTGAGTCACGAATTTGGCATTGCTGATAGCATGCACTCATGTTTCCTAAGCACCTGGAACAGTAGCTACACTTGGAGGGTGGATTGGCCATGAGGTCAAGGAAGAATAACTTCAGGCCTTCTCACTGGCACAAGACCTTTCCAATACTCTAAAAAATTTTTCTATTCTCTGTTTCAAACAGCACCCTAAATTTTATAAGCTTTAGGCCCCACAAAACCTGGATCTATTCTGTACCCGCATCCAATATGTGTTTGTTGAACGAATGGAGAAAGGAATAAATAGTTTTCTGAGTCCAGACAAACTCTGCTTCTGTAAACATAACCCTAGTCCACACAGTTACAAATAGGTTCACAGCTTTAAGGGAGCAGAGACCCACGTGAGTCTGTTGGGAATTCAAAATAACCCAAAATGAACTGGGAAAATATTTGTTCGTGTATGTGATTATAAGATTTTTTGAATGAATGGATGGCAATATGAATTAAAGAAAAATGGCGGTCTCTTCCAAAGGGAAGGGTCTTCTGATGGCCCCGTCATTCTCTTACTGTCATGGTTTAGGCTGCCCCTGGAGGCAAAGTCTGAGAACAGGACTTAGGTACAAGTAGTTTATCTGGGAAATAATCCCAGGAAGCAGGAGGAAGAGAGCAGGGAAGGAGAAAAGCAGGGTGAAGGTGCACTATTGAAGTTGTACTAAGGCAACAGATGGATTCCCTTGGAACCTGCTGATAAGCGCATGGAATGCCTTCAGAATCCTCTGAAGCCTGAATGCAGAGGCTGGAGCTTTTCTCCCACCAGGAGCATTAGCACCCTGCGGCTCTGACTACCCTCCTATACAGGCCAAGTGGGATCCTATGACACAGAGAAGGCTCTGGGATGGAAAGTAGAGGGACTCCAGGCATGCCTATGAGGAGGGGCTGTCAGCACGAGCTTAACGCTGAGGCTGAAATCAGAGGTGGGTCAGGGATGTGATGGAAGGCACTTGAGGCTCCTCTATGATGGTCTCTCTTCAAATGAAACTGTCTCTTCATCTATCATACCTTTTGTGTGATCACCAATTGCTCTGAAACCACAATTTCTGGAGGTATCACATTTTCTTGCATATGAGACTTAATATCAAACAGGAAGTGCTGTCATGGGTCACATTTTCATTTTCCCTTAAGAGGCAACTCTTTGTAGTTAATTTCACATTACAAATGTGATGACTGTATCTGCATTTCAGATGACTTTGTGTCTAGAACATAGGTGAATCAGGCAAATATCACCCATGCCTGCCTTTGATCCCAGAATTGCACATAGTAAATAATTGTGCTAGACCTGAAATTTGTCAGAGAGTTAATAGGAAACTAAGATTTCTTGAGCCTATAATTTGTATTAGGCAATTTGTTTCATTTGCTTGTGTAAGATCTCTGCAACACACATTTTATTGGCCTCAGTTAACAAATGTGAAAACTCAGATAAATATTTTCTAAGTCACCAGCCCAAGGGGGTCAGAATATGAACAGAAGGTCTTCGAAGTTGGAGGTCTATTCTCTTCATCACGTGGCCTCCCAGGTGAGAGATGTTGTGCAAATGGTGTGTGTCAGATCCAGGGTTTCTGAAAGGGACTTCTGGGTCAGTGTTCCAATTCTGAAGATGTCTCCCTCTACCCGAATGCAGGAGAGTGAGGTGATCTAAAACATGGGGGTGAGTCAGAATGGACTGTTTGAGTCCCAGTTCCCGTATGTGTTAGTTGTGCCTCCTTTAGCAGATTATTCAAACTCTCTAACAATCAGCTTTTTTACTGTAATGTGGATAAATTGTTCTATCTCATGTGGTTCTTAAGAAAATAAATTGAAAAACTGTACTTAAGTATATGGCACAGAGAAAATGAGCACTAACTAAGGAAGTTTTCTATAAGTTCACATAAAGGAGTAGAATTGAAGCCATTTGTGTTCACTAATAAGCTTGTACCTGCAGGTTGTAAATGTCTAGACCACACATTTCATACCTGTGACTCTCACGTGTTTTCTGCAGTTCCTGACCTGGGCAGAAGAGTAATTTAAGATTTTCTGATCGAAAGCGGTGGCCCTGAGAGCAAGCTGTAGATTTCGGAGACCCTCCCTCCTCTAGACTTTCCAATGGTTTAGATGCATGAATTCCCTTTATTAACTCCTATTCTGCTTGAAATTCCTAGAGGGCTTCTGTTTCCTTGGCTTAATCCTCTGAGAGTCTGTAAATCCCCCTAGTCACTTAGCTCCTGTACCACGGGGATATCATGGCCCCACTCTACGTGGAACTATGACTGGACAAACACACATTCTCTGGCTTGAGGTTATATGTCCTAGAAGGTGGCAGGCCATAATCTATAGTGACCACACACCGTTATGGGTGACCTCCCCACCACAGCTCAGCTGGTCTTGAAATGCCAGAGACAGTGCTCTGCTACATCTCATTGACCAAGTTCTGGGGAACACAATGGAACTTTAGGGGAACATTGATTTTGGGGGCAAGGCGATGTAGGCTTGACTCCTACCTCTGATACTTTAACTATGAAATGATTGGAAAGTCCGTGACCTACAGCTTCCTATCTATAAAACGGGATACTGAGATTGTCCTCATCTATAATGTGGGCATACTGATGTCTATCTTGCATTAAAACACACGAAATTCACCTGCCCTCTAGCACAGAGTAAGGACTCCTGCCACTTGCTAGGAATTGGTAGGTGATGGCAGGGATGGGAGAATACTCAGTGAACCTAGAGCCTGAATGTTCAGGAGTATTCTGGCTGAGCTGGGCAGGGCATAGAGAGTGTTACAAAAAGCTACAAGCATCCCTACAACTTGGCTAAGGCCACTCCCTCCCCCGTCACATCCTTGGCTGGGACAGGAAGGTTTGAGTACAGAGAGCCAGTAACTCTGCAGGGCTGTGCCTGAGCTGCTGGCAGAGAGATACAAGGCTGAGTCTTCCAGCTCCAAGGAGCTCATGTCCAGCTCAGAGCTGTAGTCACTGAACTGCTGAGCTGAGAAGTGATCAGAGGTTTTTCCTTTATTTCTCTGCTTCTTTTCATAATACTCAACAAGAAACTGAGGGCTCTGCCCCAGAGCCTGCTGGAACCAGCTAACTCTGTTGTGTACAGAGCTGGGATAGCACTTCAGAATGGCCTTGCCCCACTGGCTGTGATCAGGTGTCTTGGGGACTGGATGACCCCAGCAACCACTGGACCTGTGGAGAAAGGAGACAGAAGCAGGAGACCTAGTACAGGAAGGAGTCTGATACTCCAGCGAGTCAAGGGTTCAAAGGACCTCCCACCTGAGCTAAGGACTCACCTGCCCCCAGCAGACAGAGGGCCACACAGCAGAGGACTTGGATGCCCCTGGCAGATTCAGGCAGGACAAGATGGGACATCTCCTACTCAGACTCTGGCCTCCTGGGTGGAGAGCAGATGTTTTGCTTCTCCCTTTTCTCTCTTTGGAGGGCTTGCCTGTGATGTCACTTCTGATGTTACTGTCCTTGTAGGCTCCTGCAGGCACCCTGCACCCCCTGAACAGGCTCAGCTGATCCAGGCCTTCTCCCCTTTGTCTAGCCACCTAATGAGCAGGGAGACCTGGCTGTGCTGAGCTAGGCTGGGCAGGGTCCATCCCCCCACAGCTGCTCGAGTGTCCTCAGAGCAAGTTCTCCTTTCTCTCCATCTGGCTTGGATTATCCAGGCTGCCCCATTGAAGCCCCATCACACTCTCCACCAAATGTAGGCTCTAAGAGAGGCCTTACTTCCTGCAAGGTGAAGTTCCTGGCTCTCTCCTGACACACCTGCAAGTCAGTTCATGTGAGAAGACTGTGATCAACCCTTCATATGCCAGCACTAACCCTGATTCACCAAATTATCTCCCTGTTGCAGGGACCAAACCAAGACTATCTGTCCCTTAACCTTCCCTCTCCTAGAGGCTGTGGCTTGTTCAGTGGATCCACAGTGCCCTCAAGTGGCCAGTTGTGCAGGACCTCTAGCTAAATTCAAATTTCTATTAAAAATAGACTAGAGAAGAAGAAAATTAAATGCAGAATGACTGCATGATTGTCAAGAGAAATAAAAAAGAAATATATGAACATACTTAATATGCAGTATTATGCATGACAATTGCTTCTGGATAATTGATTTCAATGTCAGTTCTTACTAAGGATTCTCATTTATTTATTTCTAAGGCTGGTAGCTGCATATGGCCTTATAGGATGCTGGATCAGCTAGCCCACACCTGGACATAGTGTGGTCTGAGTTAGGGACACTCAGTAATAGGAGTTTATTATGAATATGCTGAAACTTTATAGTTTTATAAGAGAATATTTCACTATACCTGAAACTAAGCTCTGATAGTCAATCACAATTATAGAATCTTGAACCATATAAAGGAAATCCCAGAAATCCTTACGGTTCTTACTACCCAACATTCTCTGTTCCAGTGTTTGGAAGGTGATTCCCTGACCTCATTCTGTCAGAAGAACAACCGATCCAAATGCAGCTGTTCCTTTTGATGAGGGAAGAGCAGGGCGACTGCTTTGTCAGGATTCTGGGGTTATGAGGAGAGGTGAGCACAGGAGGGTTTGTGAAGAGGAAGGAGGTGACTGTGTGATGCTGTGGCTAACCTGCTGGCACAGAGATACATGGCCGAGTCCGCCAGCTCTGAGTGCTGGATCTTCAGAGTGGAGTAGGATCCCTCGGGCCTCCCAGCAGAGAACCGATCATTAGGCATCCCTGATGTGTCTGATGCAATATCACCCTGAAAATAAGTCAGAAACTCCAGGCCCTGCCCCAGTGTCTGTCGGTACCAGTAAATGGAGGTATGTCCAGAAATAGGATCACATCTGAGAGCTACATCCTGTCCTCTCTCTGTGACCCTGTGCTGAGGGGACTGGGAGACTCCAGCCACTGTGTGACCTGTGGAGACAGAATTTGGTAACAGAATGAGGAAAACAATCGTAATCATCACACACACACACACACACACACACACACACACACACACACACACACATATACACACACACACACACAGACTGAAACTGCTTGGTTTTCTGAGGACTCACCTGCCCCCAGGATATAGAGCATCAAGGAGCAGACAAGCCTGGAGACCATGGCAGATCAGGGCAGGAATGGGAGGTTCATCAGCTCAGGAGCCCTTGTAAGCATGAGCAGAGGAGGAGGGACGTCTCTTCTCTCCAAAAGGCACTTCTCATAGTGACAGCTCTGAGCCTCAGAATTACCTGACATTAATTAATTAATTACATCTAAGATGCCAGCAACTCTGAGATGCACCTTTCTATTATGTACCATTAAGAAAGAAAAAAAATACTGTCACTCATAAACAGAAATGTTAAAAGTTGAAAAATTGTGAAGCATAGAATTAATGAAAAATGATAATTCAAAGAGGATTTAAGTATACACTGAATCTGTTAGGTTCCTTGGTTGTCACTCCTGAGCTTTCTGTTCCCGCACCCCACACTCCCTATCTGGCCGGTCTTCTCATTTCTCTCGTTCCTTTCACATTGTCAGCTGGACATTTCCATCTGGACGTTTCAACAGGACTTCAAATTTACAGTATAAGATGCTGACTTGATCGTCTTTCCTCTGAGCTCTCCTATTTCTGACCTCGATCCTGCTTTTGCCTGTCCTGTCCCTGGCTTGGGCAGCAGTGGGATATGTGGGGATTAGGATGGATGGGACCATAGCCATGTCTTTGTTCTGAAATGAGTTTGAATTCACAGTTCATAGCCTCAAGGGATGAAATGGTGCCTCTGGCAGGTACTGACCTAAGTTGGAAACTTCCATTCACTCTGAAAGTAAAAAAAAACAATTCCATCTATTAATTCGTTAATCTCCATACTGTTTTTTGTCCTAATCCACTTCATCTTTCCTCTTTTGTTTCTAAATCACTTCTAAAATAAATAAATGTTCCAAAACCTTACTTTCAAAAGAAGTCAGAACTGTTTTATCCTTAACATTCTGGGGAGAGTTAAACAATAAAAATGGGGTGGGAGGTTGAACCGATTCTTGGGGCTCCCACCAGGCTGCATTGTGAGTAATTAATTTCCCATTTTCATTCCCAGCATAACTTTCAAAGCCTCATTGGTGGCCCCCTTCATATGAGGAACAAGAATCACAATCCTTCCCAAAGAAGAGAAGATTCCTCCAACTTGGTTATGCAGGAAAATGGATCCATTTCTGGCCCCTGAGAGTTTTCTTGAACACTGAATGATTTATTAGCGTGCCCCATTAAACAATTACCCTGTGGCTCCTTCAGCCTCACTATTTCTCTTCTTCACCAGCCTTCACAAGGAAAAGGAATAGTATGGATGTTAACTTCACCTTCGAAATAAATCATCCCACCTTCCAACCACTTAAAAAGCAAAACTGATCAGAACCAGCTTGGATTTGAGTTAACACTGTGTTCCTCCACATTTCACATACATGAAGCGACCTCTTAGGTGCCTCTCCCCCCTCCCTCATTTTAACAGTAGCTTCTCACAGAGCTCCCTTCCCTGGTTCATCCACATCCGTGTCTCTGCTGCATCTTGTGATAGGAATAATTTTCTCAAAGTTCAGGTCTTCTGGGGCCAGGCCACTGATCAACGCTCTCTAGCACTTCTCCACTGTCAATGTCGTGATGTGTTTACCTCCAGTGGTGTACGACACACATGGACCCTCCCACCCCTGGTATCTGACCTGAAGACCGACAACACCAAATGGTTCTAAACCTCCCCTTCCTCAACCTCCAGTGACCTTGTGGTTCCTATATCCTCCCACATAAGTGCAAACAGACTGAACTTTGAAATATGGCTGCACCATTTATTAGCTCTCAGACCCATGCCCAGCCCATTAACACTCTGAACCTCAGCCTTCTGGTCTGTAAAACAGAGTGAACACCCCTCACAATGTTTTATGAGGACTACCTGAGATACTGTATAGTCTGGTGGGTGTAATAAACGTCCATCCACTCCTCCCTGCCTGTCTCCTCATGTAAGGAAGTGCGGTTGCAGCTCTCAGACCTCTAGGACTGTGAGAGTTGGAAGAACTGGCCTCATCAGCTAGGTGTTGGGTGAAGAGAACTTGGGAGCACAAACGGGCCATTCAGTCACTTTAGGAAAGATCTGGCAGCACTTAGGTATTAGTCAGGCAGGGTATAAGACAATGATGGCAGAGCATTAATGTACCTGTCTACCCCCATCGTGTAATAAGAGGCAGCTACTAGCAGCAACTTAGGTCTAAACATAGCAATCTTAAAAAAAAACGTTAAAGTAGATTATGAGAAAAAGTATGCATGTGGCAGTTAATGTGTATAGGGGCCCCACTTTTGCAGGTGTATTTGGGTAGACAGGTTTGCATGAGTGTAGAGAAGAGGGGTGGGAAGACATACACCAAAGTGTTAATATTGATGACTAACTAAAGGCGAGATTGGATAGGAGTGTGTTTGGAGAGGGGAGAGGATTATTAAACATTTAACATTTTTTTTATACACTGTTAATTTATTTTCAAATTATAAAACATAGCTTAATCATATGAGAGCTTTCAATTCAGACACTTATACAGGTTGCAGAATTTTTGGTGTCTCAATGGGCAATATCCACAAAGGCCCTGTTATAAATGCCCATTTTCTTTGAATAAGCCAAGTGTAAAACAGCACAAGATCCTGGTGCCCATGACTGGCCCCTGCCTGGCGAGGTGGGTGAGCAGGGAGGTCGACACATTCAATGTTGATTTCAGTTTGTCCTGACTATGAATTAACATGGCTTCTACCCATGAAAGCCTGACACCATGAGGGAGTGAAGGATCTGACCTCTCATTCTAGACTAAGCTTTGAATAATTCCCTATTTGAAAAGGAAGGTAAATGAGCACCCTCCAGTGCCTGCATTTCCAAACTCAATAAAAATAAGTTACATTTTTATGTTTTCACAGGCTCTAGAAATGTTCATCTTTTATTTTTAATTCAAGTAGCAGTATTATTACAATGCTGAAGGTGCTGTTCTTCCAGGGTTCATCAGTACATCACAGCTTTGTCAAATATGGTTTTCTGAAATGAGTGGGAAGAGATGCTGTCCCTACAGAAGATGTTCTAACTCCAGTCTTTTTAAGGTTCAATTCTTTGAAATAAGTAGTCTATTTTTGCTCTTCACTGCCTAAGGAGATGAAACTGCATTAGTCTTTAAGGCATTGATATGAATTATTCAGGCAAAACTTGGACTTAGCTCTATCCTTGCGCCATCATAGGTGATCGTGTATTTGATTATTTCTATCATGAAAGACTCTCATGATTCTTCAAAGACTAACACATGGCCTCTCTCTCTGTAAATGGAGAAAGGCTGTCACAGCCTTTCTCATCTGGCAATGGAGGGAGAGCAGGACAGAGCTCTGCACAGCCTCCTGCACCACAGTCAGGATGTGGGCTGGAGGAAACTGGGGCACAGGAACAAGTGACCTCAGCTCTGTGTCTCTGGTGTTGCCCAGCGATACATGGAAGTGGACATCCACGATACAGTTCAGGGTATCAGGCCTCAGGGCCACTAATTTATCCAAGAGATACTCATGCCTTGGGAAAACCTTCCCTAATGTAATAGAGAAGCCATTTTGTTTCCTTCTCCATCATCTTTTAAAACAGTTTTTGATATTCTTTTTCTGATCATTCTGTCAGTGATTAGGTTTCCCATGTGGGAGACTTCAAATCCATTGGGGGCTGGAGGGAAGGAGACTGAAGAAAGAGACACCTCGAGGAAGCTGATGGGAAGATAGGAAGTGGCAGCCCTGCAGAAAGCCTTCAGATCCAGTTACATAAGCCTGTGATAAGGATTTCTCATCCCTCTCAGGACCTACCTGATCCCAGGAGACAAAGGGATGGAAGGTCCCAGCAGATGTGACCAGACCTCTGGGATGGTCTAAGTGGGAGCCTGGATGGTCTTCCATGAGTCATCCATTCCCTAAAGACTGTCCACTGGTGCCCAGAACTGCAGTTGGTGCTGGGAATAACATGGGGAATAAAGAACATCCACAGTCCCTCTGATGTGAGGTTTACAGTCTAGAGTGGGAGGGATTTCTGTTGAATTGTCACACTAGTTCATGTAAAATGACAACTGTGCTAAATGCTGGTGAATAGTATAAGCTCTGAGCCCTGATAACACAGGGATTTGACCTAGTAACAGAACGAAGAAGTGCTTCCCTCAGGAGGTGCTGGTTAAGCGAGATCTGGAGCAGGAGAACATCAAAGGAGAGACCTGTGCTGACAGAGAACAGCCTGGGAGTGGAGAAGACTTCTGATGGGAGGAGCAGGACATATATGAGGAACGAGCTGAGGACAGTGTGGTTGAAGCAGAGATGAGGGCACAGGAGAGAGGGACAACCTGGAGTGGACACAACAGGGACAGAGGCTTGTGACTGAAATGACAATGGTGTCAGGAAGACAGATTTATACAAGGCCAGCAGGGACAGAACATAGACCTGAGGGGTCAGCGGTGTCTGTGTGTATCCAGTTTCAGATAAACTCTCCTTCCTGTGAGCAGCTGGGTGAGAGGATTTCCTCTGAAAGTCCTGAGCTGTGGTAGCTCCAATGGCAGAGCTGCAGGAGGGGCTGGAAGAGAAGGCTGAGTCCCCTCAGACCACGGTGCTCACCCAGCTGAGACTGAGCTGGCGAGGAATCCCAGCACCACACAGAGGTCCATACGCACAGGGTGCATTGATTCTTAGCTGTGAAAGTAAAATTTAAATTTTACTAGAATAAATTAAGGAAAATATTTTCAGGCATTCATTTGAGAGAATTTGTTTAATGGGGATAGGCAAAAAAACTATCTATAATTTCAGTTACATTCAATTAAACTCTTGTACATCAAAACACACCATAAACGGACTGGCCCAGGGGTGTAGTGGTTAAGTGCGCGCGCTCCGTTTTGGCAGCCCGGGGTTGGCAGGCTGGGATCCCAGGCAGGACCTACGCCCTGATTATCTAGCCATGATGTGGCAGCATCCCATGTAAAGTGGAGGAAAGTGGGCACGGATGTTAGTCCAGGGCCAGTCTTCCTCAGCAAAAAGGGGAGGATTGGCAACAGATGTTAGCACAAAAAAGAAGGACAAATAAATAAATAAGCTGGACCAACAAGCTGGCAGAAGCAGCTGAGGATCAGCGGTGGAGGGAAGGCTGAAGCCAAAGAAAAACTTGAAAAAAAAAAATCCTCAAAGGCTGTTGAAATCCTTCCATAAATCCTGAACTACTGTAAACTCCATAGTTTAACAAAGTGGTGATTCATCAGTTTCACCATTTAGTCTTTTGTTAGGCTTTCAGTAGATTAGTGAAGAGAGGATTCGCCAAGCAAACAGCCTGCTCCCCTCTCTGCAGCAGGTCCTGTTGAGCCAGCACTTCCTGGGCAGGCTCCAGGGGGCACATGGGCACAGCAGGGGCTCATGGGGCAGCCGCACAGGGGGTTTGCATGACCCATGAGGCACAACTGTGGACCTCCCTGTCTCCGAGTTAATGGATCCCAAGTTAAGAAACGTCGCTATTGGGTGCAGACTTCTACCAATAAGAAGGCAAGGAGAGATACAGGGTAGGGAAGAATGACATTATTGCCCATATCATTTTCTAATATTTTACAAGAAAAAAATATCGAGGAGCTCATGAATCTTAATCCAAGCCAAAGGAATGGTAAGAATCAGCTTCCTCCCTTCATCTGCCCTTCACAACCTCAGAAGACTCAAACTCTGCTCTGTGCCCACAGGTAGAGACCTAGTTTGTAGTCTCTTTGTGCTAACTCTACACTTGACCTCGTTTGGGTCTAACGTTGCTGTTTGATGCATCTACTAGCATTTCTCCTAAGTGGTTTGTTTAGTTGTATGTTTTATAACTTGTTATTGAGAATTTTTTTCCTCCAGAGAATCACTGCTTGGTATTCAATGGTTTTGAAGCTCAAGGCAACTTTACGTAATAGTGTTAGACTTGGAGACTCCAGATCACTCGGAGTTTAGGCTCAGCTGCTTGCTGCTCTACTCTTCCCCACCGAAAAGAAGATGAAATGTAAACCTCATGTTGGACACTGCTGTGCCTCTGCTTGACTCATTACCAGAATATTCTGAATTGAGTGGAATAACATTAAGTGCTGTTTGCACTTTCACACACACACACACTCTTCATGATGAAGGACCTCAGGTCACACTAAGGTTCACTCTTCACGGCGCCCCTCAGACAGAGATGCCCTTGCTGGGAAGTATGGTGAGAACTTCATAGGGGCAGTGGTTCCCCTGGTGAGACAGGGGCCTCAGGAAGGAGTGTCCCTCATGCTTGTGGCTGCGTTTTTTGTGCAGAGAGCAGCTGGCTGTGCAGCGCTGTGGATTCACTGCCGGCACAGAGGTACAGGGAAGTCTGGTTGATGCTGGCCGACTCCAGGGTCAAGGAGAAATCCTCCGTCTTGTTTCGGGAGACGCTGTACCCTTCTGAGATATCCCCTTTCGCAGTCCTTCCGACACCACTTGAATAATGGATCAGCCTTGGCCCCTGCCCTGGGTCTTGTGGATACCAGAACATTGACAAATGGTTCATATTCTGAGAACATTCCAGGATCATCTCCTGTCTTCTTTGTATAATATGGTATCTCGACTTCTGGGTGATTGCAGCATCCATGGGGCCTGTAGGAGAGGCAGACATAAGGTAAAGATAAGACTTAAGGAGTAACCTGGATCAGCAAAGGAAAGGGAAAGGTTTGGAGCCGGGACTTTGCAAACCCATGGCAGAGGTTTCCAGCTGGGTCTAGAACTCACCTGCTCCCAGGAGACAAAGAGTCACACAAAAGAAGTTGAGGCTCATGGCAGGGTCAGGGTGAGAGGGGGCTGTCCCAGCTAAATGCTCTGATCCACAGGACTGAGACAGGGAGCTCAGAGGCTCTTCTCCAATGGACAGAGGGATCTGCCTGGGATGTCACTACCTGCCACCCCTGCAGATTCTCTCTGGTACAGGGTCCCTTCTGACTTGGTTCAGGCAGGGTCAGCTACTCCTCTCAGAGGCCTTGCTTAGCACGGCCTGCAGGGAACATGGGGTGTGGCCGCCATGCACTGAGTTTAGGGTGCACCCCACCCCCTTGGTTTCCCACATTCCTCTGAGACAGCTTCTCTATTGTGCACCTGCCCCTGACATCAAGGCTGCCTCGCCCAATTCCTTCAACTGTGGATCTCAGTCAAGTTGAGAGGGACCTCCCACTTCTCCCATAGCTGAAGGGAGCCTAGCAATAACTGAAAACTTCTTCAACATCTGCCTAATATAGGATCCACACCTAAATTTTTCTTAACCCTTTCCTCCTAGGCAGTTCTCCCAGACTATCCTCAGAGCCCCTTAGATCTCAGTGGCGTCACAGTGCCATCTTGTGGACAATACCTGAAGTTTCATCACTGTTTTCTTCTGCAATGGCCCAAGGGGTGATATTCCAAAAGTAGTATTCTGCAAGTTTTATGCTCAACTTCCTTAAACCCTAATCCCAACACTAATTCTAACCCTGATTCTATTCCTTTGAGTTACCATGCTTAAAATCCCACCCTCGTTCTACTTAACTATTATCATATTATCTGGCAGTTATAGTCCAACTGAGGTCTTTTCCCTTAACTATCTTCTGAAAGGGAGAGGGGTAGAATGGGAGGAATGGAAGGAAATAAGAAGGAAATAATATTTAGTCTAAAATAAGAAGAAAAACTAAGAAATTGAAGTTAAGAAGATTCTTTTGTCTCCATTACTAAAGATAAACGAAAATTCCCCCCCCTAAAATGACAATCAATGTTCTCTCCAAAATATAGATCAGCAAAGGCCTGGGAAGATAATGAGATCTTCTTCAAGATGGGGCCAAATGTGCGTGAATAAAAGGTAAAATTGGAATATAAGAAAAATATAGGTCGTCTTATAAGGCAATAAACAATCATGGAGGAAACGCTATCTAATGAGGAAAATAAGGATGCATCAAATTAAGATCAGAAAAGGATGCTCTATACAAAATGAATAAATTGTACAATATGTGTCTGCTGATTTGAGCAGCAGGGAGGCAAGAGATGATTCTGGAAGAAGCAGAGGAGTTGTGGGAGATAAGAAAACACTGGTGCAAAGTAGTGTTATAAGGGCGCTGAATCTGCCAGGGTCGTGTGGAGAAAAGTGGCCAAAATTGGGACTAGGTCTAGGAAGGAAGCCCCTGGAATGGCACTCCAAGGACCAGGAATTCCCCCTGTGCCCTGGCCTTCCTCAGTCCTGGGAGAAACAGAACAACAGAGCAAGGAGTGTTTTGCTGATGTCACAATTAAAGTAAGACCAGGAAATCTCCCTTCCGAGGACACTCATTCCGTGGGGAAAGAAATCTGGAGTCCTGAGCCCCCATATCTCTGATCAATGAATTTGGGGAGACTGTCATTCCCCTTACCAACCATGTAAGGCTCAGGGCACCTCTGTCATGCCGGAGTCTGTGACATTCAATCACAGTCCTGGAGCATTGGGGTTGTTTTTGAGGACTCCCAGGAACCTACGATCCATGTTCATATCAGCTCTGACCATGGCTGTAGATTTCACAGACACAAACTGCAGCTTCACCCACAGATGGCTGCAAGGTGTCATCACAATATAATTATTTATAACAAATAATATATAACAATATATAATATATCAAATAAAAAGGAATAGGGGCATTATTATAAAGAAAATATCCCCTCTTCTTGACTTAGAGATCTCAGGGAAATTATTTCATATCAAAGACTAGGGCACCAAATAAAACAGTCGCTAGAAATCAGATTTACTCAGGGAATCAGGAAACTGGAGCAGTTGTGAAAGTATGCTTTTGTCTAACTCTCAGGACTGGAGAGTGGGAAAATGAAAACAGAGGAAATGGGCTGCTTAAAAGAGCAGAGGAAATGAAGTCTTACTAATATCAATATTGTGTTTATCAATGAACCACCACAAAAGTAGTAAAGGCATTTACTTCCAACAGGAAGACAGACTTGGTACTGTTTGCAGAAAACTTACAAGGTGACAGGGGTAGAAGAGTCTTTAGACGAAAAAATTTGCCTGAGGAGGTAAACTTGCCAGATGGAGACAACAAAGGCAGAGGAGACACTGTTCACTGCACAGAGCCAGAGGTGTGTAAGTGGGCAGTGATCTTAAAGTCCTACAGAAGACAGTTTGTGCCCAGGACATTCAGTCCTTGCCTTGGAGGATTGAGCTGGCTCTGGGACTCCTAGAACCCAATGAGCCATAGTTATTTCCATCCACCGACATTCACAGCCACAGTATTTCAGGAGTGCATCTATGGTCTCTCTACCCAAAGGACAGATGTCCAAGTCTACTTATTTTTGCTGGGGAATGAATGGCAAAGAATAGCTTGTTTAAAGTCTCTATGAACTGCAAGAAGTGAGAAATAAGGAGTTTGTGAACAGGAAGGAGGTGACTGTGCCACACTGTAGCTGAGCTGCTGGCACAGAGATACATGCCCAAGTCTCCTCACTCCGCAGGCTGAATCTTCAGAGTTGAGGAGGATCCCTCAGGCCTCTCAGCAGAGAGAACTGATCATTAGGCATCCCTGATGTGTCTGATGCGTTCTTGTTCAAGAAGTAAATCAAAAACTGTGGGCCTTGACCCAAGGTTTGTCAGTACCAATAAAGGGTAGCATGACCAGAAATAGGTTCACACCTAAGAGCTACAGCCTGGCCTCTCTCTGTGACCCTGTGCCAGGGGACTGGGAGACTCCAGCACCTGTGTGACCTGTGGGGACGGAAGTTGGGAACAGTAAGGAGGAAAACAATTGTAATCATCACACACACACACACACACACACACACACACACACACACTGAAACTATTGGTTTTCTAAGGAATTACCTGCCCCCGGGAGACAGAGGGTCACACAGCAGAGGGGCCTGGAGCCTATGGCAGGGTCAGGGTGGGAACTGGAGGGTCACCAGTTCAGGGCCCTTATGAGCAGGAGCTGGGGGGACGCCCCTTGTCCCCACAAGGCAGTTCCCATAGTGACATCACTGCCTCTGTCAATCCTCACAACCTCAAGGACACATGATTTATATTATAACATACTTGGATGATTAATTTAAATATTTATAAACTCCTTTTTTAACAAAATCAATGCACAGGTAGTCACTTTCTGCTCCAGTGTTGTCTGGATGCAGCGGTCTCACATTCTATCTCTAAGTTTATCTTTACATCCACCTATCACTCCTCTGTCTACTGGGCATTTTGACTAGGATGTGTCAACAGCATCTCCTATACAAGATACCAAAGTTGAATTCATTTTCTTCTCTGCAAGTCAGGATCTCCTGTGAGCATCTCTGTTTCTGTCACCCTCCCCTCCATCCTCCTAGTCACACATGCTCAACATTATCCATTTCTTAGGCAAGCTTGGGCACTGTGGGCTTGACACGGCTTTGCCTAGAATGCAGTGACATATTCAGATAAGAAGGTGACAATGACAAGAGGTGACATGATGCCCTGGGAAAATAACTCAGTTGGAAACTGCTATTCCTTCTGCAGATCAAAGACCAATTGCCCTCTCTGTGTTCATTAATCTCCACGTAGTGTTATGTCTCCACAGCCCAGAGCAAAGCCTCATGTCATTGTAAGTCACCATGAATTAAAAAATAGGTTCCTGGAGCTGGCCTGGTAGCATAGTGGTTAGGTTTGGCAGCCTGGGCTTCGCAGGTTCAAATCCTGGGAGTGTACCAACACACTGCTTATCAAGTCATGCAGTGGCAGTCGTCCCACACATAAAGTAAAAGAAGATGGGCACGGATGTTAGCCCAGGGCCAATCTTCCTCAGCAAAAAGAGGAGGATTGATAACAGATATTTGCTGAGGGCTAATCCGCCTCCACCCCCCCCCCAAAAAAAAAGTTTCATTACAGCTATTTATGGAAGAAGACTCAACTTCATTGACCTTTAAAACACTGGTGTGTAATATGCAATAATAAATTTAACTGTCCTTCTGGAAACCTAGAAGCTGTGTTATAGGCAGTTTAACTCTTCCTTTCACTGTTATCAGGCATCTAATGTTCTATAGCCATTAATGTCCGGCCACTTTTATTAACCCCCATTTCCTTCAGGGGTGAGCGGTAGCAGGTAGCAGAGAAGACTGAATGGTTGAGAGCAAGGCTGTGGGGTCCGGGAGGAGAACATTCTGTAGCTCTGTGTCTTTGCTGCTCCTCCAAGCAGCACTGCTGAGTCCCCCATAATGGGGAGACCATTCAGATGTATAGAGTAAGATGTTTGGCTGACTTGTGGGAACATTGTCACAAGTGTCTGCTTATGATTTCACTATTCTCTTCCAAGTGTTATTACCCGTCCCACCCATGTGACTGGGTGTCCCAGAGCCTGGGTAACTCCATACATGGAGCCTGTGGGTGAAGGAGATGGAAGCTGGAGACAGTCCTACAAGTCTACTTGGGAAATGATTACAGTCTAAGAAAAGTGGATTCAGGGATAAAACATCTTCTCGAGTTCCTGTAATTGCTTTCTTCCAAGAAGAAAGGGACAATTGTGTATAAATTTATGGAACCCACAGTAGGATCAGGTCAGCACTGGGGCCTCTCCATCTTCCTGCTTAGGGCTGTGGTCCTAAGAGATGGTAGTACTGCTCAAGAGCAGTTTATAACTGCCTCACAAAATGTGTTGGAAGGCTTTCTTTCTTTTTCTATTCTCTATAATATTTTATATAAAGTTGAAATTATCTACTATTTGATCATTTGGTAAAATTTAACTGTAAACTCTCCATGCCTAGTGTTTTGGGAGGTGGGTGGACATCAATTATTGATTCAGGTACGTTACTATTTCATATATTCTCATTTCTTTCTAATTTAATGACAGTTTTCATAGTATTCTTTTTTTTTTGCGAAGAAGATTCGCCCTGAGCTAACATCTGTGCCAATCTTCCTCTACTTTTCAGTATATGGGATGCCAGCACAGCATGGCCACTAACGGAGCAGTGCAGGTCTGAGCCTGGGAACCAAACCTGGGCCACCGAAGCAGAGTGCGTTGAACTTAACCACTAGGCTACTGGGGCTGGCCCCATAGTATTCTTTTACAGTTTGAGCTCTCTTCCATTTTTACTTATCTCTTCTTTTTAATTCCTAATATAATTTATTTACCACATTTTTTTCTTCATAGTCCTGCCTTGTGTGTACATTTTATTAGTTTCCAAAACATTTGTCATTATCGAGTCTCAATATAGTTTGCTTTTTGTTTCATCTATTTGTATATTTTATACTTCTGATTGTATTTCTTCTACTTCAGGGGGGATTATTCTGTACTCTTTCTTGGATCCTAAGCTTAATCTTTAGGTTATTATTTTTCTGCACTCATTATCCTTTACTTCTAGAAATTTCTCTCAAGGGACGACTTTAGCTGCAGCACTTAATTATTGATACGTAGTATTCTCAGTATCTCTTATTTCTAAACATTTTAAAATTCCTATTAAGATTTCTGGTTAAACTAGGATTTATTTGCAATTATGTTTTGACATGTATAAATCTGTGGTTTTTAAAAATTTATCTTTTGTTTTTTCCTTTAATCATTAAGGTGCTATTTTCAGAGAAGGTTATCTTTATGATACCAGTACTTTAGAACTGATTGGGACCTCCTTCCTGGCCTAATAAATAGTCACTTTATATAAATATTCAACATGCAATTGGGAACTTTTTTCCTAATTTGGGTGTGCAGGATTTTATATTTTTTCCTCTCATTGGTCTCATTAAATGTATTGTTCAAATGTTACGTGTCTTTACCAACATGCTGTCTATTGATGTATCACTTATGAAGGAACTGTTGTTAAAATCTTCTAGCACAATGGCATGTTTGTTAATTTCTCATTTTAATATTGTCATTTTGGTATCTGAAGCAATAGTTCTTATACTTACGTGTTTGCTAGAATTTTAGTCTTCTAGCAGGAAGTGCAACTTGCCCATTTTGTAGTCATTAAAGTAACAGAACTAAATGTTAACATCTACCAATTTAGAAAAGCAATAATGATACATTTTGCTTTAAGTGCTTTTTTATATTTAAATGGCTACATCTGATTTCTTCTGGTTAGGGTTTTCTAACCACTCTGTGTCCTTAAAATTTAGATGTTTCTCTTTTCAATAGTATATAATTTGATGTTTTAAACATAGTCTGACAATTTCAAACTGTCAACATTTTAACAAGCAATGCCCACTAATATTGACATAATTAATGATATTTTTATATTTATTTCTAACAGTATTTTTTGTGCTTTATATTTGTCCTGCTTTCTCTTTTGTTCTCTTTATTCTCTCTTTTCTCCTTCTCTGTCTTCTTTGAATTAATTTGACTTCTTTAATATTCCCTTTTCTAACTCTGTATTGAAGTTATATACTCTTATTTCTGCCTTTTAATGGTTACTTTTATTTTTTTAAAGCACACACAATGGAAAGTCTATTGAATATCTCCACTCTTTTCAAACAAAATAAGAAAATATGAACATTTTCAGTTCAATTAACTTGTCTCACCTTGTATGCCAAAGATATTTTAATATTAGCACCCGTATTAGACACTAGTTGCAGTAGTCAGTCTGTGTAGATTTGAGGACATGACTATCAGATTAAATTGATTCCATCACGTATGTGTTCCATACCTTTCTCCTGGGATCATTTTCCATCTCTCTCAAGTATAATTTTGAGATCTTTATTTTTTTTTTTATTTTCCCCCCATGGAAACATTTTTTAATTAACCTCATTCTTAATTGAATAAGGACCATAATACTAATTGTTACTTTTAACCCTCTTTCTTGACTTTCACTGTTGCTCTCAGTCTAATTATTCCTTTGGGAGATATCTATCTTTTCTTTTGGCTGCTTTCAAAATCTTCTCTTTGTCATTCATGTTCTACAATTTCACTATGATGTATCTATTATCCTTACAGGGGATTCATTTGGATTCGTCTTTAATCTGAGGATTTATGTCTTTAATCACATCTGGAGAATTCTCAGTTAATGTCTCATACCATATCTTTTCTCTTTCTGAAACTTCAATTATATGTTAGAACAAAGAGGAAGTTGAATAAAATATTATGTATGATCTAATAAACTAGAAACTCCTATTTTTTCTTCCCTGTCATTTAATTTCTCTTTCATATTTCACATATAATTTTCCATGCTACATTCCAGGTAATTTTTTCAGATCTGTATTTTATGTTATTCATAATCTCTTTAAGAGTATCTACTCTGCTGTTTAAATTATCCATTATTCTTTTCAGTAATTATATCAATCATTTCTAGATATCTTACTTCATGCTTTTTTTGTTAGCTGATGTTTTTTAACATCAGCTTTTTTTCCTTGCTCATGTTTCAATTTCTTCTTGTATTAATTTGAATATAACTTTTCAAACTTTCATATGTTATAATGCCAAATGGCTGTCCATTTCAAATATTTACTGTTTCTGGTCACTTTTCCTCATTGGTTTTGAGTTAATGTTTTTAGTGGGAGAATATTTGTCTAACGTTAATCTGTGGAGTTCCTGAGAGGCTTGGATGGAGAGTACAGAACTTCAAGAGTACCTACTTTTTGCAAGTATCTCAAATCTAACTTCCAAGTGCATGAGTCCCAAAACTGTCTGCTGTCAGCCCAAAACTGGGCTGCTGAATAGATCTGGGCCCTTAGGTTCCTAGTTTCAGAAAATGCTGTCAGAGCAACCCGAGTGTTAGCTCCAGAAAGCAATTCTGATTCTCTGTTTCCTTTTAATTATACTCTCTCTATAAATTAGAGCCCATAAGGTCGTGGAGTCGTGATCTTCGCTTTGTGTTCCTCCGAGGGGATTATATATTGTATTTATTTATTTATATTATATAAATTCCTAAATTTACAAACATCCCCTCTTCTTTCCTTTTTGCCCAGCTCAAAACGTCAAGAAATATCCTAATATCAGAATTGCATTTATAGACCTTATATTCATTCAGGTTAAACAACATACCATATTTTAAACTGGAAATTCCCATAGCAACAGACATAATTGCTTGTGCAAACAAACGTACCTACGCTTGTTCGACAAGTGAACGTTCTTTTATAAACTCATAGCAGACCATCTCAGATGCAGGGGAGTTCATTGACTCTCGTATACCCTGGGTAACTGGGAACGGAAATATGAAAACCACTAGGACCCCAAGTCCTAGCACCAAAGATTTGTTCTACCATCTGTCAACTTAAGACTATTAGGGAACAAAAGTCCTCAGTTTCTACTTAGTGCTAACTTTTTCAGGTAAAATTAGTATGCTTTACTTTGCAGTCATATGTTCCCCTTTTAGTAGATTAAGAAGTCATATTAATGATGAATTAAGCCTGCCAGGCCAGACCTGGCCAGGAGAAGACAGAGCTCTTTGCTGAAGGACCAAGTTTCCTGAGGTCAGTCACTGTGGTGCAGGAAGAAGGCTGGAATCTGAATTATTTCCCTGTTGTTACAAGATGCTGGGACATGTGATATCCTGGTTACTCAGCTGACAGGGGCAAAGAGTGGTCATACCTGTCTTACCAGGAACTGATTGTGGTCAGTAGAGGGAAGGATTGCCCTGAGAAATCGTCTTTCAATCATCTTAGATGTGTTTGGGCTCTTTAGCCCTCTCTGCTCTTTCCTGTTTTGGGGCCAGGTCTCTACATGGGAAGCGGGCATCTCTGCAGCACTGTATTCTTGCTGCCATTGCAGAAATGCACAGCTATTTCTTCAGCTCTGAGGATTTAACTTTTGTTTGTCATCAGAACTCTGAGCTGATCAGCTCTAAGTAAAGGAAGAACATTTCTCAGACTGTGGAGTCTAAAGGGAGACTAGAGTGCTTGCCTTTTGGTATAACAGAATGGGATCCAGGGATGTTTCTAGAGATGGGATTGCATCCTTTGTCTCCTCACACTGACCAGGTGTCCACACAACTCCAGCATCACAGAAGCTCACAAGGGAGAGAGAAGCAGGAGACAGAGCCCTGCTTCTAAGTAGGGAGGAGATGTATCCACAGCCATGAGAGAATTTTACAGTTGAGACCTAGAAAATTCAGAACGCAGACATCCCAACTGTGTCCATAATTCAGATAGGAAACAAGTCTACCCAAAACTGTCTGGCCACCCGGTGGCACCTTCAATGGGAGTGTGAGATAGGAGTAAGTCACTACAAAGAAGAAGGGTCCATGTCCAGTGCAGAGGTAATAGCTTTTAAAGTCTCTGAGATGGGAAGGGATGTGACAGAGACGAGGGACTAGCAGGGTGGCTGGAGTAGAGAGAGATGGGTAAGCTATTTAAGCCTGGTCCAGGGAGATGGGGAGAGGAAAGACCCAGCAGGGCTTGTGAGGTGACGGACCTGAACAGGAAAGGGGGGCAGGATCAGATACCACATGAGGGCCAGGGCTAGGGGAGGACCTTACAGAGAGACAGCAGTGAGGTGCTCAGGGAGAGGCAAGGGGGTCTAGATGTATCTACTTACCAAGGACATTCCATACTGGAGGCCTCAGACTCAGGCCCATGACTAGAGTGTCAGAGCTGGGGAAGCACCTTCCCAGCTAGCGGGGCAGCTGCAGAGGAGAGAGAGAGAGCAACGGTGGAGACATGTCCACCCAAGGGCCTGTGGTCAGGGCCAGGCCTGGCTGAAACTGCCCTGGAGATGGACCTCAACACACACTGGGGTTCACGCTGCACACACTGGCCATTCGGGTCTCCAATTTCTCACTGTGCTAGAGTCTGCAAAGGGCTTGACTTAGTCCCAGGGTTCAGGGCCTCCATTTGCCTTTTTGCGCAGAGAGGAGTCAGCTGTGCAGCGCTGTGGTGTAACTGCTGGCACAGAAGTATACAGATGTCTGGGAGGGGGTAGCAGACTCCAGTTCGAGGAGGAAGTTCTCTGTACTTGGTCTAGAGACATTGTACCCCTCGGGAACATCTCCCTTTTCAGTGAAACCAGCACTGGTTGAGTAATGGATCAGCCTCAGCCCATGTCCCAGGTCTTGTCGATACCAGTACATAGAGTTGTGGCTCATATCATGGGCACATCTCAGTGTCGTATTTTCTCCTGTCCCCAGGACTTGGAAGTTTGGGCTCTGAGTGACACCGGCATTCACTGGACCTGTGGAAAAGGAGATAAAGCTGATGCTGCAGACACAGGGAAAGGTTCAGCACTGAGACCTGGAAATTTTGACTCATGAAAAAATCCCTGCCCAGGACTCACCTGCCTGCAGGAGATAAAGGCCACTGAGCACAGGAGGCCAACACTCATGGCAGGAGCAGGGCAGACAGAGGGGTCTTCTGGGTCTGTGTGCTGATGGAAGGAGAAAGGGGCTCTCCCGGGAGTCATTCTGAGATGTCACTCTCCCTGCCTGGGCCCCAGGGCCAACCTGTCATAAGGGGCCACGCCCCTTCCCCCAGAGGGTCAAAGCAAAAGTAAATGTATAAGGAACAGCTTAGAATGGGAAGAATGCACTTGTCTGAATTGACACAAGTCCTTGTTAATCTTTTTGCAAAACTGTTTGCAACTTTATGTGTATTTATTCCTGTGATATAATTTTTCATTAATTTATTGGTTTTGTGCATCTACATATTTCTGTGGCTTTGAATTTTAGTGAAAATCCTTATGGCTTTCTGATGCCTTTTCTGACTCATGCAACACAAATGCTCCTTCAGGTATCCCTTTCCACTTTGCTTATTGACCGCCATCCTGTTAAGGTCCTTCTACCTGCAATGATTCTCCTGGTATCTGGTTGCCAGACCTCAGGGGCAGGATCATCAACATTTGAGGAATCGTTTTGCTCTGTTTCTTAACAATTCATGACAGATGGGACAGCTGCCAAATGCAGCTAGAGCCCCTTCATGTTCCCCAGAACACTTGCTTCCCAGGTTTTGTGTGAGACAGCAGCAAGCAGAACAGCCTCATACCTGTGACTGAGGTGATGGCAGCTCAGCGCTGCAGATGGTCTACTGGCACAAAAGAATACAGATGTGGGAGAGACTTCAGGAGAGGTGGCAGACTCCAGCGTAAGTGAATAATGTTCCGTTTTTTATTTGAGACATCCATTCCATGGGGAGTATCTCCTTGGGGAGATTCCATGGGGAGCCAATGAAGAATGGCTGCCATTAATTAAGAAATAAATATCATGGAGCTCAAAAACTGTATCTTGTTGCACACAGTCCCACACTTAGATGGACCCTGTACTTGGTTCAACACTCTGCTGTCATGACATTCCAATTCTTAATAGCATTTGAACCACGGGCTCTGCAATTTATGTAGCTGGTCCCAAGTACATGGTTTTGGACCTGTGGTCACCTCCCAGTGTGCTGGTTTCCCTTCAGCAGAACCACATGTCTGGGGTCTGTGTGACTCAGGGTCTCTGGGGTCTTGGAGAGAAGGACACAGAAACTAAGGTTAGAACCTAAAGGAGGAGCCTGATGTTGTAACCACAACAACAAGCCTTGAAGCTGGGGCCTGGTTAGCCCATGAGTGTGTTCCACATCTGTGCCTGGGACTTCTCTGGTCCAGGAGACAGAAGAACACACAGCACAGGAGACTGGTGCCCAGGAAAGGCCAGAGCAGAAAGAAGGATTTACCAGTTCAAGCTCATTTTTTGTTGGATGGACACTGGGGTCATGGCAGAGGAAACCCTTTTCCCAACATGGAACGATCTCTCAATAAAGTCACTACTGCCCGTGGTCTGCTCAGCTGCAGAAAACAGTGTGTGAACAGGAAGCCTACCTATGTGTGTGTCTGATGGGGGCTCAAAATAATATCCTTGGAGATGATCAGTTTTAGTCAAAATATCATTACAGAATAATTTGAATGATTGGGTGCAAGAAAAAAGAAATGAATAAAAGTGAGTAAACAAATAACAAAAGCAGTTTCTACCAGCTAGAAAGACCTTTCTTTTTGCTGATGAACATTGGCCCTGAGCTAACATCTGTATGTGGGTCGCCACCACAGCGTGGCTGACGAGTGGTGCAGGTCTGCACCTGGGACCTGAACCCATGAACCCAGGCCGCCAAAGCAGAATGCACCAGACATAACCACTAGGCCACAGGGCTGGCCCCTAGAAAGACCTTCTGATGGTCATTTTATCAAACCATCTATCTCCACATAGAATTGTCCCTACTGTGGATCAGGTATCTCTCACGGTTTCAAGAACTTCTTTAACCATAACACATTCCAGGAGCACCTAATTCTCTTAACTGGTTACCTGTGTACTAAAGAAGAATTGTTTTGATGAGTAGAGATTTTAAATTTCCATTAAAAAGGTGCCTGAGCAAAACTGATCTATAGGGATAGAAATCACATCATTGGTTGTCAATGATGGAGAGAGCCATTGCAATGGGGCCTGAGGGAACTTTCTGGGTGATAGAAATGTTTTATATCTTCATAGGGTCAGTGTCACGTGGGTCTATACATATATATTCCTCAAAAATTATTGATCTGTTCAATTAAAGTATATAATGTTTCTTGTATATAATTCATATGTCAAAAAAGTTGATTTAAAAATGCCTGAGGAAGGATGTATGTTACATGCTCCAGTTAATTTTATGTAATGAATCAGCGAGTATAAATATTTCCATTTCTGTGACACTGAAGTCTTCAGCTATACAGTTTTTGTGCAAAATGCATCTATATCTACCTTTGCACATAGGAAATGGTGGAAGAGGCTGTCAGCGATGAGCAAAAAGAATCAACAGATCTCTATTAGATGCAAGGCACTTTATGCTTATTAAACTTTTATGCAACACTGGAAGATGGTATGATGGCTGCTTTAATGTGTCCACTTGACTGGGCCTTGGAGTTCACAGATATTTGGTTAAACATCAGACTGGGTGTCCTTGAGAGGGTGTTTTTGGATCAGATTAACATTTAAATAGGTAGATTTTAATATTAGATTAACAGTTTAATCAGTAAAGCATATTGCCTTCCATAATGTAGGTGGGCCTCATCCAATCAGCTGAAGACATGAATAGAACAAAAAGACCAATTTTCCCCCAGGTAAGAGAGACTAGTCCAGCTGATGGCCTTCAGCTGCAACATCAGCTCTTCCTGCCTAACAGCTTTCAAACTTAAACTTGGGATCTCCCTGGGTCTCCAGGACTGTTACCAAACCAAATAGGCTCACCTCCTGGTGAGTTAAATAAGACTCTACACCAGTGGAAGTGGTCTCACAAAGTAAAGTGTATTTGCAGCAAATAGGAGGCCACAAGGAATCATTTCCAAAGTAATGGCATCCGCGAACAAAGGGAATCAGGAATCTTTATTTTCATTGTGAAATAAATATTCAAAAAGGAGAGGCAGATATTCCCTTGCACAAGCTCAATTGGAGAACATGTTTCCACATAATGAGGCCTAAGCTCCTCCTGGAGAGATCTTTGCACTAAAAATAAGGCAAAGGTCATGGGCATAGCTCTTGTGATGAGGCTTGGTCAGTTTCAGGGTGGCTGGTGGTTACATCTCCTTAAGAAACAAAAGGAAAAGAAACGACTTGGAAAAACAGTTAATTGCTTCCAAACCCAACTTTGAGTTTCTGGAGGCACCTAGTCAGTGAAGCCTCACCAGCCCAGCTTGCAGATTTTGGAATTATCAGCCTCCACAATTGTGTGAGCTAATTCCTTATAACAAATAGAAAAAAATATATATATATATATACACACACACACACACACACACACGCATATAAATTCTGTTTCTCTGGAGAACCCTGATTAATACAGATAGATATTATTAGTCTCATTTTATACATGAAAAAACCCAGCCTCATATGTCAAGAAACTGGCCTCAGGTCTTGACTGGCAGCGAGTGTTGGAATTGGCATCAGAGCCAGGTGTACACGGCACCCTGTCAGGGCTCTTTCTCTACACCACTGTCTCCTGGGGAAACTGATCCCTGGCAGTGATTTCATTAGAGCCAGGGACTTCCGGGACAGCAGCCTGGTTTGAAGGTAGGCGTCTCTCTTTATGAAAATGCATTCTCGCATCGAGTTACAAACATGGGACTGAAGAGTGAGACAGACAGAGTTTGAGTCCCACTTCTGCATCCTGCTAGCTATTTGATTTGGTCAAGTTATTTAACTCGAGGGCAAATTCCCTCATCTTTAAAATGAGAACAGTAATTGCATTTGCCTCTTAGGTATTTCTCTGATAATTAATTGAAATTTTAAAAATGAAGGACTTTTACTTGGCATATAGTAAATTGTCAATAAATGATGGCATAATTTTTCGGAGTCTTCTACCTGGAGCAGAACTGAACTCTGTCTGTGCATTAATGTTCTCAGCGCTTACACTTCTGTAATGACCTGCACTCATGTGAAAGGTGGTTTCCATAGAAACAGTGAAATGTTCAAGGTAAATATTATACATTTAATAATGCAGACCTTAAACCTCTCAAAGGCAAGAAACATACTTATTTTCACTTTCTACTTTATGTGGTACAATACCTTGTACAAAGTAAGGGACCAAAAATGTTTGTTGAGTAAAAGAACCTAAGAAAGAAATAATAATTATCTATGTGCCTTTCCCTCATGGAAATTGTATCATGTACAGAAAGATGCACTTTTCCTTGCAAATATTGCATTCCCTTTGCTCTGCAGCTGGGAAGGCAGATCTGGAAACCTCCCTACTCACACAGCCTCCCTGAAAGATAGCACACGACGTAGGTCCATGCAGCAGCTACAGTGCAGAAAATTGTGCCCTTATTGTTTTGTCACAACGAAGTATCAATGGATATTCTTTGCCTTGAAGTCATATGTTCCTTGAAGTTGTCAGGAAAGAGGTCATGATAATCATATATGATGCATGACCTTCCCGTCCTGCTAATCTGGACCTAGAAAAGGGAAGCCAGATGAGACGACAGGTCTGGGGGCGGCGGGACCACGGGAGTTGAGGAACAGACTTGAGTTTGATTCCTTGTTCTGCCAGTTATGAAATGTGAAACCCGGGAAAGTTACTTCCCCTCACATATGAAAACAGGTAAATAATACTTATTTTGCATAATTTCTGTGAGCATAAAACATATCACATATAGAAGCAGCAGTAAGAGTGTCTGGGAAAGGTCTGATGTCTGTATCATGTCTGATACATGAGGGCCTGAGCCTGTCTGACTGGCAGCCGCCACCCTCGCTGTCACTTCCTGAGCTGGGGCAGGAAGGTTTTTGCACTGGAGGCTGCTGATCATGCGGGGCTGTGCCAAGCTGCTGGCACAGAGATACAGGGCCGAGTCCGTCGGTTCCAAGATGCTCACGTTCAGCTCAGAGCTTTGGTCAGGGAACTGTCGCCCTGCAAATCGAGCCGGGATGGCTCCTTTTTCGTTCTCTTTCTCATTGTAATACTGAAAGAGGAACTTGGGGCCCTGACTGTAGGCCTGTTGGTACCAGTACACAGAGAGATGTGTAGACATAGGGGAACATCTCATTGTCACTTGCTGTCCTGTTGCTTTGATCAGGTGTCGTGGTGTTTGAATGACTCCAGAATCTGCTGGGCCTGTTGGGGAGGAGACAGAAAGCAGCTGGGGGCAGAGCACAGGAGAAGCCTCCTGCTGCAGCCATCACCGGCAGGCTGGTACTTCAGGCATGGCAAACTCACAGCAGAGGCTTTCACACTGTGCCAAGGACTCACCTGCTCCCAGGAGACAAAGAGCCACACAGAAGAGGAGTCTGGAGCCCATGGCAGCATCAGGAACCCAAGACATCTCCTGGCTCAGGGGCGGGGTCTCCTGGGGTGAGTGGTTCTGACCTCCCGTTTCCCTGATAGCAGCATTTGCCTGTGATGTCGCTGCTCTGACATCACAGCTCTGTTGTTACTCTCTCACAGATGTCCCCAGCCCACTGTCCCCCTTGGCAGGACCCAGGGTGGGCTACTCTAGGCGCCATTCCTGTCCTGCCCAGCCCCTCAACAAAGGGTGGGTGTGAATTGAGCACCATCCTCATAGCCCACAACATACCTGATGTCCCTCTGCCTGCCCCTACCTGACACGGATTGCCCACCCTTGCCGCCCCCACCCCTTCACCCTCCACTTCCTGTGCAGGCTCAGGAGATGGCCTCCTTGGCGCCCACTGAGGTTCAAGGCGGGTCTCCACTTCCCTGGGCAGTGAGAGCCTGTTAACTCCATGTGTCCCCAGACCAGTGAACTCAGTGAACTCAAACCCTCTCCCTGAGGCAGGCATGTACCAGAATTCCCTTAACTGTCCTCTCCTGGGCCACTCTCACCCTCCCAGGGGGCCTTGCAGTAAGTACTGTGAGTCCACAGCGCCTCCAAGTGGCTGAAGGTCCACAGTCTCGTGGATTCACACCTTCTGCTGAATAAAGAATAGAAATTCCCCCCAACCCCCATGCATGCAGCCCTTGCACTCTACCCCCCGACACACACCCACTCTACTGCTCTCCCAACCTGGCTGATTTAGGGATGATCTCAAATCCCTCCTTTGCCTGTGGGGGCAACAGATTGTCTGATCCAACATTTCAATGAAGAAGGAAATAATTGCTGCACCATTGCAATTAGTATGCTAAATGGAATAGACAAGCCAAAATAATACAGACCATAAAAATAAACAGTCTGATAATCTCAAGCATATCCAGGCTGGAAACGCTATATTCCATAGCTCCTCCCGATTAGTCAGATCCATATATTTCCAGATTTTCTATTTAAATTAATTATTACCAAATTTTAGACAGTGTATTTTGTAAAGAGAGTTTATACATTTTACATATTTATTTCTGAACTTATAAAATCTGGAAATAAAAAACCCTGCAGCCATAGTTAAGGTCTATCCAATTGAGCCTAACATTTACTATCACCAACCAGAAGGACCTATGAGTTCTGCTCAGTGACCCAATGCCTCTTAATAAATTCTACCCAGAGAGAAACTATTTCCACTTTATATGTCTCCACAAGAAAACACACATGCGCACGCGTGCGTGCACACACACACACACACACACACTTATACTTTAATTACCAAGGATATCAAGGTTTTATTACTGAGAACATCAATTTTTCTTGATCAGTTTTTCAGGTTCATTTCTGAGAAACACCCTTGATGATGGCAAGAGATGTCTCTAAAGATGTGGTGGTGGCTGGTGATGGAAAATTCTTTACAGGATCGTGAAACTGGATGAATAGTACTGTAACATAATTTTCTCTGTTCCAAAAGAACATCAGCATATTTCAGCTTTAGATACAATTAGGTTTCTTTATAGAACTGGTCATCAGTCCTGGCTATGAAAGCACAATTGCTCACAATATTGCAGAAGGTGTATGGAAAGACAAGACTATCCACAATGACTACCCTTTATATTTCAGATAAGAGGAGATTGTCGTGAAGGGAAAACAGTGAATAATAATACTTCATGGCTCTATATAAGTGAGCATTTACTTATTCATTTTACAAGTGTAAAAGAGTATCAATTATATACTTGATTTTCCTAGGAGGTAAGGAAAGGGAGCAATATACTTATGGATGGAATTGTGTCCCCAAAATTCCTATGTTGAAGTCCTAACCCCCCAGTGTGAATATATGTAAAGATAGGGCCATTGAGGAAGTAATTAAGCTTAAATGCCATAATAGGGTTGGGACTCTGATCCTATAAGACTGGTGTCTTTATAAAAAGGAGAAGCGACACAGAGAGTTCTTTCTCTCTTTCCACCTGAACACAGAGAGACCATGTGAGGACGCAGCCAAAAGGCGGCTATCTCCAAACCAGGCATAGAGTTTTCACCAGAAACCAACCCTAGCACCTTGATCTTGGACTTCTAGCCTCCAGAACTGTGAGAGAATAAATGTCTGTTGTTTAAGCCACGCAGTCTGCAGTATTTTGTTATGACAACCTGAGTAGACTAATCAATGGTACAGTGCTGTGGAATGTCAGGGAGATAAGCAAAGAGGAAGGCACGTCTGAGCCAGTCCTTGAAAGATGAATAGTATCTGTCCATGTTGGTGGTGAAGGGAAGGGCCTTCCAGGCCATGGGAACAGAAGAGCAGATGTAGAGGATTTAAAGGGCATCGGTGTTGTAGGAATGTGGCGAAGAGCTGTGTGGTCACAGAGCTGATGCATCCCGAGACAGCCAAGAAGCGATGCTCTGAAGGTGACTGAACCTGGGTGGTGAAGTGTCAGAGCTGTTCCAGGGAAGCAGAACTGATCTGGGGGAAACTGGAGAGCCTCTGTCTGTTACAGTCAGGGACGGCGTGCCATCGTCTGTGTTTGGGAGACGCTTGACTGTGCCCAAGGAGGGAGGATTGGGGTGAGGAGTCAAGAAGGGAGGAGTGAGCATCAACTCCAGGGTTCTCACCATCATCACAGCATCTGCGTGGTGATGTCCTCACCAGCGAGCTGCCGCTGGGTGACGCCAGTGCTCTAAGGCCTTGCTTTATGTTGTCTGGGTGTTGAAGACATCGGGAGGAGGGGAGAAAAGAGATTGTGTTACAAATAGGACAGTTTTTTGGTTTTTTGTTTATATACTTGAAACTCTCTATTTTCAAGCATTTTTAATTACATTTTCTCTCCTAGACTTTCCCAAAATCTCAGTTTCTTATCCTTAAATTATATAAACCATATCCCTGTGATTCTATCTTCTAGACTACATGTTTATCAAATAATTTTGATCCCTCAATGAACTCTTCCTCCTGAAAAAATAGTGTACCAGCTATAAATTACAAACTCTTCCCTCTACCCTTGTATCTTAGAGGGCCAGGCAAGGAAGGTGATTTTGGAGTGAACCTATTCCTGCAGCACCATCCTCTGAACAGATCTTCTTGTACCCTGTTGTCCCATGTCCCTGATTGGCAGAAGAGCCCGAGGCTGCAGTTTCCAGGACCCTAAGTCATTTCTCTTTCCCACTGCAGACCCGAGGTTCTCATAGATCTGTCAGCTCTAACGTTGCTCCAAGTTGGGGCAGTGAGGTTTGTGCACAGAACATTGGTGACTCTGCAGGGCTGTGTCACTCCGCTGACACAGAGATACAGGGGCAAGTCCATCAGCTGCAAGATGCTCACGTTCAGCTCAGAGCTATAGTTACTGAACTGTTGCCCTGAGAATCGATCCGGGATATTTCTTTTATCATTCTCTTCCCCATCGTAATACTGAACGAGGAACTGGGGGCCCTGGCCCAGGGCCTGTTGGTACCAAGATATACTGTTGTGCCCAGAGATGGGTGAACATCTCATTGTCATTTGCTGTCCTCTTGTTTTAATCAGGTGTCTTGGTATTTGAGGTACTCCGGGATCCACTGGGCCTGTGAGGGAAGAAGACAGGGGCTGGAGAAGGAACACGGGAGGGAGTAAGTTGGTGCCTTGGATTCGGGTGCTGTCAGGCGTAGTACCTGCTCCCAAGAGACAAAGGGTCACACAGCACAGGAGCCTGGAGCCCATGGCAGGTGGAGCAGAACTGGGCAGGTGTCTCCCTGCTTAGAGTTCTGGTCCCTTAAGAGATGAAGTCCTGGGTGTCCCTTCTCTGATTGGAGATTAGGCAGTGATGTCACAGCTCTGATGTCATTGTCTCTGCTTGTTCCCTTAAGCCTGGCATCTCTTGCCAGGTCCTTGGCCTAGCTGATCCAGGAACCCTGTTTTCTCCTGCAAAGCTTCTTCCATGACACATGCGGCTGGACTGGGCTGGTCTAGGCTAGGCTGGGTTTAGGCAGCATGCGCATCCCCACAGCTCCTTTGCTGTTCCTTTGGGGCAGGTGTCCCTCTACCTGTCCCTGCCTGGGGCATGCGGGCTGCCTCCTCCCAGCCCCACACCCTTCACTTTCCCTTGCAAACTCAGGAGACTCCCTCACCACTGCATAGCTGGAGTTCATGGCTCCTAGTCAAGACAGTACGCCTGCAAATGAGTGTCTCTACTAGTAAGCCTTCTAGGGGAGTAAAAGCACCAAAGAAGGCTGTTCCTTAACCATTCTGGTATCAGACAGCTGGTTCTGCCCCAGAAACTTTTGGAGCTGGGCAGTTCCACAGCGGCCCAGTGTGGCATATGGGCCGGTAACCAAGATTTTATCTTTGCAGTGATGCAGGAGTCCTGAGATGTGTTTAAATTAGGAACTATTGCACCAGTGCCTGTTGCAGTAAGTTTTTGTTTTGTTTTGTTTTATTTTCTAGTGGGAAAACATTGCCACCCCCCCAACACACACACAGAACCCCAGACTTAGCTGATTTGGGATTTTGCAATGTAAGAACGAAAAAAGGTGGTCATGAAGGAAATATTTTGCCTTTGATAAGATTCTGATGATGAAGGAGATGGCGTAAACCTGGCCCAGGTAAGGTGGGGGTGCTGAAGGAACCCTGCAGAGGTTACCCAGAGACAGCCTGTCTTTCTTCCTGCAGATGGACTCCCAAGGATTTTGGGATAACTAACAATTAACTGAAGTTGCTTTGTGTTCGATGACCCCAGACAGCTTGCTCAAGGCAGACCATTCAGACAGGCCTGAATAGGGGGCAAGGCGCCCCCTATTCAGCTTACCTCAAAATAAAGAAAATAATACTCACGGTTCCAAGACTGCTGGAGAGTTTGTTTCTTTATCTTCTATCCTCTCTCTTTAGAAATCCTCTTTTTGCCTCTGTTCTTTGATAATAATATAATGCCCATTTCCCCATATGTGATTGAACACATGTGTCTGAGTTGAAATAAAATACTCTAATCCTCTACTCCTAGTATTCTAGGAAGGATAGTCCAGTCTGGATTAATGTAGGATAACAAAATAAACAGAAAGACTTGGGAAAATAGAATCTGAGAAGGACTCAGTTCCAGAACCAGCATCTTCCATTTGCTTCTTCTTAGTTTACTTCCAATCCAAATTTCTTTAAATGTTTACATTTGCCTTAATTTTTATTAAATTTACATAGTGCACTATATAGAGTGAATATAGATATTCTAATGTAATCTATTTCTTGACTTTCAAATTCCAAAGGCAACAACCCCGTCAAGTACCTTTGAGAAGAGATCCCTGATCTGGCTGCATCTGACATTGATGGTCACTCGTTGTGCCAATGAGCTCTGGTCAGTGACTAGTACCTCTTAGAAGATGCCTCCAGAGAGGAAAATTCCACCCTGAGTGAATCTCCATGGATATAAACAAGATGAAATTATCTCAAGTCCAGATGGCAATGTTCTGTAACTGAATACTTTTTATGAATTCTGTGTATCATAACTCATTAAAACCTTTTATAACAGCGGCTGGTGTGTCTTATGGAGTTTCTGCTGGTAAATGAGAATTTCTACAGAAAATCATAGAAATGTAAACAATCAGTATAAATCACACTAAGGAAAGTATATTTCTCTTCTTTAAAAGGAGTACCTGGCATTTTTTTAATTCAATTAGATAAGTTTGCTAGATTGCCAATCATTCCCTAACTATAAAAAATCAAACGATATCTATTGCTTCAGAGATGCCTGAGATCCTGTGATAAATTGTCATTATGTTTCAGACAAGAAAAATCCAGCTGACATTATAAATATGTATGAGATTTGAGAGCATTGGCTTCTGGAGTCTTCTAAAGTTGCAAACTAGCATCATCTCCTGGCTACTTCCCCAGAGGAACCTGATAGGGCAAGAAGCAAATATGAATACTAGAGACTAACCAAAATCCATGAGAAGCTTCTGGAAAGATGGAACCTATTTGGGGCTGGAATATGAGTAAGATGAGAGGCGAGACCAAGAGTACGGTGGGAAAACCAGGTGCTGGAAATCGTTTCAGCTCTGCTCTTGCCTGACTCCTTCTTTGCTTTGAAACAATTTACCTGATTTTTATTGCAGAAATCAATAGCAGGGTAACTGATAGCACTAAAGGACTCTAAAAGAAAGATAGCCAACTGGGCAATATACGTCCCCCGAAAGTGGATGATTGAACCAGATGAACCAGAATTTAAAACGAGCATGTTAAATATACTATGTGAAGACATGCAATATGAACAAGAAAGTAGAAGATAAATAACCTGTAAGAGCACATAGGGTCAATTTACTGGAGGTCTTCACAACAGCATACCTAGCATATTTTACGTCAGTATCTCCAAGTGTTTTATTATGGGGAAGAATGTTCATGTTATCTGATTCTCTAAGAGAAACCAGTGCTTCATGTAAACATTTAGAGTTTTTGTCCAATAGGAACTAATAAAGATGATTATTTTCCTAAAATAATGACTCCTATCATCAAGGGATATTTTTCCCTGTTTTCATAAAAACAAGATTTCAGCGAATAAATTTAGAATCCAGATAAGATCTGTGAAGCTCCGTCTTCCTTGAAAATTAGGTGAAATGTCCTAGAGCTTATAAGTTCCAAAAGCCAAGGGAATCCAAAGCCCTTCCAGAGATTTCTGACCATTTTCATGGACGTTTGTATCCTCCAGATCTTCTCTAACCCTGTGACATCACCTGGCTGTAAAGCTAAGTCTTTCTTTGATTTCCTCAACAAAATCATGTACATCAAGTATTGGTGAGTGTAGTAGAGTCTGATGAAGATTTGGGGACTGCTGCAAAGGAATATATGATACAGACCACAGTTTGTCAATATTTCTCTCCCATCCTTGATCGTTACACCCTCACCCAAGACTTCCTAGAACCTGAAATTCTTCAACCTGTATTATGTAGAACAATACCCTTGGGGTTTACCTTCCATATCCAGCCCTTAAATTAAAATATTCCCATCAAAAATACTTTCCTCCCTAAGAAATAAGGTGCACACTATTAAGACACTAAAATATAATTTTTCTGCATTCAAAATTATGGTTAATCAATTCTTTCTTGAGAGGAACTCATCTTTCTTCGAAGATTATCTTTTCTAAATTTTAATTTTAACTTTTCTTTAATTTTATTATTCTGATAAAACATATTTAATATAAAACTTACCACTTTTTAAGTCTACTGTTTAGTGGCATTAACTACATTTACATCGTTGTGCTACCATCACCAGTATCCATCTCCAGAACTTTTCATCTTCCCAAACTGAAACTCTGTATCCATTAAACACTAATTCCCCATTCCCTCCCCCACCCCTGCCACCATTCCATTTTCTGTCTGTTTGAATTTGACCACTCTAGATACCTCAGAGAAGTGGAATCATATAATATTTATCCTTTACTGCCTGGCTTATTTCACTTACCATAATGTGTTCAATGTTTATTCATATTTTAGCATGTGTCAGAATTTCATTACTTATAAAGTTCAATAATATGCCATTTTATACATATATCACATTTTCTTTACCCATTTACATGTTGAGTGGATGGGTTGTTTCCACCTTTTGGCTACTGCAAATAATGCTGTTATGAACATTGGTGTGCTAATATCTGTTCAAATTCTTGCTTTCACTTTTCACTTTTTGGGCATATATCCAAAAGTGGAGTTGCTGGATCATATGGTAATTCTATGTTTAATTTTTTGAGGAATTGCTGCACTGTTCCACAGTGGCTGCACTATTTTATATTCTCATCAGCAATGCAAAAGTATTCTAACATCTCCACAACTTCGCCTACACTTTTTATTCTCTAGGTTTTTCCTTCAATATTATCCATGCTAATGGGTATGATGTTCTTGAATGTTTGAAATTGATGGGAATATATGGTGAAGTTCTCTTTCATTTTTACTGTTGTTTGTTTTAAATATATTACTTTTCATATAATGTATGAAAAGTACATTGACTCTTGGCATCACTAGAGTCTGTAAGGAAGGAAGGGTGAGTTGGATTATGTCTTGGAGACAAGTTTTTATGAAATGAGCACAAGACACATCCGTAACCCCTGACAACCTCACAGCTCACCTGGAGAGTGGTTCTACAGAAGGTAAAGAGCTCCAACTGAAATTCGACAAGGGACTCTTTTAAACTGAACACATAGACTATAAATCTACACAAGTTTGTAGGTAGTCAGTGGACACCATGGTCCCTCTGATGGTGAGGTAAGGGCACTTGAGAAAGGAGAAGTGAAAGATATCAAGTTTCTCAAACAAACTGTTTTATTTACAGGATCTGACTTCACATTGAAAAATGAAGACCATTATTTCCTTCAATTATTGGAGGACTTATCCATCCTTCAGAATTGTGTGTATGCTATAAGCCCAAAGGGACCCTTCAGTACTTGAAAGACAGGGGGTTTATTGGTCTTACCTCCTTGACATAAGGGTACCAACTAAAAGCTTTGAGATACACTCAGAAGATTTACTTATTGATCTCATTAACTTGACTTTTTGAGGACCTAAATCATGATTCTCAAATGTCTTCTAGAATTGCTTGTTATCCAATAAATGATTAAAATAATTATCAAATGAGTGAACGAATTATACAGGACTAGTGATGGAAATCTCTCTAAGTGGAATGCCGTGGGGATAGTGTGTTAGGTGAGGTAGGAAATGTGATTAATTCCATTTGGCACATGCTGAGTTTGGGTGTGTCCATGGCTTTCCCAGATGAAGATATTCAGATGGAAAGCTGATATGAAGTTCTGGAGCACAAAGAGAAATCTGAATGGGAAATGGACCAATGAAAATCACTCTATACGAATAAAGCCTGAGGAGGGTAAAATGTCATTCAAGCAAAACAGTAGATATGAAAAGATAAAATGAATTGAATATGAATCTTCAATGAAAATTCACATTTACGTCCATCTAGAGGTAAAGGAATCAACAAAGGATGCTAAAAAGAGACAATTCAGAGATATAAGAGCAGAATCAGAAGCAAAATATCATGGGAGCTGAGGCGGAAAATGGGTTTCCAAAAGAAGGAGATTTGTATGTTGATTTTCAGCAACTAGTGTCCTAACACCATGTTGAGCCTAGGTGGGACCTGCAATAAGATTCTTAGGAGTTGGATTCAGCAATAGACACAAACTTGTGCCTTGACAAGCGGTGACCATAGCTGTGCGTCTCTGTTACTACACAAAAGTAGAAAGGTAAAGCCCCCAACCCAGGGTGAGGGGTTAAGACTAACTTGCTTAACATCTACTAGAGGGACATTTTTACCTGTGGACGACTCTAAAATAGAGAAGCAGTTCTTATTTCTCCCACAGCTTCCATGGATGCAGCATACATGCCTAGATCTCAGATGCAGGTCACATGTTAATAGCGTCATTTCTGTTTTTGTGACCAGGTATCTTAGGATCTGGGTGATACTAACAACTGTGGAGTCAGAGAGAAGACCCAGAAGCTGGAGGCAGAGGCCCAGAGAAGCCCAATTATATAGACAAAAGAGAAAGATTTCTAGATTCTCTAATCTTCTGTTCCCAGAACTCACCTGCTGCCAGATAGAAAGTGTCTCTGGGCATAGCAGTCTGGAGCCTGTGGCAGGATTGGGTGGAACTTTACAGGCCAGGATTCTGGTCTTATGAAGTAAGTTACTTAGGACACTATGATCCTCATGCAGAAATTGCTGTTTCCATTCATGAAAATAATAGTATTAGTGATAATTTATGTTTTGGCCACATTAACAGGAAATATACTAGGCACTAGGTATTTTATATATGTATCTTAATAAAAATTTGTCACCTTTCTTTAAAACCCATCACAAGTTTCATCTTGAATGTGGAGTTATATGGCACAATATGTAACAAAAATTTCTTAACACCGTTTATCTTCCCCAACTCCTCCCTCCTGTCTTCCTAAAATTCTCCCCCAAAGTCTCACCATTCCCTAGAATGAATCTTCTCTTTCTTTATTCATCTCTTCTCTTCCTTATTTACTCTCCTTGCTTTCACTATGTCTAAGAAATGCTTAAAGATCTACTTTGTCTTTGGGAGTTGGAGAGGGTCTTGTTAAAGTTTGTACAAATTTGTACGTACTTGAGTATTCTCATGATACGGCATCTGGCTTCTCTCAGAGCAAGTGATCTAAGAGATCAGGGTGAAAGCTGCAATGTCTGCTATGATCTAGCCTCAGAAGTTATACAGTATCACTTCTATTGCATTCTATTGATCGCCAAAACCAGCCCAGATCCACTGTGGGAAGGTACCACACAAGGAAATGGATACCAAGAGGCAAGGATCACTAGCCATATTGGACAGTAGCTGTCACTCTCATGTATAACAACTTTACCGTTTCCAGGAAGGAAAAAACGGGATATTATCAATCTAATTTTTTAAATTTGAAAAATGAGTATCAAAAGGACTTGGAGCAGAGATCTAATATGAGGAAGATATATCTTAGTAATAAGAATGTGACAGGGAAAGGAAGGGGGACAGAAGCTGAAATTGAGGTCTGTGGGAAGAGACCAAGTAGACACTATAGCCTATTTTACATATAAATCATCATCATTATCATCTTGGTTTTCTGCAGGGAGTGCAATTAGGGGAATTCTCTTCAAGAAATTGAGATGATCCTGGATTATCAACACAGAGAGGAGGTAGCAGGTAGAAAATGGAGTCAGTCCAGTCAAATTGGTAGAGTCATGTTTCAGCCATTCTTGATCGATTTCAACTCAGATTGAGGTCCTCAATTCTCTGGGTTCCTCACTCACAATCTAAATGTTTTCATTGTAGGATGTAGGCAGGGGCTGGGAAGGTCTTCTGTGATACGTTCTGGTTAGTGCAGGGACTCCATGAGAGAGGGGCCACCTTGTTCTTTCTGAGCTAAGTGGCTATAACTGTGCAGTCCTATGGAATCACAAACTGACACAGAAGTACAGAAAGGTCTAGTTGGTGCTGATTGACTCCAGAGTCAAGGGGGAAATTCTCTATATCTTTTTGAAATGTGTACCCTTCAAGCACATCTCCTCTGACTGTAAGTTCAGCACTATTTGATTAATGGATCAGCCTTAGTCTAGTCCGGGGTCTTGTCAATACCAGTACATTGCAAAGTGGTTTATTTTCTAAGAACACTCAAAGATGAGCTTCTTTTCCATCTTTACAATATGGATCTTGCTATCTGTTTGCCTTGAGCATCCATGGGTTCTATCAGAGAAGGACATGTGAGCTAAGAAAGAGGCAATGAAGCAAACAGTTGTCCAAATGAAGGAAATGATGAGGATCTGGAATTGAAAAATCCATTAGCAGGAATTTCCCTTCTGTTTCCTGGACTGACTTACTCTCAAGAGACAAAAGGCCACACAAGAGAGAAACCTGGTACCCATGGCAGGTCAGGGAGTGAGGGGATGTCCCCTACCCCAATGCTCTGGTGTTCTTAGGTAAGTGCTGGCACTCTGAGCCTCTTCACAAGCCAACAGCCAGGTCTTCTTGGGACGTCAATACTCCAGCAGGTTCTCCAAGCCCATGATCCCCTCTTATTTGTCCCAATCAAAAATCAATCATTCTCTCTTTCTTATTTTATTTCTAAGATAGGGCTATGATCCGTGGAACTGGATTTGAGGAGTAGGCTCACACCCTACTTCCTCTGATCTTCCTTTAAGGCTATTACCTCTCTGTATGCACTTGCCCCTCGGTATCCAGTATGCTCCTTCAAACTCCCTCCTTGTCTACTTTTCTTTCCAGGTTTGAGGACCCCCACTTCCTATCAGGCTGTATGGTATTGCTGCAGTGCCTCAAAGGTCAGCGATCAGTCTGCCTGATGTGATGACAAAGCCTTTCTAACTCCCTCTCCTTTCAATGCAAATAATCAATAACCAATCTAGAGATAAGCAAATAGAGGTATATTTATTGAGCCTAACGTGAGGACTATCCCCGAAGCACTCTCTTCCGCAGGGAAGGAAGCAGTCCTGGGAAGTGTGGTTACAGCATGGTTATATGCTGTTTTAGAACAGAGAGCATCCATCAAGCATGACAGGAATACAATCGTTTTCCCCGAAGTCACCAGGAGATGTTTTGCAACAGGCCAGCACATAGACAGCAGGTCAACTTGACCTTAGTTCTCTGGAAAGAAAAGCCGATGTACAAAGAAGTATTGGTATCAGTGTCAGAGAAAGGGAGACATCACATCCCTGTCTTTGAAGAGTGTATTCTTTGTTTTGGGAAAATGTTTGAGGCAGATGTACAATGCGTGTTTGGTGGGCCACAGTCAGGCTGCTCTGGGAACAAGTTCTAGGCTGAATCAGGTTTAGACCAGAGTGGTTTCCCCATATACCTCAATATGTGAAAACTTCGTATTATTCTCATCACTCCCTATGGACCACAGCTCTTCCTCTCCCCTCCTCACAGCCTCCTGTGTCTCAGTGGAACCACAGTGCCTCCTCTTAATAAATTGGAAGTGTTTACATTGTCAGCTGGGGCAGGAAGGTTTCCAATGATTTTCTGCACCTCTTATCTTCATTCATCTGCACCCCTCCCTGTTTCTTGTGTGGTGTTTCCCAGCTGAGTGTAGTACATTCTTGATTCCTCTGAAGCCCCATGTTGACTTCCCTTCCCCTCATTCTACTTTTTTTTCCAGCATAAACAACTGAAGCAACTGGAACTCGCATTCCTGGCGAGAAGGCTAATGGTATCACCACTTAGGAAAACAGAGTGGCCACTTTTTCTAAAGTAAATAAGTACTTACCATACAACCCAGCAATCCCACTCCTGAGTATTTACCCAATAGTAATAAAAGTGGATGTCTGCACAAGAGTCTTGTACCAGAATGCTCTTATTGCAGCTTTATTTATAACAGGTAAAATCTATAAACAACCTAAGTGTCCATTGACATGTAAATAAATACATATGCAAATTTGATAGTGTTCCTACAATCAAAAAATACATAGAATAAAAAAGGATGACTTACTCCAGGCTGGCCCGGTGTCTTAGCAGTTAGGTTCAAATGCTCTGCTTAGGTAGCTGGGGTTTTCAGGTTCGGAACCCAGGCACGGACCTATGAACCACTTATCAAGCCATGCTGTGATGGCGTCCCATATAAAGTAGAGGAAGATGGGCAGGGATGTTAGTCCAGGACCAATCTTCCTCAGCAAAAAAAGAGGAGGATTGGCAACAGACATTAGCTCAGGGCTAATTCTCCTCCTCAAAAAAAAAAAGAATTCCTAAAACACATAAAAATAAGGATGAACAATGTCAGGAGAGAGGGAGAATCTCCCTCTGCCCTTTTCCTTAAGGTTCTTATGGCTGACCAAATAATTAACAAGACAGGTTAGCAGGAGAAAATAATACCACGTTTAATAATATGTATACATGGGAGAAAGCAGGGACACTGTGTTTCTCAACACAATAGCAGAAATTCTCATCTTAAATACCATGTTCAGCCAATGACAAAGGAGGATGTTGGGGGTGGGGGAGTCAGTTGCAGGAGATTACCACTAAAGCACTGTAAACAAGGATAAGGTTATTATGCAGATTTAAGGCCTCATCTTCCACATTGATAAGTCTCTAGAAATGAGGCCATCCCCCCTCTTCCCAAAGCAGAGAGGGAGATACCTTTACAAATGGAGATTTCCCTTATAAATGTAAATGTCTGTCTGGCAACTCCTTGCAGGGCCATCCAGAGAATGTGGCCAGAGACAGAACTTCCGATAAGATGGGCTTGTTGGTGCCTTTCCTATTGTAACATCTATTTTACATTATATTACAGCCATCAGATAGAAGATCTGCTCTAGGAAGCAGTTACTATGTCAAATTCTTTAGGCAGTTAGTGGGGGAGGTCAAACGTCCATCAGAGAAAACAATCAAGGTAAAGAGATATATTTCAGGGTGGCCAAATCTTGATCTCCCACAACAACAAAAGCATTATGTTAAGTGAAAGATGCTGGTCACAAAAAAGCGTATGATTCCATTTATATGAAAGTCAAGAACAAGCAAATCTAATCTATGCCAATAGACATCAGAACAGTGGTTACCTATGGGGGGGTGGATTGACTAGAAGGGGACATAACACACAAAGGGTGATGAGATGTTCTACATCTCGATTAGGGTGGTGTTACCTGAGTGTTTCCATTTGACAAAATGCGTATAATTAACATTTAATATTATGCATTTCATTGCCTTTAATAAAAAATGTATCCCACTATCCAGAATCAACAACCATTGATGTTTTTGATCATCCTTCCAAACAGCCTTTTTTCTAAAATTACTTGTGAAATATATATGTTATCAGATGTTCCCAGAGCTCCCTACACCGTAGTCACAAAAGAATCTCACATGTTTATGGATATCCAAAGTGTACTCATTCAGAGCCCTAACATCCCAGCACTACCAGAACGTCCAGCCTTGCCCCAAGGCTTGATTCCCTATGTGATCCTAGAGAGCCTCAGGGTTGTTTATTGCTCCTGAATCACCTCCTGTCTTAGGCTGAATCCCACAGGGAGCCACTCATTGATATCACCATCTGCCTGTTGCCTCAGACACTTGCCTTTCTTCCCAGCTGCCTGGGAAACTGGCCTCTTCTGTTGCTTCCAGGGGTAGAATTTGAAAGAGAGGGAGGCACTTAGCACCATATACTGTCCCCAGTACCCTGTTCTCTGCATTTGTAACCACCAGTGCAGGGCTCCGCCTGTGTGCTCAGCCCTTAGTGGTTCCTCCGGGGAGAAGGGATGATGATCTTTCACTCAGGGCCACCCTGTCAGGGAAATCCCCCAGGAAAACTCGTTGGTCCCCTGTTGCCACAGCTCTTAGTAGCCATTTCTTATTCCCTGCAGCTGTTTTCCCCAGGACGGAAGCCTCTTCCTGCTCAGGACCCTGAGATGAATCCCAGGGATGGGCCACAGGTGGGATAAACACATGTCCTGCTTTATCTCTGTTGTCCAAGTGTAATTAATATCAGCACCCCTTTCACTCCCCAAGGTGTCCCAGTATGATGATAAATCATATGGCCTCCCTAAAAATATGAGACTATACATTTCTTCCTAATTTTGCATGTTCTCTCCATGGTGTTTCTGTCTTAGTGGCCCCAGTACACCCTTTCTAGGGAAGTTGGTGATTTCAGAGCATGAAGGAGAGTTCTTTGACTCAGGTAGGCTGATCCCTGCATCATATATGACCCTATGATTGATACTTCCTCTGAGACCCATGGGGTCCCTGCAGTACACTAACCATACTTTCCGTATCTTGGGGTAAGTTACCTTCTGTCTAAAGAATGAATAAATGAATTAGTGAATGAGTGAATGAATAGGTGTATGACCAATATAATATACTGAACTAGCCTAGAACACTAATACTAATTTATTTTTCTAATAGAGTACTTGAGCTCTACCTGCCTTGTTATAGTAGTTCCCGCTTATGCATGGGGCAAACATTCCAAGAACCCCAATGGATGCCTGAAACTGTGGATAGTACCCAGCCCTGTGCCGAATGAGATACCACGACAATCTCATAACACAGACGGCTATTAAGTGACTAGGATGAGTAGCCTATATGGCATAGATATGCTGGACAAAGGGATGATTCCCATCCCAAGCAGGACACAGGGGGATGGCCCGAGATTACAGCACACTACTCAGAACAGCAACAATTTGAAACTTATGACTTGTTTATTTCTGGAATTTTCCATTTAATATTTTTGGACGGAGGTTGATCGTGGGTAACAGAAACCGTGGAAAGCAAAACCATGGATAAGGGGGGACTACTGTAGTAGGAAATCCTGTATCCCCTTGTGAAGCATTCCCTAATCATCCCTCCAGCCACTTGTTGAAAAACCCTCAGGTCTTAGCTTCTGAGAAGTTAGTCTTGTTGCCACATATCCTGCTGAGAGTGAAGAGTTCACTCCTAGCTGCCATGTGATGCTCTATGTGGGCTTCTGCCTCTGCTATCTACTGTTCCAGAACATTCTTTTCCCATCAGTACTCAGGCTCTGGTGTTGAGATTCTTCACCTTCTGGAAAGTTCCCAGTTGAAGATCCTGAGTATCCTCACTCAAGTCCCTCCTCTCCTCTCCAGTAAGCCAGTCTCCTTATGAAGATAGAAGGTATGTTTGCTAAATAGGAAATAACAAAAACAAAGACCAGAAAAGGATACAGAGGTACGTTTGTAGGCTCCCTTGGTCATTCATTGGCCACATTTGTCCCATCCTTGGGGTCCACAGCCACATTCTATGGTTCCTGAGAACCTTTCCCAAATGCCACAGCCCCAGATATCCCTGTACAACATTTCCTATTCTGTGAATCAAAGTTAACTTTTGACCTCTGATACTGAGAAGCAGCTGCAGCCCCAAACACACACCCCTCACCCCTCTCAGGCAGGCAAGGGCTGCTGAGAGGCTGGGGAGAGCAGGGAAGCTGTTGAGTTTATGCAAGGGCAGGAAGTGTCTTTGCGAGGCTGTAGCTAAGCTGCTGGCAAAGAGGTACACGGCTGAGTCTCCCAGCTGTGCAGGCTGGATCTTCAGAGTGAAGTGCCATCCGTCAGGCTTCTCAGCTGAGAACTGATCCTTCAAAAAGCCTGCTTTCTCGGGCCGGCCCGGTGGCACAAGCAGCTAAGTGTGCGCGCTCTGCTGCAGCGGCCCGGGGTTCGCAGGTTCGGATCCCAGGCGCGCACCAACGCGCCGCTTGTCACGCCATGCTGTGGCAGCGTCCCATATAAAGTGGTGGAAGATGGGCACAGAAGTTAGCTCAGGGCCAATCTTCCTTGGCAGAAAAGAGTAGGATCAGCATCCGATGTTAGCTCAGGGCTGATCTCCCTCACAAAAAAAAAAACAAAAAAAGCCTGCTTTCTCTGAAAGAATCTTGTTATAGATGGAAATCAGAAACTCCACTGCCTTTTCCAGGGTTTGTTGCTACCAATAGAAGTGCGAATGAGTAGCAGCAGGGTTACAATTAGAGCTATATCCCATCTCTGTGATACAGTAGCTAGGAGTTTGGCTGACTCCAGGTTCCCTGTGTCCTGTGGGAGGAGACAGAGGCCAGAAGGAGAATGAGGCAACATTTGGAACCGGCCTTAGGCAAAGGAAATGAGATGGAAATTCCCAAGCACTCCAGGACTCCCCCACTCCCAGGAGACCAAAGATCACAAGCAGAAGAGCCTGCCATCCACGGCAGGGAGGGGCTGGGCTGAGGCCTCTCCTAGTGGGGCATTTGGTCCTTAGCAGTCCAAGGGAGGAGACCCTGTGACTCACAGTCTCAGGCAGCACCCACAGACTCAGGAGCAGCCCCATGGAAGAGAGTGTGGAGCGTTAGTGCCCACATCATGCCCCAAGGTTCAGCTCCCCATGTGTTCTGGATCATGCAGGCCCACAGGCCCTGAGTGATATACTGCAGCTGCAGAGGGACCCTCGGACAATACGGGCTTCAGGATAGTTAGGCCGGGTGTGAAGACCCGGATAGACAGCCAGGACACACTCCCCTCTTCAACAGCTAATTCAGAGCCACAATCAGGGCCGTGGACTCTGTGATTCATAATTTGAGCCTGATGATTTAAACATTGGGAATAAACAGACCAATCGAAAACAAATAACCCTACAAATTCAGCGTGGAGAGGAAATCCAGTAAGGAGCTGAGATCTGAATCCTAAAAGGACATTGCAGTGCAAGGGAAGGAGAGTGAATGAGAAAGTAAGTACCCAACCCCGTGTACACTGGCTCTGACCCATTGGGAGCAGGGACACCTTGGCTGCCTGTGGCGTTCAGAGCAAGTGTTTGCAGATTTGGAGCTTTGATCAGGGCTGAGGCTCCGGGTCTAGCTTTGAGTGGAAAAAAGAGAAATCAGAGAACAGAGAAGCCAGTTTAAGGAATAATAAAATTTGTGAAGATAGAGAGACACATATTTCTCAAACCTATTATCTAAAGGCTGGGTCTCCCACTGTCCTTTGCAGCTGGCTCCAGCCCTGGGACCCTTGCCTGGAAGTTCCTTCTCTGATTCCTGAAAATTCAGTGCTGCCTGACTCTGGGTGGTAACAGCTGTGACAGTAGGGGCTCCTTGGTTACTGAGAAGAGAGGCTCAGAAACTGTGGGACCTGCAGAGTCCCAGGCAACACACCTCCTCACAGGGCTGCGTTCTTCTTGTCCTCTGCTCTATTGTAGGGCGTGACTTGTGGGGGCACCTGTGTTTCTTCAGAGGATCCTGTGAAGCCTTAAATCAAATGATCCACTTTACAGCAGGCTTGTTTATTTCATGGTAAAGAGACTATGGGACATCAAGATTTGGCCACCCTGAAATCTATCTCTTTACCTTGGTTGTTTTCTCTGAGGACATTTGACCTCCCCCACTAACTGCCTAAAGAATTTGACATGGTGGCTCCTTCCTGGAACAGATCTATCATGATGGCTGTAAAGATAATGTAGGATGGAGGTTACAATAGGAAAGGCACCAACAAGCCCCTCTTATCAGAAGTTCTGTCTCTCTGGCCACATTCTCTGGATGACCCTGCGAGGAGTTGCCAGACAATCATTTACAAGGGAAGTCTCCATTTGTAAAGGTATCTCCCTCTCTGTATTGGGAAGAGGGGAGATGAGCTCATTTCTAGTGACTTATCAATGTGGAAGGTGAGGCCTTGGGGCTGCATAATAAACCTTACTCTTGTTTACTGTGCTTTAGTGGTAATCTCCTGTAACTGACTCCCCCAACCCCCCAAATCCTCCTTTGTCATTGGCTGAACATGGTATTTAAGACGAGAATTTCTGCTATTGTGTTGAGAAACGCAGTGTCCCTGCTTTCTCCCATGTATATGTGGGAGATCAAGATTTGGCCACCCTGAAATCTATCTCTTTACCTTGGTTGTTTTCTCTGAGGACATTTGACCTCTTCAACTAACTGCCCAAAGAATTTGACATGGTGGCTCTTTCTTGGAACAGATCTATCATGATGGCTGTAAAGATAACATAAGGTAAATGTTATAACAGGAAAGGCACCAACAAGCCCCTCTTATCAGAAGTTCTGTCTCTCTGGCCACATTCTCTAGATGACCCTGCGAAGAGTTGCCAGACAATCATTTACATTTATAAGGGAAATCTCCATTTGTAAAGGTATCTCCCTCTCTGTTTGGAGAAGAGAGGGGGATGAGCTCATTTCTAGTGACTTATCAATGTGGAAGGTGAGGCCTTGAGCTACATAATAAACCTTACTCTTGTTTACTATGCTTTAGTGGTAATCTCCTGTAACTGACTCTCCCCACCGCCAAAATCCTCCTTTGTCATTGGCTAAAAAAGATATTTAAGACGAGAATTTCTGCTATTGTGTTGAGAAACGCAGTGTCCCTGCTTTCTCCCATGTATACATGTTATTAAACTTGGTATTATTTTCTCCTGCTAACCTGTCTTGTTGATTATTTGGCCAGCCAGAAGAACCTTAAGGGAAAGGGCAGAGGGAGATTCTCCCTCTTCCCCCGACAGTTTTGGCGAGCCAGCCAGGAGCCACACTGGCTGGCAAGTTGCCTTCTCTGGCTGGAAGACCTGCCTTCTCCCTGGACTACTGCAGATGGTGAGATACAGGAACGCCTGACGAAAGCCGGCAAAAGGTAAGACTTCTTACCACGTCAGCCTCCCGGAATCTCTATCTGCGGAGTCCGGCAGAAGGAAATGGTGAGAATTTTTTCTCTTTCTAAATTTAGATTGACAGGAGAAAATATTTGGGAAACTAGTTTCTTGGGCTGTTAGTGACTCTTGGTTTAAATTTGGTAGCGTACTCTTGGTTTTGATCTTGATCCCTTTCCCTCCCAGAAGTAGTCTCTGTTTTTCTCTTTTGTCTGTGTCTTTTGTCATAAGAAGGAAATACCATAGGGTGGGACGCAGGCATAGGCCCTATAAGCCTGCTGTCCCGGCCGGCCCCACAGACTGGTGAGTTTGCGGGTCTCACCAGACCGGCGCCTACAAACTTTGCTGTGGGTTATTATGCACATGAAGTGAAGGCCATTGCTGAGGGCATCTTGGAAGCCAAAAAGGCCGCAAATTTGGTGGGCGCGGGTCGAGCAGTTAAGAGCCATTAGGGCGCTCGCCACTTTCAGAAGACTACCGTGTCAGGATAAGTTGGGTCCCGGAACGGGGTAGATGACACAGGTCCCCTGCCAACTACAAGAAAATGTCCGTGCAACGACGAGGTACTCTGTAAAGCACACAGTCCCCAACCCCGCGGCACCTCCCCCGCTAGGTATTATTCTGGCTCCAAGAGATCTAAGGCGTGGCTAAAGCTGTCATTGTGCACATAAGAAAAAAAAAAACCGGATGAGGTTTTTCCTTCTGTCTTGTTCTGTGTCCTGAGAAAACTTGGCTTTGTGACCAGTGAGAATATTCTCCTTGGTCACCACCATACGGAAGGTGCATTTACCAGAGTGCACCTTGGTGGCCAGTCGAGTAGACTGGGGTTCCAAACTGTCTCTTTGTCCGGCTGTGCCAAGCTCTCAGGGGAGTTTGTCATAAAAGGCCCAGTCCATAAGGGCTTTTGTCGTCTTTACCTTCGTTGCTTGTTAGTGCTGGAAAAATCCCATTCCAGTATCGCCTGCCCGGTGTCACAGATTAGCGGGTCTGTGACTGGAGGCGTCCCACACTATTGTGGGAGACCAGAGACACCGTTTTCACTACACCATCCTTACCGCCTGTGCAACGAAGGTCTTTACTTTCTCTGAATATCTTTGGGAGTAAATTCTGTGGATCACGGGGGCTACATCATCTGTGCCCTCACCAGGGACGCCTCTTTGCGTCCATGGTAAATTTCTTCTAAGCGTAGAAAGTTACCTCCGGGTCTTTCCTTAAAAAGGCTTATTGGTTCGAGTCACTATTGGAATAAATATACAAATGAAGATCCTACTCGTCAATGGCCAGACGACGGATCCTTTAAATTGGGAAAACTTCTAAATTGGGGGAAAAAAATGTTTTGAGAGCTCTCACATAATTGTTTAATTGGTACCTAAGGAAAAAAGGCCAAAAAAAAAAAAAAAGGAAGGGAAAAATTTAACTAGCCTTAAGACCTTGACTCAGGTTACAATTAAATTGAAAACATGTAAAAGTGTAAGTGTTGATAAGATTATAAAGGTTGGAATGTTTGAGCTAATTTTATATAAAGAGGTTACATCAACCTTGCCTGAGTATGTTTTAAAATGTCTGACTGGAAATGCTCCCCTGGTCCAAAATTATAAGACCAAGACCTATTGATAAAAATCTTAATGATAACTATGTTTAAAGGTATAAGAAGTGATAAAAATTGCATGAAATTTTGTAGAAAAAAACTGATGTTATTTCTATTACAGAACTGGTTAACAAAAATAGTAATTTAAATGATGGCTAATTTTATCTGAAGTCTTATAAAGTTTTATAGGCAATCTAAATAATTATTGGGAACAAGTAAATAGTTGTAAAAAAGATAAATGTTGGATGAACTTTAAACAATAATTATGTGTTATGGTAGTTACTGCTTCCAAACTCTTTTTGGTGACTTAAAGCTTTAGAGTTTTGCTAAATTTTATAAAAAAAATTCACTGAGTATCATCATTTCCAAATAACATAAGATATTAGACATTGATTGCTAAATGTATGTTTGTCTACTTTTGGCTTTTCATTACAGGAAAACTAAAAGGTGTTTTGGGTCTATTGGTAAACATGTGTTTTATTAAAAGATTGTACTATAAAATAACATGTTTCTAGAAGTTATCAAGTGTTTATAAATTTTCCAAGCCACAAGATACTAATGTAAAAGAAAGTTTATAATTTTTTAGTTTTTACTTACAAATTAAGGTTTCTAAGGGTTAAAATTTCTAATTAATATATGTGATTGAAGCTACTAAATATTAAGAAAAATATGTCTGTGTACAAAGAAAGTAAAATGTATAAAGAAAGAACAAAGAATAAAAATATTTTGTTTCATTGGTTAAGAAAGATAAATTTGTCCTCAAGTACTAGAAGGGAAAAGAAAGACATGGGACAAATTCTGAATGTAAAAAAAAAGTTATAGAAGGTTTGTGGAAGAGGAATTCTGGAAAAAGAGTTTTTGTATGGTCAAGTTGGCTAAGATTGAAATGAATTTAATTAAGTAAATGAGTTTCAATAGCAGAAGTAAGCTGGTGCAAAATTGAAATTTCTCGTAAAAAGATAATTTGCTTAAACTTGATAAAGAGGTTATAAAAAATTTTTCTTTCCCTTTGAGTAAGTCTACCTAAAAGACAGAGAAAAAAAAAAACTGTTAAAATAATTTCCTACGTTCAGAAGACTTGAGGTCTCTCTATTAAGGCTTTTTAGACTGTTAATGCTCTGTTTCCTTTATTGTTTATATTTTTGACAAGCTCCTCAAAATTCGTATCTTAAATGAAGTCTTTATTTTTACTTTTTTTCTTTGAGAATTTTCAAAGGGCCCTGAAACTTCTCAAAGAAATTTGCTCTCTTCCTATAAAGAAAAAGATACTAAACTTATTAGGCCTATACAGTATGTTAAATTACATGAAAAGCATTGTCAGACAAGTGATGATAAGTCTGCTTAGGTGCTATTTTGTGGGTTAATGTTATTGATATAGGCGTTTTAAAATTGTATAACATTACTGAAATTCTGATCTGTCCTGATTATCAGTCATAATTCTGGTTATTATTTTAAAATGTTGTACGTCACAAAATTAACCAAATTTCTCTGTCAGTTGCCATTTTGAGGTCTTGTTGTTTACAGACTCATTTCTTTGCTCTAATGCTTTTGCAAAATATGTTTCAACTTCAGAAAAATTCATGGAAAGGACTCTGACATTTACACTGGAACACAGTGACAAACTTTCTGACAAACTTTCTGATCATAAAACTGAACTTGGTAAAAAAAAAATTACAGAAATCTGATAAAAAAACTGACTTCCTGAAGCTGCTAACAAAAAGACTGGGATCGAGAATAGATTACACAGGACTGAATGAACTGATAAGGATAATTATAATTTTTATGATTTTTCATTTAAAGTACTGCTAAATTTTTAATGTTTTGTTTTTTCAAATTTAAAGAAAACTTTTTCTCTTTTCTCCTGAGCTAGCTATGACTTATAACAATTTGGTAAATGATACTTTTATAAGTAAAATTGAAATATTTATCTTTTTCTCTCTATCTGATCCCTCGAATTTGGAAACTCTTAGTAAGTGAATATTGTTGTTTTCATGGCAATATAGTTATTTGCATAAGTTCAATAAGAATCTGTTCTCCTTATAACAGGACACAATTAAAAACACTGGGTCTATTACCAAGGTTGTGACTGGAACATCATATTTACAATATAACCATACAGCTTTTGAAGAATAAAGATTGGACTTTATAGAATAAAGCCACGTGGAAATATTGGCCTGGTACCTTTATGTTCCAAACAACACTTACCAGGATAAATAAAAAATGTCACTTATCTGGCAGGTACAAAGAACCTCGAAATATTTTAAAAAAACCTCGGAAGAGAAAAATTCTCCCAAATCTATAGATATTACAGACAACGTCTGATGACAAAATCCTTGGCTTGGCTTTCCTGGCCTCGAGAGGCCTTTAAAGTTCAATCTGAGATTCCTTATAAAAAGTTCCAGCAAAGCAGATTTAAAAGAGCCTATGTGATCAATTGCTATTCTTGCTGTACTTATGTAAATAATTGGGCCAACTCTATTGGAACTAGACTTATTTTACAAACTAGTTAGTTTTAATTTGGCTATCTTTGATAAAAATGAGGGTGATTTTAGAGAGAAAAATTATATTTCAGTAAAAACTATAGTATACATTTGTAGATATTAGATCCTAGTTTTGTTGTCTTTTGAAGTTTTTGTTTTATATCTGTTGACTGAACTAGATCCTGATTTCTTCCAGTCTCCTGAAATATCTGGCTACAGATATCCAAACTAACGTTTTTGATTTTTCCCATCATTTTCATTTAAAATCACTGAAAACTGAACCTGCCCTTTTTCCTGAAGCCTTACAAACTGAAGCTGATAGACTTGATATAAACTTGAGATGACCTGACGCCACCATCCGAGACATTTTAAACTGCAAAAGATGCTTTGACGCTGACATCTAAAATTCTTCTTCACTGGCTGTCCTCTGAACTCAAACTGCTTTACAACTTGCTCTAACCATTAACCTTGTTTTTCTTTTGTTTACATAGAAATGCTTCTATTAAATACTTGATTGCTTGCTTCCACAATATAGGCGTAACCTTGAGAGCCCACCTACATCACCACCTTCCAAAAAGAACTTAATTGAACTGATCTATTATCAGGACTAAAAAATGGGTTCAGTGAGATAAAACAATCTACCAACTCAGCTTCTAGACTATGAAACTTCTTTAAGTTTCAAAAGGACTGTGAAACTTTTAGTTTCAAAGGCGGGACTGTGGGAGATCAAGATTTGGCCACCCTGAAATCTATCTCTTTACCTTGGTTGTTTTCTCTGAGGACATTTGACCTCCCCCACTAACTGCCCAAAGAATTTGACATGGTGGCTCCTTCCTGGAACAGATCTATCATGATGGCTGTAAAGATAACGTAGGGTAAATGTTACGAAAGGAAAGGCACCAACAAGCCCCTCTTATCAGAAGTTCTGTCTCTCTGGCCACATTCTCTAGATGACCCTGCAAGAGTTGCCAGACAATCATTTACATTTATAAGGGAAATCTCCATTTGTAAAGGTATCTCCCTCTCTGTTTGGAGAAGAGAGGGGGATGAGCTCATTTCTAGTGACTTATCAATGTGGAAGGTGAGGCCTTGAGCTACATAATAAACCTTACTCTTGTTTACTGTGCTTTAGTGGTAATCTCCTGTAACTGACTCCCCCCACCGCCAAAATACTCCTTTGTCATTGGCTAAAAAAGATATTTAAGACGAGAATTTCTGCTATTGTGTTGAGAAACGCAGTGTCCCTGCTTTCTCCCATGTATACATGTTATTAAACTTGATATTATTTTCTCCTGCTAACCTGTCTTGTTGATTATTTGGCCAGCCAGAAGAACCTTAAGGGAAAGGGCAGAGGGAGATTCTCCCTCTTCCCCCAACAGTTTTGGCGTAGTTGCCAGGATCCACACTGGCTGGCAAGTTGCCTTCTCTGGCTGGAAGACCTGCCTTCTCCCTGGACTACTGCAGATGATGAGATACGGGAACGCCTGACAAAAGCCGGCAAAAAGGTAAGATTTCTTACCATGTCAGCTTCCCGGAATCTCTATCTGCGGAGTCCGGCGGAAGGAAATGGTGAGAATTTTTTCTCTTTCTAAATTTAGATTGGCAGGACAAAATATTTGGGAAACTAGTTTCTTGTGCTTTTAGTGACTCTTGGTTTAAATTTGGTAGAGTACTCTTGGTTTTGATCTTGATCCCTTTTCCTCCCAGAGTAGTCTCTGTCTTGTTCTGTGTCCTGAGAAAACTTGGCTTTGTGACCAGTGAGAATATTCTCCTTGGTCACCACCATACGGAAGGTGCATTTACCAGAGTGCACCTTGGTGGCCAGTCGAGTAGACTGGGGTTCCGAACTGTCTCTTTGTCCGGCTGTGCCAAGATCTCAGGGGAGTTTGTCATAAAAGGCCCAGTCCATAAGGGCTTTTGTCGTCTTAACCTTTGTTGCTTGTTAGTGCTGGAAAAATCCCATTCCAGTATCGCCTGCCCGGTGTCACAGATTAGCGGGTCTGTGACTGGAGGCGTCCCACACTGTTGTGGGAGACCGGAGACACCGTTTTCACTACACCATCCTTACCGCCTGTGCAACGAAGGTCTTTACTTTCTCTGAATATCTTTGGGAGTGAATTCTGTGGATCACGGGGGCTACATCATCTGTGCCCTCACCAGGGACGTCTCTTTGCGTCCATGGTATATTTATTCTAAGCGTGGAAAGTTACCTCCGGGTCTTTCCTTAAAAAGGCTTATTGGTTTGAGTCACTATTGGAATAAATATACAAATGAAGATCCTACTCATCAATGGCCAGACGACGGATCCTTTAAATTGGGAAAACTTCTAAATTGGGGGGAAAAAATGTTTTGAGAGCTCTCACATAATTATTTATTTGGTACCTAAAAAAAGGCCAGAAAAAGGAAGGGAAAAATTTGACTAGCCTTAAGACCTTGACTCAGGTTACAATTGAATTGAGAACAAGTAAAAGTGTAAGTGTTGATAAGGTTATAAAGGTTGGAATGTTTGAGCTAATTTTATATAGAGGTTACATCAACTTTGCCTGAATATGTTTTAAAATGTCTGACTGGGAATGCTTCCCTTGTCCAAAATTAGAAGACCAAGACCTATTGATAAAAATTTTAATGATAACTATGTTTAAAGGTATAAGAGGTGATGAAATTTACATGAAATTTTGTAGGAAAACTGATGTTATTTCTATTACAGAACTGGTTAACAAAAATAGTAATTTAAATGATGGCTAATTTTATCTAATGTCTTATGAAGTCTTATAGGCAATCTAAATAATTATTGGGAATAAGTAACTAAATAGTTGTGAAAAAGATGAATGTTGGGTGAACTTTAAACAATAATTATGTGTTATGGTGGTTACAGCTTCCAAACTCTTTTTGGTGACTTTTAAGAGTTTTGCTAAATTTTATGAAAAAAATTCTCTGAGTATCATCATTTCCAAATAAGATAAGATATTAGACATTGATTGCTAAATGTACATTTGTCTACTTTTGGCTTTTCATTACAGGAAAACTAAAAGGTGTTTTGGGTCTATTGGTAAACATGTGTTTTATTAAAAGATTGCACTATAAAGTAACATATTTCTAGAAATTATGAAGTATTTATAAATTTTCCAAGCCACAAGATACTAATGTAAAAGAAAGTTTATAATGGTTTACTTAGTTTTTACTTGCAAATTAAGGTTTCTAAAGGTTAAAATTTCTAATTAATATATGTGATTGAAGCTACTAAAAATTAAGAAAAATATGTCTGTGTACAAGGAAAGTAAGATGTATAAAGAAGGTACAAAGAATGGAAATATTTTGTTTGATTAAGAAAGATAAATTTGTCCTCAAGTACTAGGAGGGAAAAGAAAGACATGGGACAAATTCTGAATGTAAAAAGAAAGTTATAGAAGGTTTGTGGAAGAGGAATTCTGGAAAAGGAGTTTTTGCATGGTCAAGTTGGCTAAGATTGAAATGAATTTAATTAAATAAATGAGTTTTAATAGCAGAAGTAAGCTGGTGCAAAATTGAAATTTCTCGTAAAAGGATAATTTGCTTAAACTTGATAAAGAGGTTATAAAAGATTTTTCTTTACCTTTAAGTAAGTCTACCAAAAAAAGAAAAAAACTGTTAAAATAATTTCCTGTGTTCAAAAGACTGAGGTCTCTCTATTAAGGCTTTTTGGACTGTTAATGCTCTGTTTGCTTTGACTTTTTATATTTTTGACAAGCTCCCCAAAATTCATATCTTAAATAAAGTCTTTATTTTTACTTTTTTTCTTTGAGAATTTTCAAAGGGCCCTGGAACTTCTCAAAGAAATTTGCTCTCTTCCTATAAGGAGAAAGATACTAAACTTATTAGGCTGATTCAGTATGTTAAATTACATGGAAAGCATTGTCAGACAAGTGATGATAAGTCTGCTTAGGTGGTATTATGTGGGTAAATGTTATTGATATAGGTGTTTTAAAATTGTATAACATTACTGAAATTCTGATCTGTCCTGGTTATCAGTCTTAATTCTGGTTATTATTATTTTAAAGTGTTGTATGTCACAAAATTAACCAAATTTCTTTGTCAATTGCCATTTTGAGGTCTTGTTGTTTACAGACATTTCTTTGCTCTAATGCTTTTGCAAATATGTTTCAACTTCAGAAAGGTTCATGGAAGGGACTCTGATATTTACACTGGAATACAGGTTTCTGACAAACTTTCTGATCATAAAACTGAACTTGGTAAGAAATTACAGAAATCTGATGGAGAGACTGATAACTTCATGAAGCTGCTAACAAAAAGATTGGGATCAAGAATGGATTACTAAGGACTGAATGAACTGATAGGGATAATTATAATTTTTATGATTTTTCATTTGAAGTATTGCTGAATTTTTAATGTTTTGTTTTTTCAGATTTAAGGAAAACTTTTTCTCTTTTTTCCCAAGATTGCTATGACATAACAATTTGGTAAATGATACTTTTGTAAGAAAAATTGAAAAATTTATCTTTTTCTCTCTATCTGATCCCTCGAATTTAGAAACTCTTAGTAAGTGAATATTGTTGTTTTCATGGCAATATAGTTATTTGCATAAGTTCAATAAGAATCTGTTCTCCTTATAACAGGACACAATTGGAAACACTGGTTATATTACCAAGGTTGTGACTGGAACATCATATTTGCAATATAACCATACAGTTTTTGAGGAATGAAGATTGGACTTTATGGAATAAAGCCACGTGGAAATATTGGCCTGGTACCTTATGCTCCAAGCAGCACTTACCAGGATAAGTAAAGAATGTCACTTATCTGGCAGGTACAAGGAACCTCGAAATATTTTGGGGGAACCTCGGAGGAGAGGAATTCACCCAAATCTGTAGGTATTACAGGCGAAGTCTGATGACAAAATCCTTGGCTTGGCTTTTCTGGCCTGGAGAGGCCTTTAAAGTTCAATCTGAGATTCCTTATAAAAAGTTCCAGCAAAGCAGATTTAAAAGAGCCTATGTGATCAATTGCTATTCTTGCTGTACTTATGTAAATAATTGGGCCAACTCTATTGGAACTAGACTTATTTTGCAAACTAGTTAATTTTAATTTTGCTATCTTAATAAAAATGAGGGTGATTTTAGAGAGAAAAAATTATATTTCAGTAAAAACTATTTCAGTATAAATTTGTGGATATTAGATCCTAGTCTTGTTAATTGTCTTTTAAGGTTTTTGTTTTATATCTGTTGACTGGACTGGATCCTGATTTCTTCTAGTCTCCTGAAATATCTGGCTACAGATGTTCAAACTAACGTTTTTAATTTTTTCCATCATTTTCATTTGAAATCACTAAAAACTGAACCTGCCCTTTTTCCTGAAGCCTTACAAACTGAAGCTGATGGACTTGATATAAACTTAAGAGATGACCTGACGACACCATCAGAGACAGTTTAAACTGCAAAAGATACTTTGACGCTGACATCTAAAAATCATCTTAACTGGCTGTCCTCTGACCTCAGAAACTGGTTTACAATTTGCTCCAACCATTAACCTTGTTTTTCTTTTGTTTCCATAGAAATGCTTCTATTAAATACTTGATTGCTTGCTTCCATAATATAGGCATAACCTTGAGAGCCCACCTGCATCACCACCTTCCAAAATGAACTTAATTGAACTGATCTATTATCAGGACTAAAAAATGTGTTCAGTAAGATGAAACAATCCACCAACTCAGCTTCTGTACTATGAAACTTCTTTAAGTTTCAAAAAGACTGTGAAACTTGTAGTTTCAAAGGCGGGACTGTGGGAGATCAAGATTCGGCCACCCTGAAATCTATCTCTTTACCTTGGTTGTTTTCTCTGAGGACATTTGACCTCCCCCACTAACTGCCTAAAGAATTTGACATGGTGGCTCCTTCCTGGAACAGATCTATCATGATGGCTGTAAAGATAATGTAGGATGGAGGTTACAATAGGAAAGGCACCAACAAGCCCCTCTTATCAGAAGTTCTGTCTCTCTGGCCACATTCTCTGGATGACCCTGCGAGGAGTTGCCAGACAATCATTTACAAGGGAAATCTCCATTTGTAAAAGTATCTCCCTCTCTGTATTGGGAAGAGGGGGGATGAGCTCATTTCTAGTGACTTATCAATGTGGAAGGTGAGGCCTTGGGGCTGCACAATAAACCTTACTCTTGTTTACTGTGCTTTAGTGGTAATCTCCTGTAACTGACTCCCCCAACCCCCAAAATCCTCCTTTGTCATTGGCTGAACATGGTATTTAAGATGAGAATTTCTGCTATTGTGTTGAGAAACACAGTGTCCCTGCTTTCTCCCATGTATACATGTTATTAAACTTGGTATTATTTTCTCCTGCTAACCTGTCTTGTTAACTATTTGGCCAGCCATAGGAACCTTAAGGAAAAGGGCAGAGGGAGATTCTCCCTCTTCCCCCGACAAGACATTAAAAAAAACAAAAACACTGGAACCAGATGTGTTTATCTTTAACCAGTTGACAGGGCAAAGTTTCGCTTGGGAAAAAGAAAACCCACAATCTAAAGATGTGCATAGAATTGAGAGTTGCCACATCAGTTGAATTGGCATCTGTTCTGTGGTTTGAAACTTGTAAGGACTCCTCACCATCCCTGGAGCGCCCTCTATAGGAACGATGAGGGAGCATTTGTGTCCGTGCACACCCACCCCAGGATGAGGGCTCTGCTCAGACCTTGGGGTCTGCTGGTATTTGCAGGACTGAAGGCCACTACAAGGAGCAATGCGGGAAGAATGGGGTTCAGCAAAGACAGCCCCGAGTACAAAGTCCTGCTCTGAAATGTCACGAGGCCGTCACTTTTTTTCGCCTGTTGTGAGCAACGCTCCAAGGGCATCAGACTCTAAATGTAATGTGAAATGTGAAGCCCTGAGGAATTAGGATTAAAGAGACAGGAGGAGAAAGAATCAAGCCTGAAAGTGTCATAGCTGGAGTGGAAGAGAAGCCAATGAGTAGCTGGGACCCTGAAGGAGCAGAGAGAGTGGACAAGATCACAGTGATCCAAACCAGATGAGGGGACTATTGTCCTCAGTGGGAGGAAGAGACAGAGCACTCGGTGAGGGAAGGAGGTGTTTTGAAAAAGGTCTGAGCGTGTTTGGAGCTGGGATCAGGGCTGAGGCCCAGGGTCTAACTTGGATGGAAGGAGAAGTCAGAGAAATATACCTACTGGAAGGAGGATTGTAGGACTGCTCTGGCCAGAGTGTAAACTGTCTCATGGAAGATTTCCCAGGGGCACAAGCTGATTGGAAGACACTTGCAACAACTTAAACTTGACATGTCTGTCCTACTTTCAGCTGCAGGAACAGCCTTGTTCAAGACAAAGCCAGGCCACAGGCCGTTGGCATCTGTGCATGGAAATTAGCGTTCCCATAACCAGTGAATTGACAGTAGTATTACAGTCTGAGTTTTCTGCCTGGGGCCCTCCAGGAAATGTTGAACTGAGCCTTGGTTGCCCCCACAGCTTCCTGGCTGGACCCAGGAGGTTTGTGCACAGGGAGAAGGTGACTCTGCAGGGCTGTGTCTTTGCTGCTGGCACAGAAATACACAGCGGAGTCTTCTGGCTCCAGGGCATCCATGTGAAGGTATAAGAGGGAGTCATCTGGACATTCAGGTGAGAAGCGACTTGGAACACTCTCGTTCTCAGCGAGTTTCTTATAGTTGTAGACAAACATGAGTTCCAGGGGCTTCTGTGCACTCTGTTTATACCAATACATAGCATTATGTCCCAGATGTTGTCCACATTTCAAAGACTTCTTATTTCTCGTTCCCATGACGAGGTGTTTTGGTGACTGTGTAATTCCAGTGTCCATGGGGAGTGCTAGGGGAAAGGGACAAAATCAGACAAAGGCCAGAAGGAAGACTCTTACTACAGCCACAGGAAAATGGCTCGAAGTCCAAGGGCAACCCATTTGAAGTCAAGACTCACCTGCTCCCAGGAGACAGAGGGCCACACAGCAGAGCAGCCTGCAGCCCATGGTGGAGTCAGGGCTGTGGTGGCCTGTGTAAGAAGGATGCCCTAGACAGGGGGCAGGGCTCTCATCTCCTTGGCCTTGACTGCTAGTTTTGCCGGTGACATCACTGTCCTGACAGTTTCCCCAGCTCCAGTGAATATTTCTTCCTCCTCTTTTCACACCTTGTACAGATTCTGATAGAAGATGGATTTGAATAGACTGGGTTGGGATATTCCTCTGACAGCTGCTATTTTGCTATTAGCTGCCATCCTCATTATATAGATTCTCCCTCTATCCCCCTCCCTTCCAAGACCCCTTCTCAGCAACAGACCATTTCTCATTCAAAAGATCTCCTTCCTCTTCTCCTCCATTACATAGGACAACATCACTCAACACACTGTTTCCCTCACTGTCTAAGCTTGATGGAGCCCCTCTGCCTAGCTGTTGGAGGGAGGAAGACTGGACGCTCGTGGTCTCGTTCTGGACCAGTGCCCAGCATTAAAAATGCATGACTATGATGGCAGCTAGGAGCCAGACACTGGGAAGGGTGCTGAAGGGACCACACAAGGGATAGACCATCCTCTGGCCCTGTAGTTGAGGGGACAGGGCTTTGCCGGGCTGACAGCAAACAGGTTGGTGAAAGAGGACAACATGTTAAAAAACCAAATTTAACTGAGTAAATTTTAAAGATTTTATTGGCTTTATTCAACGATTCATAAATAGGGCTGCATCCAATCTAGCAGATAGAAAGGAGCTCTAAGGAGCTGTACAAAGTGAAAGACTTTCATAGGCAGAAGGGAGCAAGACAAGGAAGTTGCTCTAGCAAAACGTGGGTTGGGTTTCCTTTAGGGGATGGCAGGGGTCTATCAGGCAGATTACCTCACTAGTGCTGACCAGCTGATTCCTGACTGATTGCTTAAGATTCCATTTCTGGGAGAACAGAAACTAATTCAGTCTTGGTCTGGTGATGTGGGTCTTAGCAGAAGTAACCCCATTTGAGGGTATTTTCTTTTTTTTTGAACAAACACAAAGCATGTGATGCAAAACAAAGGGAAAAATTTGTAAATGACTTTAGAATTTTGAGATGTCTAACTGATGCTCCGAACTGATAAAAACATGTAGCCACTATACCCTCACCTCCTTCCTCCCCCATCCTTCCATTCACTCCCAGCCCTGACTCCTCCCTGAGCCTCAGAGGTTTCAACAGAGCCACAGCTCCTCCTTGTGGTCAAAGCCTCACATTTCCCAGATTCCAGGCCTCTTAGCAGCCCAGGGTCAGCAAATCTAGATCTATCCCTCATTCTAGAGACTGGGGGCAGCTGTGATGGGCATGAAACTCTAGGGAAGTGTGAAGAGGAAAGAAGCAAAAGAATTGGCAACAAACCGCTCATCCACACACCTAGGACACTCAACTTTTACTCAACAGAGATTGGCTATGTCTGGATTCTTAGCCAAGAGCAAAACAGATATTATCACAGCCCCTTATAAGCCAGTTTGTAACGTACTCACAGATGACACTAGAGAGTAAAATGTGTCCTATATGAAGTTTAAGAAATGTATTTCGTATTTCAGTGTTTAATGACTTCATATAGGTGACACAATTTCCTCAACTGTTACAGCAGGGGAACTGATGTGAAATGATCTCCAAAGCCCTGTCCATTTCTAAACTGTTAGAAACCAAACCACGCCCATCACTTCTACAGAGAGCTTTCCCATTTGGGACCAGCTAGGATGACCTACAATGAGTCATTTCTACTTCACAATATAAAATATCTGTTTATGCTTTTTGTCCATTTAATTACTGGAATTGCATCTGTTTTCTTAAAATGTACTGTTATGCCACTACTGAGTTTTCATTTTAGAAAATTTGAAGATATGAATAAAGACAAAAATGAAGTGATCTATAATTGCCAATTGATATTTACCATTTATGTATTATTATTATTTTAGGTACTTGGTACCAAACTGGAATAACAAGAATCTATGTAAATCTATGTTGGGGGTAGGGAGTGTAGTTACTCATGCTTTAGGTCAAGAGTTGATAATTAAAATTTTTTTAACCCAGGGATGTGCTGGGTCAGAAGGAAAATATTATCATTTTCTGAATGTAAGAAATTTTATCAGATATTCAGTATGGCCCATAAAACAAAAAAATGTAAAGGTATATGGGTTAGAATTTAAGCAAAGGGAGCTGGATATTGTCCCGCTAAACAAGTTACATGCATGATGTACCTGCAATACGCTACTATTGGAGACATTCCATTCTTAGATAAGAACCGAACATTAACCTTAATTAAAAGGCTAGCAGTGTTACTATTAAAATTACTATGCTGGACATCCCCTGGAGCAAGAAGACACTTTAGCTCTTCTCCAATAAAACCGCAATAATATGAATAAATGAAATTTTATTGCATTGTTTGGCTCCCAATAAGTAAGCAAACTTCCAAGGACTAAAAAAAACAATGGACTTTAAACTGAAACCTCAAACAATGAGTGAAAGTGAAAGGCTTGGTCACCCTGAGAACAATTCCTAATGTATGCATAGGGTGGGACACCAGAAGGGAAGCAGAGAACAGGGTCTGGAAGGCTGGAGAGCTGAGCGGAGATTTCAGCAGACACTCGGCTAGAAGACACTGGCAGTCAGGGCCGGTTAGAATGAGGGACACTGGAGACGGTGCTGTGATTCCCACTGACACCCCAAAAGGCTATGTCCTATAATCATGACCATGTGCTGGGGCTCCCTTAGAGGGAGGGCACAACTGAAACAGATCCCAGCAAATCCCACGTTCAAACCTCCCAGAATCAACCTCACACTCCTTAGAAGAAGATGACAGAATCCAGAGCCTCTGCTCTACACCATCCACAGTGCCCCACACAGACCCTTTCCTAATCTTTCATGGAGAACACTTTAGCAGTCTCCTAGAGTGATTCCACCCAAAATCTATCTCCCTCTGATCCAGACTGCTACCAGTGTTATTGTAAAAAAATAGGAATTTGATGATGTTATGTCACTTAAGTTAGGACCGATGGCTAGCTACTGCCTAGAGATTTGTGTCCAAAGTCCTTTCCATGTGTCATAATATCCTCCCTCATCTGGTACTGCCTGTTCTGGAGGAGGCTTCAAAGATGACATTCAATCAGAATTGGCAAGTATCACCCTGGTATCCTTGTTGAAGGCAGGGAGTCTGCAATGCACTTGCTCCCTCCACCGATGCTTCTACCCACCCTTTCTTTCTAGTTTATCTGTCGCCATGGACTTTCATGCTTCTACAAATAGTTTTCTATAAACAGTGAACTCATTGATAATCTGGATTTCTCTTTGTCTTAGAAACTTTTTTATTCACCTCATCTTCCTTTAGGATTTTTCTCATCAAATATTTTCAGTGAATAGTGTGTTTTCAGTCATAATGTTATGTACACTATGTACCAATATGTGCAGCAGAGAAAGGCAAGGAATGGCTTCTTCCATCAGTTAAGATCTTCGGTGCGTGGGACAGGGCCCTTTCTTGTTTGTGGAGCCTGGAGTGCTTTAGTGAATTTACTGTGAACCCCTGCTCTAGCTGATGAGCAGAATTCTGTAAGGCTTCTATATGCATATATCTTAGAACTGCCCCATGGGTGCACTGACAGGCTGTGCTAAAGACTGAAACTCAAGTCAGATGTCTCATGGGGTGATTGGAGCCTCAGGATCGGGTGAACATGTTGTCCCCACAGCTTCCTGGCTGGGCCAGGGGGTTTGTGCACAGGGAGGCAGTGACTTTGCAGGGCTGTGTCTTTGCTGCTGGCACAGAAATACACAGCAGAGTCGCCGGGCTCCAGGGAGTCGACATGAAGGTTTAAATGAGCATTGTCAGGAGATTCAGGTGAGAAACGGATTGGAATTGTTTCGTTTACAATGACTTCCTTATTACTGTAGGAAAACATGATTTTCAGCAATTGCTTGGAGTCTTGCTTATACCAGTACATGGTATTATGGCTCAGATTTTGTTCACATTTTAGGGACATCTTATTTCCCACCCGTGTGACGAGGTATTTGGGAGTCTGGGAAACCGCCGTGTCCAAGGGGCCTGAGAAGGAAAGAAGTAGAATTCAGACAAGTCCCAGAAGGTACCCTGTTGCTGGAGGCGTGATGAACAGGCTTAGAGACTCAAAGTGGGATTGTGCACCAGGGCCCAGGACTCACCTGCTCCCAGGAGGCAGAGGGCCACACAGCAGAGGAGCCTGGAGCCCATGTGGAGTCAGCGCTGACCAGGCCAAACCCTAGCCCAGGATTCTGGTCTCGGTGGTACGAAGACCCAACTGCAGTGCTCCAGGGCCCCGACAGATGATTGGCCTGTGATGTCACAGGTTAGAAGGATTTCCCCATTGGCAGGCTCAAGGATGCTTCTCTGAGGGTCATTCTTGTTCCAGCAGCTGCCTCTTTCCTCTTTCCCTGCCCCAGGATCTGGCCACCTCCCCCTTCCTCCCTTTGGGCTCCTCTCTCAGAGTCACTTCTCTACATCTTCTCTTTTCCTTCACAATAATGCAGGGCAATCCCACTCACATCCTGGCTCCCTTGAATGTGGTTTAGGGTCAGTGGCCCCCTGACTATTTCAGTTGTGAGCAAGCGATTGCTGTGAGGTCTCCTCAGAGAACTAGCTGCAGACCACTTAAATTGCATGAACTGATGTTAGCTAGGAGCATGATGAATCCCTGAGGGGATAAACTGCAGCCCTGCTCCCTGTGATGTTCTCCTCTGTCCCAGAGGTAGAGCCCTGTGGGGATAGGAGGCTCCTAGGGAATAAGAAGTCACATGTGATATCAAAGAGGTTGTAGGAGTGAATCATAGCAAGGCAGTTGTGGAGAGTGTAAGCAGATAATTTTACTGCTCTTGAAGTGACTACAGGTCACCTTCTCTTTTGGTATAAAGTTTACAACTCAATGCCTAGCCCAGGGTTTCTCAACCTGGGCCCCTGTTGACACATCCTGCTGGATTATTCTTTGCTGTGGGGGCTGTAGGATGCTTAGCAGCATCCTTAGTCTCTACCCACTACATGCCAGTAGCACCCCCCTCTCCCAGTTGTGACAACCCAAAGTGTCTCCAGACCTTGCTGGATCTCCCCTGTTGAGGAGCAAGGTCTCCTTTTTCCTTCCAGGAGTCCTTCCCCTCCTCCACCAGCATCAGGGTTTTGTTTGGGCCGCAGCTCCTCCTAGTGGTCAGCACGGGGCAGTTCTCAGATCTCAGTGCCGTCCTGGGCCTGGCCTCAGCCCTTACTAAATTCAAGTCAGCAAGGACCAGGAGTATGACCAGGGAGCCACAACTGCCACACACATGCTCACGCACACGCACACACACATGCACAATTTGTGTCAACAGGAACTGTCAACTGTTGGTGAAACCCCTTCAAAGACGGCTCCAGATGGTTCATTTGTTTTTACTGAACACAGAACAAGCACTGGGGATGCAGTAGTGACCAAACAGAGACGACCACCTTCCTTACTGGAACTCCCAGCATGCTTTATTGTTTGCAGTCATTGAATGGCTACTTAGTGCAAAGCATGAGTAAGACAATATTCTCACTCTTGTGATACTTATATTCTGATAGGTACAAGAAGAAATTCACAGATTACCCTAGACCAGAAATACAAAATACATATTATATGGAGATTAGGAATATACTCATGATTAACACAAACACTGTCTTTTATTGGGCTTCCCATGTCCTCATCTATTAAATGATGGACTGAAACAAATAATTTCCAAGTCTCTGGCCAGTATAAAATTGTATGATCCTAACCAGGGGCACTCCTAGATGTTTGCTGAGCTAGTGGGTCTTATGCATCCAGTGTCCCAAGTACCTACCTCTTTGTACCACACAGCTTACACAGGAAACTTTTCAAAGAAAGGAACATAGGGAGGGAGGGAGGGAGGAAGTTGGGAGGGAGGAAGTATAGAAGGAAATAGTAAAAAACAAAACTGACACAAGGCTGCATATAATAGTGATTCTGAGCATATAAAGAAGTAACCCTTCTTAAAGAGTAGATTTCACATCAATTATTTACTTTATTGTTGTATGCAAATCCTCTTGAATAATCAGGTACACATCATCCAAAGAGAGAGACTGGGATGAAACTGATACGAAGACACTTGTCTCGCATGAGGTAACATTAGTTCTGATTGTTTTATATTTTTCACAGGAGAGTTGGAAAACAAGATTTTTTTCCTTGTCTATCAAGAATTTCCCAAAGGATAGAATGGAACAAAGAAATGGATTCTTCGCACCTTCTTTTCTGACAGGCCTGGCTAAACTGGAGAAGCGGCAGCCTCTGTGGAAGAACACAGGACTGAGGCTGGGATGCCTGGGAAGCGCCAGGGGTCAATCGCAGGAGGAAAGTAAATAATGAAGAAAAATGCAATAATTTTAGCATAGACATAACTTCATCCACAGAAAGGTGGAGAGTCACAGGACCAGTGGGATGAGGCAGAAGCCTGGAGAAGAGCTAGAACAAAGGAGAAAAGGCTGCATGATATGAGGATGTGGATTTTGGACATTGGTCATATTTGTGGCTGTCCAAGATTTAAACTCCTTCTGTTATTCTGACTATTACCTAAAGTTTGGGTATTAGTGGAAACAGGTGTGTGTGTTGGTATGTTTTAAAAGTGAAATCTTCCTCTCATTCTAGAAACAAAACCTCCATCACTGCCTCTACTTTGTGTGACTTCAGCAAGAGCACAGTTCTACCTGGCAGAGCTGTCTCCTTCCACCAGCTCCCTAAGAACTCAGGGCAGGGGAAATGAGGCTGTGTGCTCTGGCAGAATGGGACAGACGGAAACTCTCTTGTGCCCAATTCTGTCAAGTTTAGTTCCCTGAACACAGATTCCCATGAAGATCTCAGTTTCATCATATTCTGTCTCTCCTCACTGGTGCTGGTGCTCAAAATTGGTCTCTCAGGTCTGCAAGGGCACAAGGGCCATGATCTGCCTTCCATTCTGCTCAGCTGGCTGCTAGTCACTGGTGGCTCTGACTTTGAAAAAAAATCCCATTTCTTTCTGAAAAAAATACAAAATTCAACATTCACTTCAACGCTTCGAGTCATATGCTACAGGTGAACCAATGGCCATCGATTTTCCAAATGAAAATCTAGATCAAAACCAGACGCAACATTCTGCTACAGGTCATTAGTCCTCCAGCTTTACAAATGATCAGTTCATGCTCTTTGCCCATTTAGCTATTGAAGTCTCATTTATCCTCTTAAAATATTTACATTTATTATTCCTTTTATTATATGGATCCTAAATGTTTAATCTTTAAGTCATCTGAAAGTAATGCAAGAAACACTAACAAAAATTTAATGCAATACCATGATGCACAGGCATCATTTGTTAACTTTTGTAAATGATTCTATGTCACCTTATTTGTGTTCTTCGGAAGAAGCTATAGATGTTTTGTGGGGATGAGAGTGGGGAAGGTCTAGGGGACCCTGAATTTCCAAGCCTTTAGTTAAAATTAGTCATGTGGAATATTCAATATTAAACTTAAAAGTGTGTATTTCTGCACTTTCTGTTTGTAACTTTCAACAAATTTTGGAAGTGGCTCATGATACAGAAGATTAAGAAATTTAGATATGAGCACAGACAAATGAGTTGACTATCTTTAGTAGATTCGTCTGTTCCAGTCTAAGATGAACTGCAAAATTAACCATCACTGAGTGGCTAACAGTTTCCTGGTAAACTATTTGTCAAGCCAGACTTTCACTGTTTGGTAGAATATGTCTATATTGTGAAGCATCCTCCTACTGCAGACAACCAGAAATACATAAAATGTAATTTTGTGCCATTCTTGGGTTTCAAAGAAGCAAAGGAAATTCCAGTTTTTTTTTTTTTTTTTAAAGAGGTGAAACAGGAGCCTTTGGTGAAAACAAAATGAAAAGTCATGTTTCAGATCTGCATTCTGATGTCTGTCTTTTCTCTCTCTAGGTGTTTTGATATCACGTGTTTTTGTGACTGGACATTTCTAGCTTCCGTGGGTCATTGGAGACAGAGATAAAAGTTGGAGATAGAGTCCAGGAGGAAGTCTGTTGCAGAGTTTCCTAGAACTGTTTCATCAAACCCAGAAGCGGGTTTTCCTATCATTGCTCAGAACTCTCCTGCTCTAAAAATTCAGAGGACACCAGCAGAGGGACAAGAATAAAACCCTTTCTAGCTTAACTCCTAGATATTCTGGAGTGAGGGAATGGAGCTCTAGGTCTCCTTTGGCCTGGTAGGTAGATGTCCCTGGGTTATTACTATCTCTGCAAGATCCCCAAGGAAGCCCTGGCCCTCCAGGCTCACTGCCTGAGCCCCAGGAGTTCACATCACAGCAGCGCTCTGCTCCAATGCACTGGGTGAGCTGAGGCTGAGGCCCAGACCCAGAGCCTCCCCTGTTCCTCTCAGGAAGGAGTCCTCCACCTGCACCTGCCTGTGGGCTCCTACCTTCCACACCTCAAACCTCTCCCCTTTCTAACTCCATGCAGGCTCACCTGCAACAAATCTGGCAGTCCAGGCTCTTTGCTGGGACAACACCAACTGCAGATCAATGCAGAGCAAGTGGTCTATATTTAATCCTTCACATTTCAGCACTGACTCAGCCTCTGCAAACCACATTCTCCTGTGCTGCAAACAAACTCAGACTTTCTCTTAACCCTCTCCCGTCCAGGGAGTTCTCTCAACCCTCCCTGAGAGCTCCCTGAATCTCAGATTCACAGTTCTTCCTTGTGGCCAAAGGATCAGTGGTGCCAGGACTCAGTTCCCGCCGTGCACAAAGGACAGCAAGGTGGTAGAGGTCTCAGAGATAGGGATGGACAGTCGGACAGTTGTAATTTGCTTCTGGCCCTCCCATCTCAGACTGATTCCTCAATAGACACACAGCTGAGGACCTGGGCCCACACCTGGGCAGGGCAGAAATGGGGATACCAGGCTCATGCTTCTTGTCATCAGGAAGAAAGGGTCCCTCCTGAAGGATATTGGAATATTGATATCATTGTCTGTGAAAGCACCGTCAGCCTTAGAAGCAACTTTCACAGGAAAGGAAGATCCTTGGTCTCAGAGCAGACCCAAGACTCACCTGGAGCTCTCTTTCCCACTCAGCCTGTTTGGTTGGGCAAGACATGCTATCTAAGGCTCATGCCAAGAAGTAATCTATGGGTTTCATAGGCACTCCCAGGAGACTCTGAAACCCAGGAATATTAAGCCCAGGGACTGACACTGAAATATCACTATTGAATAGTCTCTCTCTGATGGTTAATAATTTTGGGAGGAAATATCAGACTTATAGAATTTGCGAAGAATAAAGTGTTTTAGTTGTTCTCAGCCAGAAATTGTATATGCCATAAATTTTGTGTACATTTGTAAATGTGTGGGGTGTTCTGATTATCACAGTTATTGGTGAGGTTCTAAACTTCATTGGAGACATAGGAAAACCACATTCAGAATAGAAATGTTCTCCCAAATGCCAGCTTGAGCCCCCGTTAAAAAGCACTGATAGAATAAAGATTTAAAACTACAGAAATTCAGTAGTTCTGCATTTTGGAAGAACCTGGGGACGGTCTGTTCCCTCATGCGGGAACTCAGGGAAGATATCCCAGAGAACTATAAAGCCAAAGATTCAGAGATAAAAGGTTAAACGGTGGGATTAACAGGGGGTTACTAAAACAAGTGTCAGTAGGCTCCACTCTTCCCTTTGTTCAATCTACTTCCACCCAAAATACAAACTCAATGGATATAGTTACAATTACACAAGATGTATAAATTCTAGAGATCTGCTGTGCCACAGAGTGTCTATAGTTAATAGTAAGGTGTTGCACTTACAAACTTGTTAAGAGGGTAGATCTCAGGCTAAGTGTTCTCACCACACACACAAAACCAAAGGGACTCCAAAAATCTTTTGGGAGTGATGGATATGTTTATTACCTTGATTGTGGGGATAGTATCAGTGTGAATGCATATGTCCAAACTCGTCAAAATGTAGACATTAAATATGTGCAATTTTTGTATAGTAAGTATACTTTAATAAAGGTGACAAAAACATACTCACATATACCCTACCTTAATAAAATATGAAAACTGGCTTTCAAAGTTAGTAGACTGAATAGCTAGAGAACAACACTTGCACTAAAACAACTGGAAAAGCTCATTAAAATATAAAAGATATATATTTAAAGGCACTGGGAGCTACTGAGACAGTAAGGACTTAAGAAATCAGCATCCCACAGAGAAAGGATAAATGTGACAAACCATTTTCCCCCTAGAGTTATTGCTAATTTACTAACAGTGGTTAACAAGCTGAGAAGAAAGAGAACACTGAGAGGGTGAGGAGATTAGAGGAACTCATATCACCTTACTGGCCCGGGGAACAACATTTGTATTCAGTCACCACTGAATAGGAAAGGATTCTCTTGAAGATCCCAGCCCTTGGGGCTGGCGGGAGGAATAGGAACTGATTGAAAATCAGCACAAGGGAACTTTTTATGGGGATGGAAATGTTTTAGAATTGGATCATGGTAATAGGTTCACAATTGCGTAAAATGATTTAATCTCATTGAGTTGTACACTTGAAATGGGTGAATATGTTATACAAGCAATATTTTAATAAAGCTGTTAAAAAAAACTCCAGACATTTAGTTTGGAGCCTAAATGACTACACATTAGGAGCAAAAATGAACAGCAATCAAAAAGACTGAAGCTCAGCTTGAATCCAGCTCAATTACCAACTAGATTAAGATGACCTGCCTCTGCCACAATTTCTCAGCATAAGTAAAAAGGAATCCTCTCTACAAGAAGATAAATCATTCAGAATTTCAAATTATGTCTATGCTTTTTCATAGACAATATTCAGCTTTCAAACGTAAATTATCTAGTGTGTGAGGAAACAAGACCAACATGGCTGAAAACCAAGAAGAGAAAACAGACAAAAGAAATAGACCCAAAAGGGATTCAGATACTAGAGTTATCAGACACTGACATTAAAATAACTGTTATTAATATATTCAACAAAGTAGATGACAAAATAGAGGATTTTACCAGACAACTGGAAATTGTAGCAAATATTTAAATGAATTTCTACAATAAAAACATAAAAATACCTACAATTAAGATTTTAAAAAGGGTTTAAAAGCAGAATAGATACAACTGAATAGAATAAGTAAACTGGAAGATAAGTCAGATGGAGATGTCTAGACCAAATCATGTAGGAAACAAAAAGGATGGAAAATACAGAAGAAATTGTATTAATTGGACCATAATTATAGATAAACAGCTCACCATCAATCTAAAACCTTCAAAGACATCTGAGACAAAAAAAAAAAAAAAAAAACTTTATCTATTAGTTCTCATCCTCCATTGACTGATGTTGTCCCATGGAGCATTAACTCCCTGACAATTCTGGGTTGTGCATTTGTAAGCTTCAAACAGGCCACTCCTGTATCTCATGCCACAGCAACGAAAGACGTTGGGAAGGAAGCTAGATACATGGTCCATATTTAACATGAAATGTAATCAGTATAGAGTGGGTCAATGTCTGCATGGAATAGCTGCATAAAATAGCTGTGGCTGGAATCAAGACATATGATTTGGACCAAGAGGATATGAGGTGATACATAAGAGCATTTGATAAAGTCCACTCCTTGCATTGTTTCCTTAAGTCCAAATAATCACATCTTCAAGGTGGTAGCTGCAATCTGTACAAATATAAGAGGATTAGGGCTACAGATCTGCTGCTATTACATTACCCAAGGACATAACTGATATTTATCGTCTTCTTCCATCACCAATTCTAGATTTCCTCCAACTTTGCTCAGCACTTCAATGGTCTAATGGTTTATTTGATGGGGTGACCCAGACTTTAATCCCTGAGCCCTTAGATGTCTTTACTTTGTCAGGCCATGATTGTTGCAATTGCAAAATTGTCACTATCACCAGTAATTGAAGCACCAAGAGATGCTTGAGTTAGTTCCCTGAATTCCAGGTAAACCTTTTCCTGCTGTCATGGTGTAGCAGCAACTCTATCACCTCATGGTAACCAAGATCAATACCTCCATTCTTACCTGCTGTTTCTCAGCAAGAGGAGACCAAAATGACCAGGCACAGCCATAGTTCATATTCATTGGAATCCTTATGATGTCCTGTAGTGGAAGCAGCCATTCCCTCCTCCCCTCTCTCCTCAAGAATCAGAACTTCTTATCAAGTAGACTCTAAAAATTCAGAGGAAGTAAGTACAAATTTGCAACTGGATCGCTGGGAGTGATGATGAGAGGGATGCCATTCTTACTTCATCCCCGTGGCTCCTGGATTCATATTTTAGCTATTGGTTCAATGCATACCACATCCTAGAGAATATCATCCCAGCCCCACAGGTGTTATCTCAGAGCTGGCACCTCAGCCAAGCTTTTATTAGGTCATTTCTTCATTCTATAAGGTCAGATATTTCTGAGAGATGCAGTACACACACACACACACAAAATGGATCCCATGGTCATAAACCCATTATTTCATTTCCTTTGCTGTAAAATGAGATCATTTGGTCCCTAGCAAAGCTGAGTAGGAACTCCTCTCAGTAAATCAGTCATTCTACAACCCTGAAGACGGTGGTGTTGGCATGAAAGTAACTGAATAAATGAATATTTCATCTGTTTATAATTGATATAGTCTGCTCACATCCTTTTTTTTCTCCCATTCATTGCTTGAGTTCATCCTGATTTAATATGAGGAAATCCATTTTCATCCTTTTGAAGTCTTCACTCTAAGATCCCTGCTCCAACTCTTCAAGAACACTGGGACGTTATTCAAAACCCAGGAAGTTAATATGCTGTACCATGTCAAGTTGAGGTTACCAAAACCTGCTCTGCTTCTAGATGCTGTGTGACTTTTACTGCTGGATTCTGATCCTGCACTTCCCAGCTTTAATCTGGTGATTCTGTTGCTGCTTGAAACCTCTGATGGCCTTGAAGCGGTGTCCCAGTATCAGACTCCATGGTTATTCTCTTAGCTTATTCTCATGTGGGTTAACATCATTTCTGAAAATGAAGAACCCTATGCTAAGAAGGTCATCAGGTACTTCTGGCTTTGACTACATGCTGGGTAGGACTCATTGATATGTAGACCCTTTTGCCAAGCTCCATGTCCTTCTGGAGATTTGCTGTTGTAGACCCTCTATACTCTCATGTAAATACTGAAGCTCCTCCTCAGTAACTATCCTCTACCCTATGAGTTAAAATTATTTATTCTAAGCTACTAAAACAAAAGTAAATCCAATAACCAAAAGGGGATAAAGACATAAGTCACTTGGTGGTCACTTTCTGGCCAACAACTCTCCCATCTCTGGAGCCCAGAGTCACACCCTGTGGTGTCTGTAGAGATTCTGCAAATCCCATGGCTCCTGGCCAGTCCTGCCCAAGATATCCCACCTTGATAATTTGATTTCAGACATTTGTCTATTTGGAGACAGCTGAAAAAACGAGCCCAATCAGATTTCCTTCTCTTGGGCAAGAAAGTGGTGCTGGTAGCTAGAAAAGAGGCAGAAACATGAGGGTTTGTGCACAGGTTGGAAGCATCTTTGTGAAGCTGAGGTTACACTGCTGGCACAGAGATAAACAGCTGAGTCTCCCAGCTCTGTGAGTTGCATCTTCAGAGTGGAGAATGATCCATCAGGACTTTCAGCTGAGAATCAATCCTTGAATATTTCAGACTTCTCTGGGAGATTTTCCTTATAGAAGGAAATCAGAAACTTCATTTTCTGCCCCAGGATTTATCTACACCAATATAGGTATAGGTGACCAGAAATGAGTTCCACCTCAGCATCACTTCCTGTCCCATCTCTGTGACCTGGTGGTTCAGGGTCTGGCGGACTTCAGATTCTGTGTGTCCTGTTGGAGGAGAAAGAAGCTGAAGATTGAATAAGGGAATGGATTAGGACTAACTGCCTTTAGTTAATTCAGAGATGATAATTTCCTATGAACCCCAAGGATTCACCTGCTTCCAGACTATAAACCACCCAACATAGGAGTCAGGTATCCATGGCAGGGTCAGGACGGGAGCGAAGCCTCTCTTAGGTCAGGCCTCTGGTCATCAGAAACAGAGGAGAGGAATTCTGAGCTCCCGTGGTCCCACAGTGGAGATCTGATGGTAGCATTAGCCTTTCTGGCAACATCCACTGTCCCTGGAGCGTCCTCCACAAAGGAGAGGAGAGAACATTCGTGTCAGGGCACACCCACCCAAAGACACGGGGTCTGCTCAGTCCTTGTGCAGGACCGAGGGCCATTACAAGGAGCAATGGGGGAAGATATGGGGTTCAGCAAAGAAGGATCCAAGTACAGAGTCCTGCTCTGAAATGTCACGAGGCTGTCACTACTTAATGTCTGTATTGAGCAACAATCCAAGGGCCTCAGACTCTGAAGATAATGCAGGACATGAAGCCCTGAGGAATTAGGATTAAAGAGACAGAAGGTAAAAGAATCAAGTCTGAAGGTGTGAGAGCTCAAGTGGAGGAGAAGCCAGTGAGGAGCTGAGATCCTGAAGGAGCAGAGAGAGTGAACCAGAGAACAATGTTCCAAACCGGATGAGGGGGCTATTGTCCTCAGTGGGAGGAGCAGGCAGAGCACTCGATGAGACAAGGAGGTGTTTTGAAAAAGTTCTGAGCGTGTTTGGGGCTGGGATCAGGGCTGAGGTCCAGGGTCTAACTTGGATGGAAGGAGAAGTCAGAGAAAGGTACTTACTGGAAGGAGGATTGCAGGACTGCTGTGGCCAGAGTATAAAGTGTCTCATGGAAGATTTCCCAGGGGCACAAGCTGATTGGAAGACACTTGGAACGACTTCAACTTGCTCATGTCTGTCCTACTTTCAGCTGTAGGCATAGCCTTGTTCAAGACAAAGCCAGGCCACAGGCTGCTGATGTTTGTGCATGGAAATGAGCGTTGCCATACCCAGTGAATTGACAGCAGTGTTATGGTCTGAGATATCTGTCTAGGGCCCTACAGAAAATGTTGAACTGAACCTTAGTTGTCCCCATAGCTTCCTGGCTGGACTCAGGAGGTTGTGCACAGGGAGAAGGTGACCCTGCAGAGCTGTGTCTTGTCTTTGCTGCTAGCAGAGAAATACATGGCAGAGTCTTCTGGCTCCAGGGCATCCATGTGAAGGTACAAGAGGGAGCTGTCTGGACATTCAGGTAAGAAACAACCTAGAACTGTCTTGTTTTCAGCAAATTCCTTATAGTTATAGACAAACATGAGTTCCAGTACTTTCTGAGGACTCTGTTTATACCAATACATAGAATTATGTCCCAGATGTTGTTCTCATTTCAAAGACATCTTATTGCTCATTCCCACGACCAGGTGTTTGGTATCTGAGTAATTCCACTGTCCATGGGGACTGTTGGGGGAAAGGGACAAAATTCAGACAAAGTCCAGAAGGAAGAGTTTGCTCCAGCCACAGGAAAATGGCTTAAAGTCCAAGGGCAGCCGATTTGAAGTCAAGACTCAGCTCCCAGGAAACAGAGGGCCACACAGCAGAGCAGCCTGTAGCCCATGGTGGAGTCACGGCTGTGGTGGCCTGTCTAACTAGGATGCCCTGGGGAGGGGGCTGGGATCTGGTCTCTGCCTTGGTTGTGGTTTTGCCTGTGACATCATTGTCCTGACAGTTTCCCCAGCTCCAGGGACTATTTCCTCCTCCCCTTTTCACACCTTATACAGATACTGATAGATGGTGGATTTGAATGGACTGGGCTGAGATATTCCTCTGACAGCTGTTCTTTTGCTATTAGCCTTCCTCCTCATTACATAGATTCTCCCTCTATCTCCCTCCCTTCCAAGACCCCTTCTCAGCGACAGATCATTTCCCCTTCAAGGGATACCCTTCCTTCTCTGCTCAGTCACACAAGACAACATCACTCAACACAATGTGTCCCTCAGGATCTAAGCTCAATGGAGCCCCTCTGGTGAGCTAGTGTTAGGAATAAGACTGGATGGTCATGGTCCCAGTCTGGACCAGTGCCCATCATCAGAAATGCATGACTGCGATTCCAGCCAGGAGCCGCCACTGAGAAGGGTACTGAGGGGACCACACAAGGGATAAGCCATCCTCTGCCCCTGTAGTTGAGGGTATGGGGCTTGGCTGGGCTGAGAGAAAACGAGTTGCTGAAAGAGGACAACATGTTAAAAAATAAAATTCAACTAAGTAAATTTTAAAAATTTTTGTTGGCTCTCTTCAAAGATTCATAAATGGGGCAGCATCTAATCCAACAGATATAAAGGAGCTCTGAGTAGCTGAATGAAATAAAATACTTTCATAAGCAGAAAGGAGCAGGAACAGGGAAGTTATACTAGCAAAAAGCATAATCCTCCTTATCTATTGCCTCTTGTGTCTAGTCAATTAGCAAGTCCTTTTATTTTACTTCCTAAACATCTTTTAAATCTCTCATTTCCTTGTATTTCTATCACCACCATCATATCCTAGCTACACTACTGCCTGCCTGGGTGCCTGCACTGGCTAAGTCTTTTCTCTGCATCAGCTCTTTCCACACTGCTCATTATTTTTTCACACTATAGCCAGGGCAATTACAGAAAAACGCATGCATGCACACACACACACACACGTATGCACACATACAGCAATGAACACTAATCTGATTACAATAAAAGTCAAATACTAAACCTCAATGGCATGGCAAGGAGTACATGAGAGCTCTCTGAATGTTCTGCTTAATTTTGCTGTGAACCTAATACTGCTCTAAAAAATAAAGTCTATTTAAAAAATTCAATGACTCCTATTAAATTTTATGTTAAATTCTATATCTTAGACTTTGATTTATAAGGTCAGGAAGGGTCTGATGTCTGCCTACCTCTCTCCAGCCTCACCTTGTACCCGCCCCCTTCCTCTGCTCTGCCACGTCACTACATCTTTCCATTCATTAAGCTCACCAATTTCTTTCCTGCTTGAAATATTTGTGCTGAATCTTCCATCTTTCTTAAATGCCTGTTGGTTCATTATCCTCAGTCCCTCTTAACCACCTCTAGCTCATCTTTAGGATGTCAACTCAAACACAACTTCCTCTGAGAACCTGCTCTGTGACTCTACTAGGTCTCCCTGTATCATAAGCAGTGGTAGCTGGGTTCAATTTCACACAATGCCCTGGCCACGCCTCCCTGATACAAGGACAGAGACACTGGATCCCAACAAATATTCTCTCCCATGAGGTTGAAATTTTAACAGAGACATAGAGACAGAGGTAGTGGCTGCAAGGTGGAAGTAACATACAAAAAGCTGCCATATTTAATATATAGAATTTGATGAGCTTGGAGATACGCATACACTGGTGAAACTATCACCACAATCAAAGTAATAGACATATACACCACCTCCAAAAGTTTCCTTGTGTGCCTTTCTTTTGCTTTATTTTTTTTGTGGTAAGAATACTTAACATGAAATCTACCCTCTTAAATTTTTAAGTGTACAGCACGGTACTGTTAACCAAAGACACTATGTCATACAGCTATGTCTTATAGCAGATCTCTAGAAAGTATTCATCTTACATAACTGAAATTTTATATCAGTTGAACAACTCTTCATTTCCCCTTCCCTATAGGCTCTGGCACCCCACCATTCTATTTTTTGTTTCCATGGGTCTGACTACTTTAGATGCTTCACTTAGGTGGAATCGTGCACTATTTGTCTTTCTGTGACTGGTTTATTTCACTTAGCATGTCCTCCAGATTCCTCCAAGTTCTCAGAAATGACAAGATTTTCTTCTTTTCGAAGGCTGAATAATCTTCTATTATATGTATATAGCACATTTTCTTTATCCACTTCTCTGTTGATGGAGTTGTTTTCGTATTTTGGCTAGAGTGAATAATGCTACAATGAACATGTGAGTGCAAATATGTCTTCAAGATCGTGATTTTAGTTAGTTTAGATGTATACCCAGAAGTGGGATTGCTGGATCATATGGTAGTTCTATTTTTGATTGTTTGGGGAAACTCCATACTGTTTTCCATAGCAGCTGCAACATTTTACATTTCCACCAACAGTGTATGAGGGCTCCAATTTCTCCACATCCTTGTCAATACTTGTTATCTTTTGATTTTTGATAATAGCCATCCTAACTGGTGTGAGGTGATATTTCATCTTGGTTTTGATTTGTTTTTCCCTGATGATTAGTGACATGGAGCATCTTTTCATGAACCTGTTTTCCATTTGCATGTCTTCTTTGGAGAAGTATCTGCTCAAGTAGTTTGCCAATTTTTAAATCAGACTATTTGTTTGTTTTGCTGTTGAATCATAGAATTTTGTTATATATTTTCAGATATTAACACTTTATCAGATATATAGTTTGCAAATATTTTCTCCAATACCATACAAAGCTATAGTAATTAAAATAGTACGGCACTGGCATAAAGACAGAAATACGGACCAATGGAACAGAATAGAGAGTTGAGAAATAAACCCATGCATATATGGTCAACTTATGTTCAACAAGGGTGCCCCAATGGGGAAAAGATAGTCTCTTCAACAAATAGTGTTTTAAAAACTGAATATCCATATGCAAAAGAAAGAAATTGGACCCCTATCTTACAACACACAGGAAAATCAACTCAAAATGGATATAAGACTTAAACGTAAGACATGAAACTGTAAAAGTTCTAGAAGAAAACATGAGGGAAAAGCTTCTTGACTTTAGTCTTGACAGTGATTTTTTGGATATCACTCCAAAAGCACCAGCAACAAAAGCAACAAGAGACAAGTGGGACTACATCAAACTAAAATATTTGTTTTCCTTGTAAACAGTGAATTAGAAATTTTAGACCACCAAGAAATTTAAAAATGTCTAAGAGATTTTCTACTGGATTTCAATTTCTACCCAAGACGTAAAAAATAACATTCATGTATTGTCTTTCCTGGTTTCAGCCTCTGCTTGTGAGAAGAAATCCTTCAAAAGTCTGAGCCATCTCTATCCTTGCTCCTCGGGGGTTAGTGGACCCAGAGGTTTTTACTCACAAGCAAGGGACTGCTTCAAAGGTGGATGTTATTTTAATCTTATTCATGAACATACTGGAGGAGGAAAAATATGACAAAGATAACAGCTAATCATACTTCCCTTAATTATTTAAAATGAGTTTATTGTATAAGACTTTATTCTTTCTTAAAGACTATAAATAGGTTCCTCAAAAATAATTTAGACTAAGATCTTGCAAGCATTTTTTTTCCCTACATTTGGTTATAAGAAGAAAGTAATGTTTCTAGTAAAAGGACACACAGATCTTGATGTAAACTATTTGGGAATGACATTTAATGTTTTTTTCCCCTACCTTTTCTTAAAAGGAGCATAACCGTTCAACATATGATATCAGGGCCTTCAAATTCTCAAGGGAGTATTTGATCAAAAGTCGCTTGCAGTAAATTAACCATAGTCTATTTTTGTTAGAAAACACAAAAGAATAATACATGATGTTTAAAAACGGCACCAGAGAGTACACTACAAATAGAAGACACTCAAATATTTATAGAGTATTTGAAATTGACTATTGGTCAGTCAGAAGTAGTCAGACTGCTTTCCATATTCCAGAATGGACACACAGCTGCAGTTGTATGAAGTGGTGAAGCAGCTAATCAAATAACCACCTTCAGACGCCTGAGACATGACATGTACTGCAGCAATTGGGTTGAGACTCCTGTAAACCAGTTCTGGAAATTGCTTTTGTGGGATGTTGAATTACAATGCCAGTTGACTCACAAACTTGCAAATCTCTTATGTGTAACGTGGGGTATTTAGTAAGAAATGTGCACTCAGAATGGGAATATCCAAGGATGTGGAAGACTTAAAGGACCTTGACTCCCTCGAAGCCTCTGATATTCTCCCTATGGCATCTCCATTACTGGAGAACACTGTGCCTCTGTTGAGTGTGTGTGTGTGTGTGTGTGTGTGTGTGTGTGTGTGTGTGTGTTGGGGAGGGGGAGATAAGAGTCTCTCTCTTACTCCATCTATCACTGACTCTCAAAGGTTAATTTGGTTTCAAATACAGCATAACTCTGAGAGTAGTATATAGACTTAGAGCACAAAAAGAAAGTATTACAATTAAAAAGAATTGCTCATTGACAGCATGAAAAATTTGGAGGAAATTTTGTAGAAATTTATTTTGATGGTCCTGGTCCAAGGAGGACAGGACAGAAATTTAGACCAGATTGTGTTCAGTGCTATTGCCACATTCTTGTCAAATAAGACGTGGGCAGCAGGCTGTGTCTCTGACAGTCAGCTGGTTTGAAAATCAAGTGTGGACACAGCATCCATCCATGGGAACTGACACTGCAATACTGTGAAGCTTAATGCAGAGGAGGGAAACCAATGACTTCTTGCGATAGAGATATGATCACTTTCTCACCACGTTTCATGCCAGAACCACAAATGCTCTTCTCTTTTCCTTGCCATTGGTGAAGGAAGCGGCAGAATATGTAATAAGTATTTTCCTAGCTCTCTTCTCCAGGCTGAAAATGCTAACAGAGTAGGGGACTACAATTAAAATGAGTCCCTGGCTTCAGTGTCAATGAACACAGTCTGAAGTGACTGACTCCAGGTGGGGTATTTAATCACAAATAACATGATGGACATGGTCATCATGTCGATATAATGTGGCAACATGTCCGTTGCAGAATTGGCTCCCATCTAATTCCAGTCAGTTCTACTTTGATTTGGAGTAAGGTCTTGTTTCCACACCTTCATATTCACAATTTGTTTCTAAGCCCTCACTCCCTCATACTCACTACACACTGCTCTTGATTCTCCCCTTTCAAAACTCTAATCCCTTCAGTTATTTAATTTTTTTCTCTTTTTTGATCTCATATGCATAGGATTTGATTTGTCTTAATCCTTAGTTCATCACACACAGGTATTGTTTTTGGATGCATGGTTATTTATTTATTTAAAAATATAGTAGGTACTTGTAAAACATCTCTCCTCCTCATCCAACAATACTCAGGATAGACCTTGACAATATTTAAATTTAACAATGTGGTTCTGTTCCATCCCATTTCCTACCACTCCCCATCCAGTTCCATATTAAACACCAGTTAACTTGAGTCATCATCTTTCCTTCTCAGTGTGAGTTGGTAAATGTTTGACAACTAGCTCTCTGGAGGAAAATAAAACACGCTCTGATTTGCTACGTGTTCTGTTAACCATGAGGTAAATATTCCCACTATGGTTGATTTCAAGCTACCAACATGATGTCTTTGAAACTGGAGTTCAGAAAGATGTGTACAATCAGCTCTCACGGGCTGGTAAAAGCTAGTTCCAGCAAGAACTGTTTGTTGCTTTCCTTTTAATATAATTTTATCTAATATATTTAAAGTTGTTAAAATTATTTTCGTGGTTTATTTAGTTTTAGCTTAATAAAAATTGTATCATGGTTTATGTGATCTTCCCAGGATTTTTGCACTTTATACTATAGTGCTAAGATTCACCTATAACATTGCTCATCACTGCAGTTCATTCATTTTGACTGATGTACATACAGTTTTCCATCATATAAATATACCACCCTTTATTCATTCACTCTCTTGTCAGTGCATATGTGGCTTGGTTCCATGTCTTGCTACAGTGAATAGTGTTGCTTAGAACACTTTGTGTTCATGTCTTCTGATGTGCATATGCAAGAGCTTCTCCTGATGTAAACCTGGGAGTGGAATTGCTGGGTCACGAAACACAGGAATGATCTACTATATTAGATCATGTCAAACTGTTTCTGAATTGATTGTATCACTTAAGCTACCACCAGCAATCATGTGAATCCATACCCTCTAGAACAGTTTATATTTCCAAGATTTTTATATTGCTAAACAAATGGATATAGACTTACATATCATCGTTTCTTGTTTCACATTTTCCTGATCACCAGTGAATTTAATTATCTCTTAATACATTTATTGGTCATAGATGTTTCTTCTGTTAAATGTATCTTAATATGCTTTGCTTATTTTTTAATGGTCATATAAGATTTGTGTTAAATGTAATTTTTTGGTTTTTCTTAGGAAAGGATTTTTCTGGTGGGCTTACACTCACTGCCCCACTTATTACCTTCTGGCTTGGGACAGAACTTTCTAGCTCTGTTGACAAGCCAAGTGGTCTGAAGTCTTTCTTATCTTCTAACTCTGCCTTCTCTTCCCTTTGACACCGTTCTTGAGATCCAGCTCAACCAACCCATTCTCTATGAAGGTTTGCTAAGCTCTGTACCGAGGTATAGAGGGTGCATACCTTCCTTTTTTCCCAGTCTTACACTGTTCATTCATCAGTGAAAACACTATATAGCACATCATCAAATTCTTTCAGGATTGAATTTCTCTGCTTGGTTGCCTTACGATTCTCTTTATCTTGAGGTTCTAGGATGGAGACAAAAGTGTGCTGAACAGTCTTGGAGAGCCAAATGCCAAAGTTTATTGTAAAAATTATACATTGCGTTATCGAAGCATTTTGAGATCTATCTATAGGATTATGTGTAGATTGATCTAAGAACATACGATTGACATATGGCAGAGTCTGGAAAAAAGTACAGGTTTTATAATTTTCAGCCCAGGAACATTTCCACATCAGTTGGCCACTTTATAGGCCCAGCTTCATTCCGACTTTTCTGGTTCTCAAACACTACACCTTGTCCACACTCCATACTCAGGTATTCTCACTTGCTCTCTCTCTCTTTACACGCGCGCGCGCACACACACACACACACACTCTCACAGATGTCTCAATGAGAGAAGCTGTGGTTTTATTCTCTCCACGCCTCCTTCCACAGGGCTGCACGGATGTGGTGGGGTGGGGCAGAGGGGGCTGTTGCAAAGGTTCTTGTTTGGGTCTCTGATCTCTGCCCAGCGCTGTGTCACTAGCACCACAGAAGTAGAGGCTGCTGTCTGCAGGACGTGCACTCTCCACGGTCAGAGTTGAAAAAGTTAGGCTGGAATGGTTGATGAGAAATTTTTTCTCCCCAAAATCTTGTTCGTATGTGGGCGTGGAGCCCCAATTAGAGGTTACAATCAGTGTGAGGCCCTGTTTTGGCAACTGACGATACCAAAACACAGTTTGGGCCTGAAAGCCCGTTGCATGGCACTCGATCTTCATGGAGGTTCCATTCTTACAAAGAGCCCTGCTTGGATGTTGAGAGACGAGAGCACCAAGCCCAGAGCCTGCTGAAACAGAGGTGAAAGAGGTGAAAGAGTCCAGCAGGACCAATCAGACATGACCACAGGCAGAGAACTCACAGCCTGGCTCCCTCACCTTTCTCCCAGCTCCCAGAGAGTCCTGTTTGTTTTGTGAAATCTCCCTGTCAGACTCCCTGGATCATAATCCTCCATCTCCCCTCACTGGTGACTTCTCACCTTACCCTTTACACTCCCAGAGGGCATGGATGTGCCCACTTATTTTGATCAGCATAAAAAAAACCCCAATCTCTGGCTACCACCTCACTCATGCCAACACACACGCGCACTCGCCCAAGCTACTGATATAATAAGGCTCGTACTGGGCCCCAGAAGCAGCAGAAGCATCAGCATCTTCAGGGGTTAGCCTCACAGCACAGCTCTCTCAGGAGAAGTATGATCCTGCGTTTCCTTCTTTTCTCCACCTCTAGAAGGATGGATGACTGCTTACATAATCCTGAGGCTGCTCTAATCTGCCCCCTAATGGCCGTCTTTACCAATGATGCAAGATCTCCTGCTCTTTCTGACTGTCAAAGAACCATTCATACATTGCAGGAGGGGCCTCAAAAATGTTCTAATTCAGGTGCCCTGAAAATGTTCTAATTCAGCTCCTAATTTTGTAGAAGATACCAGTGTATCTTCTAGATCATTTAAATGACTGAAACAAGTTTTTTAGCCTTATATAGGGAAAGGGGTATATGTTTGTGTAGTAAATGGTATTATAGTCGGTTCTTTACTTTGTGTCATATCCTCAAAGTAACCAATGTAGTGCAGCCTTGACAGCTGGATTTTCTTTTTTGTCATGCAAGTACCTGACTTAAGCTTTGATTGCTGAGGCGTCCACTTCAAGGGGGAAGCCACTTCAAAGATGTCTATTTCTAATAAACACAGCGCCAACCACAGGACACCTCCATGCTGCCCCCCTCCCCAGGCTCCTTTGTTTTAGAGACCTTGGTTGATTTCCATAACTGACCACTTGGGCCACTTGTTTTTTCTCTTCGGGTGCTTTAAATGCCTCCTCTTAGGTATTAAATCCACCAATACAGAGTGAGCCCATGAAACCCTAGACTCTCACCCTCAACACCAAGAAAAGCAGAACCCCTGGCCTGTGCTCTCCCTCTCTCTCTACCTTCGGCCTCTCTGTGTGGCCCCAGATGTGCTATATAATTTTAAGGACCTGTAAGTAATACACCTTTTTTCTTCAAAGTTTCCCATTGGGTATTGCTGAAGGCATCTTGCAATCATAAGAACCACAAGGGCCCGTCCAGACGCAACGTTGGTTATAGACAGGCTGAGACCACACAGAACACCAAGACAACTCAGAGTTGTTAATCACTAGAACTATGGGTGAGCATAAGAAATCCTAGGCTAGAAGTTCAGTGTTTCTTTATATGGATGATAAAGACACTTCCTCATCTTACATGGACTATTTATTTCACAATTATCTCATGCAAGTTCCCCACATAATGATGGGCTTAATACTAAACTTGGCTATATATTATAGTCTGTATGTCTTTGTATACAGCACTGTGGAGGCTGTGAGGGTACTTTATAGCTATTTCACCATGATACAGGTCATAAGTTGAGTATTGGCCAATGGAAATATGTGCTAGGAGATTTAGGAATTTACTTCTGCTTTGAACATGCTGGAATATGTGTTGTAAATGGATTATCCCTGGAAATGTATAGCAATTTCAAAGGGGCTGAAGATTTTTCTCCAAAGCAGTATACTTTCATTTATAACAACCTCCCAGTTGTATTTTCACTTAATATTTAGTTTTTTTTATGGGGAGTGGGTAACTAAGAAAGGTGGGATTAGGACTTGATCCATCAAATTATGTTTGTACTACAGTGACATGGACTTTTATAATAGCAAGTATAATTATTGTATACTAAAATTAATGCATACATAAGACTGATATGTGGATTAAAGGGCATCTGACATGCTCTTGTGGGTATACTTGCTTCATGTTTGGTACACACCATGTTAGACTGGGACCACCTCACTCTATAACTTTAATTTCCTGCAAAGAGTAGGTGAATGTACCTTGCAATGCATTACTTCTCGTACGACATTATGACATATACGAGATGAAGTGGCTGGAAGCCCCCAGATCAGGAGAAAATCTTTCTACTCCTTTTGAGGACCAGCAGCCACCAGGTATATACATGTGGTTTATGTTACTGTATCAGCTTAAACGAGGAGGAAATACCTTTCCCAGAACCTTCTTCCTGGTATAGCTCTTGATTAGACTTGATCTCAAGAAAAATATTTGCAAGTGAAGAGGCTGTCACTGTGCTCTGAAGTCATCCTTGGTCCAAGGCAGTGAGGAACAGGATCAGAAATACCAGTTTACCATATTATGGTGGCTACTCTTCAAAGATGGCACCCACATGAACCACACCTCCCAGTATCCACATTCCTGTCAGTGCCTTTCTCTTGACTCTGGACTGGCATGTAGGTGCTTGAAACAACATGGTATGATTTTCCGAGATGGATCATAAGCAGCCTTGTGGATCCCACCTGGTCTCTTGAATGCTCACTCTTGGAGAAGTCACCCACTACGTAATAATTTTAACTACCCTGAGGCCACCGTGCCATGAGGAAACTCACCTAACACATTGAGAGGCTATGTGGAGAGAGAGAGACATGTCAGGCTGCTCCACAGCTGTTCCAGCCATCCCAGGTGAGGGATCAGAAATGGAAATAGAGAACCCATCCCAAATGTCCAGCCCAGGTGAGCCTTCTGATATCTCCAGCCTCGGTGACTATCTGACTGTGATGACATGAGAGACCACAAGTGGGAACTGCCTGGGCAAGCCCATCCAAACCACAGAACCACGAGAAATAATACATTTTTATTTTAAGTCACTATATATTGGGGTGGTTGTTGTTATTCTAAGCTTTTTTAGTGAGACATAAAATACATATAGTAGACTGTACAAATCTCAACAGTACAGCTCGGTGTACTTTCACAAAAAATACATTCATGTAACTACCTCCCAGATTAAGATATAGGACATTTTCAGAACCCCAGAAATCTCCCTCATGCTTCACTCCAAGTAAATTAAAAATGCCCACAAGTAGCCAGTATTTTACCTTCATATAGTATGTACTCTTGTGGCTGGCTTCTTGTGTTCAATATTATGTCTATGAGATTCATCCATCCATTATTTTGCAAGCAATATTTGATTTTTTGTTATATTTTATTCTTTTATATAAATGTAGCACAGTTTATTTATCCATTGCATTGTCGATAGACATTTAAGTCTTTTCCAGTTTGAGGTTATCATGAACAAAGCAACTGTGATGGTGTGTTTTTCTCACGTGTTCTTTTCTATTTCCTCAAAATTTTGGAATATTTCTTGAGTTTCTATACAATTAACATTTTGGTTTTCTGACTTGTCTAATTTACTACTGATTGCTTCCAGTATATTTTTAAATTGAGAAATTGTGTTAATTGCACCCAAGATATATTGTTGTTCTTTGGCTACATTTTTCTACAAATTGTTCTTCCTAATTAATAGATGCAACGGTTTCTCAAAACTTGCCTAGGAAACATTTAATGATATTTTAACTTTTTTAAATTTTTTGACCTTCTTTTCATACAATAACTCTCTTACAGCTTGGTCATGGGAATGGGAGCTGTTATGAAACTTCACAGCGTTTCAGTGTCAAGACCACTCTGAAAAATTAAATAGTTCAATAGTTTTAGAGTGGATGTTTTAAAATCAAGAAGAGGCCATATGCTTTGTTTTATAAATTCCTCAACGGACAGAGGAAATCTGTATCCTCTCTAGTTATGCCCAAGATAGCAAAGAAGAAAAAGACTGTCTATCTCTTCCTGTCGTCCCTTTCATTTCCTTTCTCTCATTGGACAGATAGCCTCACCCTATCCCATTGCCTCTGGAATGTGGCTTGCACACAAGGAGCAGAGAACTCTAGGGCTATGGCCCCGACTGACACAAAAGTCCATGACTGCATCATCGGGCTCAGGAGATGATGGACCTGTAGGTGTCTGTGAACATGGTCTGGATAGTCCAAGTGCAGCATCTTAGATCCATCCCATTTCTAATGGTTTCCTCACTATTGTCAGAGAGCGTTCATTGCAATGACCGTTGGAAAGCTCATCATAACACAGTTCAGTGTTTTACATCCTGTTCAGAGATTAGTGTCTCTTTCCCGTCTCTGTATCTCAGTATACTGGTCTCTGTGTGAGTCAGGATTCCACAGAATATATGGGAGAAAAAAGCCAGAGCTAAACACAGGATTCAGGAAGGAATCCAAATAAAATGCATGAAGACATGTCTTATGTGTAATGATCCCCACGCTTTTTCAGAAATTGCTAATCCCAAGAGACACAGGGCCACATAGTAGAACAGACTGGGGTCCTTAACTGCTTCCAAGAATATTTAAAAACATATTTCATGCAGCATTTTTAGCTGGATGCAATGTGAGTTTTAATCTGAAAAATATAGACTGTCATTCATTTGTCAAAACAGACTTACTCGATCAAATAAAAACTTGTAAACAAATGCAGTCCCAGGAACAACACCACTTGCCTTCTAATTCCAAAGATAGTTGGCAGACACTAAAGGGAGAAAATATACAGAAAATATAAAGACCATTTGCAAAATAATACTGATCACCTGTCTGCTGATTATGCAGATATCCAAGGAAGGTCCATTAGAACTAGAAAGTCAATTTTGTTCAATAACATTGCTCCACTCATTTTCTCTTATTGCTGTATTCCAGGGGCGGTGGGCAGGAGGGGTTGGTGGTGATCTTCCTTATTCCTGATTTTATCTCATCACTCTCTCCTGCCACAGTTCCCAAAGCCTGTATCGCTCAGTTGGTGCTCGTGCATCTGGTGAAATTCTACTCATTATTTGAGTTTCATTTCACATTTTGCCTTCTCTTTGAAACTCTTTCAGATGTCACCAGACAGAATTGTCCATGTAACTTCTTATACTACACTAACACCTTTCATTACAGCACACATATGATATTTGATTATAGCATTTGTCTTTACACATTTCTCTCCCCAGTAGGCTTTTATTATCTTTCTGAGGAAATGGACCATTTTCTGTTCATTTTTGTTTTACAGTGTTTGGTAAAACTGAAAAAAGAGTTGGGTTGCAAAATTAACCTCTCTCTTCTCTCTTCCCCTCTCTCCTCTCTCCTTCATCCCCTCCCCTTTTCTTCTTTCCTTCCTCTCTCTCTCTCTTTCTCCATGAGATAGATAGATAGATAGACAAAAATAGATATAGATATTCAGATATATATCGTATTTAAAAACCAACTCAGTGGATTGCTGAAGTGCCAGGCCATTCCACAAAGTGTGTTGATGGCAGCAGCTGCTTTGGAGGCCTGGTTGAGGTGGAGGAAAGCAGGCAGATCAGGGTACTGAGTCCAGAAAGCCCTGACATCCGGTGAGGAAACAAGGCTTGGGGCATATTGAGGCACAGAGAGGAGGTGGCTGTGCTTCACTGTGCCTCTACTACTGGCACAGAGATACAGGGCTGTCTGCTTCTTTTAGGTCGACGTCACGATGAGAGGAAAGAATGCCTTCTCCACCGGAGAGGCATTGTAGCCTTCAGATACGTCTCCTTTCTGAACATCATTTACAACCTGCAAGGAGTAGATCAGTTTCAGTCCTTGTCCCGGGTCCGGTTGGTACCAGTACATAACATTGTAATCCAAATTCTGTTCACATTCCAGGGTCACATCTCATCAATCCTCTTTGAAAAGGCATTTTGGGCTCTGAGTGATTCCATCATCCATTGTGCCTATGGAAGAGAGAGAAACGCTCTGGAAACACCCTAAGAGGGTGCTTAATGCTGATGTCACAGAGCGAAGGTTATTTCGGGGGCTTGGTGCCTTTGGGACAGGAATTTGCTCCCTGAACCCAGGACTCACCTGCTCCCATGAAAGGACCACCCAGCAGAGCACATGGTTGCCCATAGTGGGCAGGGGGTCTCCTTGTAGCTCCAAGCACTTGCTGGAAGACAAATGAGGAAATAAACTCTGCTCTGGGATCCTGCTGTCTTAATATGCAGAATTTGTCAGAAGGTTAGACTAGATATTTGGAAGGGATCCTAGAGATATTCGAGATGGGTCCCTAATTTCGTGGATGAGGAGACTGAGAGGGGAGAACTGAATCACTTGCTCCCTGTTTGTGCCTCCCTCCTGAAACTCTGCTTTCAGTCTAGCCTCAGTGGGCTGGCACCCCCACATCCCAAGCAGAGTCTCCTCTGATTGGCCCACTGGATTTCATCTTCCTAGTGGTGCTCATGTCTGATTACCATGGGAGCACTGCAGACACTCTGGTCACACAGCAGGTAGCATTCATTTGTAATCCCATCCTCTCCCTGATGAAAGAGTGACACCTTGCATCTGTGCAGAGGTGTCTGTGGCAGCGATGGAAAGGCACCACTCAGGTCTGCTGCCAGGAGCCCAGTTGCTCTGGATCCTCCTCTGCATTCAGGCGCAGGCCCAGCTTTCATTCCAGCACCTTCTCTCTGGATGGTTTTACTTCCCTCTGTTGTTTTCATTCTCTTAGAGGTTTCCCTGCCTGTCTTCAATGCCTTTAGTGAATTTCCAATTGAGTTTATTTTTCCTTGGGTATCTTTTAATTTATTCTTCATTTCTTAGATCATTTTGTCTCTTTCATTTCTTTCATGAGGTCAACCATTTTTTTTTTTTCATTTCTCTCTGTGTTTACCATTTCTGTTGTTAATGTTTGAACTTCTGGCTATAGGTGGGTTATTCTATCTTCAGCTGCCTGCTTGAGTGTATTTAATTCTGTCTGGAGTGTAGACTTACATTTTCTTCTGACTTGTGATTGCTTTCTGGGGGGAGATGTTGAGAGGTGGGGGTTTTCTTCTACTCTATGGATTTTGATTTACTCTTGTTCATTTTGGTGATGTTGAGGTGTTTTACAAGATACCCAGCTTAATGGTATCCTTTCTGTTATTCAAGGTAAGTTGAGACACTTTAGGAAGTTTTGTTTGTTTTCATGGGGGTGTGTGTGGGGTTGTGAATCCTCTTGTTTTGCGATTCTCTTTTGTTTTGTAGGACTCTAAGTTTTCTCCTTTTTCTTCCTTTTTCCTTCAGTACCCAATTTCCAGAGGATCTTTCTTCTTTCCTTTTTGCCTTTTATTCTCCCTCAGAAGCTATACATTCCGAAGGCAATCCCCTTCAATCAGGTAACTGGAGCTTTAAAGGGAGTGAGTACACCTTGAAACCTCCTTCCTCAGGTCCTTCTGGAGTCTGATCAGGGGTGTCCTTTCTGGGTGGTCTCTCCAACAACCCTCAGGCCCAGACAGTGCCCCTCCTCAGTCCCCCTCCCAGTTTTTCTGCTCCAACTCCTCCTGATTGTGAGGAAAGGAGGGCTAGGGGTACATTTAATAATTTCAGAAAATCAAAAGGCAGAAATGACAGCAGAGTGAGGTGTTTTATACTGTGTTTTGCTGAGAGGACTTCCTTCCTAAGTGACTTTGCATTCATCTGCCTTTTGATTTTCTGAAGTTGTTTTACCGAAGCAAATGAGAATAAAGACTTTTCTGTAGGTGCTCCACATTTGTTGCATGATAAGAATAAAAAGAAATATTTACTGAGATAACAAAAGTTTGAGGCAATATGTTTCCAATGAATAATTTTGGGGGGCCAGACCTATCTCCTAATTCCAGACTGATTTGTCCAACTCTATTTCCACTCTCTCTGGGATATCCTATAGCAGGAGTTTTTAATCCTGGCTTCTATACACATCTCCGCAAAGGCGTTAGGCAAGGGATAAAGCTGGGATTATTCCAGAAAAAATAAGAGGCAGCATGGCGTGGTATAAAAAGCACAATGCTTTGAGCCAGATAAACCTGGGTTTGTATCCTCTATCTCTCTTTCTCTCTCAATCTTTTTTTTTTGAGTTTGAGAAAGAATAATGAACTCTTGGAATCTTGTTTTCTCATGTTCAACTGAAGATAATATTTCATTTGTTTGATTGCCTTGCTGATTAAATAAAATTATATATTAGAAGCATGCAATAGAGAACTTGATATCAAGTATGAAATAAAGGAAAGAGAAATATGTTAGTCAATAAAGATTTAACCTGACAGATTATGCCCAGTTTCTAAAAATCTTTAACATTTTCAGGTGATGGAGTATTAGATCCTATGCATGGGCTGGGATGTTCCATGATATTTCTACAGTCCTCCCCATCTCAATGCTCACCCCGCAGAATGCCTTATAGCTGATTCGTTCCCTAATCAAACAACATGTCCCCCCTCCAGCCTGTGCCTGTCTCTGGGGCGGGGCCTGGAGGGTGTCTGTGCATTGAGAGGATGTGACTCTTCATTGATGTGCATCAGGAGCTGGCACAGAAATACGCTGCTGAGTCTCCCAGCTCTGACAGCTGGTTCTTTAAGACGTTGGGTCACTCTCTGGGAAATACAACAGAAAAGTGTGTCATTGGAATTCCTGACTCGTCTATGACTTTTTCTTCCTGGAGACAAATCATGAATTTCAGACATTCCTCCAGGAGACGCCAATACCAGTAAACATGACTGTGTCCTGTCACTGGGCTGGATCTCAGTGTTGCCTCCCGTCCTCTCTCCATGACCAAGTGACTTGGGTTCTGGATGTGGCAGGTATTTGTGGGACTTCAGAAAAGATTGCATAAGACAGAGTCCTAATGGCAGAGGAAGAGAGTGCCTTATAATGAAGCAACCCACGGCAAGATCAAATATCTTTGAAGTCCCCTGTGTTCATTTAAAACTTCACATGAATTTTGCTTTTTATTCCATAATGCGATTTTTCGTTTTCATTTAAATGTCAATTCCTTTCACAAAATCTTAGGGCAACATGGAGGTCCAGGGCATATTTGAGACACAGCTACAGAGCCGCAGACAAAGCCCAGTGATGCTGCTCTATTAGCCCAGAACTCACCTGCCCCCAGGAGCCAGGTGATCATCCAGCAGAGGAGTCTGGTGCCCATGGCAGAGTTGGGCCCAAAGGGGAGCCCACAGGCAGGGCCCAGGAGGGGTGCTGACTGCCGAAGCTCAGGGATCCAGACCTTACCACTGCCTCCCATGAGGCGGGTCTTCCTGTGAGGTCACCATTTCCAGTGGACCCTGTTGTCTCTAGAACTGATCTTGCACATCAGTTGATGTGCAAGGATGGGACATCCTTTTTTCTTAACTGTAAGTACAAACTGGCTTAATATGTGTTAATGGGGGGAATAGTGTTGTGCAGGAAAGTTGAGAGATGAATGTCTTCGTTATTGGGCCTTAGTTTCTGAAACATAAATTTTTACCATTTCCTTCTCCACTTTTTCTTGTCTTTTGTTCCTTTATTTTCCTTTCATTGGCTCCTATCATCTTTCCTTTTTCTGTTGCTGAAGAGACATAGTGACCAGATGTGACATCTGAGTGACAGAGAAGTGGAGATCAGGATTGCTGGGAAAAACATTAGAGACAGGAAAAGATTTAGTTCAGTTTCCTTCTTTCCTCCTTCACCTCAGCTAAACAATGGTTTAATGCGTTTTGAGGAAATTTGTTTTATGGTTTATAATTCACTTTTCTCATCTTTTGTAATTCTACTTGAACTTTTGATATAAGTAATTAAAGAACAACCATTAAAAAACTATAAACTCTCCCTGTCAACTCATATCCCTGATTCTATTTATTTCTATTATTCTCTTTAATCATGGATAGGATACCTATGTTTGAGGAATCTTCCTTCATTACGTTCTGCTGTTCTTCTCACCTACTCTGCGGCATTGAACAAAAATTCTGAGAAAGCCTACTTTGTCCCAGGCATAGTGAAAGGAAGATACAAAGAAGAATAAGGCACCATCAAAGGTTAATTTCAGTTCAAATACAACACATACCAGAGAATAGGATACAGACATAGAGCACAAAAGAAAATATTACACTTAAAAAGAATTGTCCATTTATATCATGAAAAATTTGAAGGAAACTTTGTAGAAATTTATTTTCACAGTCCTAGTCCAAGGAGGACAGGACACAAATTTGGATCAGATTATGTTCAGTGCTTTGCCATATTCCCCTAAAATAAGACATGTTGGTGGCAGGCCGTGTCTCTGACAGTCAGCTGAATTGGAAAAGGCAAGTGT